>NW_026575031.1:12247500-12604451 GCF_905146905.1 Nyctereutes procyonoides | reverse complement strand
TCTAAAAGAAATACCTGGCAGGATCTGAGTGTGTAAATAAATAAAAATAACAGATAGTTATATTATTTATCTTTTTCAGTTTCCTGTCAATTATGTATGTGTTTTTGTTCTGGCCTTACCATAGAGGGAGAATAACAAAGCCCTCTGGTTCACTTCTCATTCACTAAAATTTAATTTGAAGAATAAAATGCTTCCATCTGGCTCTAAGATATCTGAAACTTATGAATACTTTATATTACCAAAAATAAGTAAGTGAGGAACGTAGTCAATAGAGTAAACTCTAATACATTGAGAAAATTGAGGTGACTTCATATAATGGATTTCACTGCCAGCACTGTGAGGAGAGCAACAGTTTGAAGATGGTAAAGTAACCTCATATGACAGGTCAGTTTCAGGGCGCATCACGAAGCAGCCTTTGCACATTAGTCAGAAGACATCATGCAGCCTTTTGAAAGGGGTCAGATTAGAGAATGCATGCATCTCTAATAGACTTTCCCGGGCTTAGGATGACAGCTACCAACCCTCTTACCCATCTTTCCATGGCCCCCAACACTCTAAAGCTGGCATATTGCGAGGTCCATGTTGCATGATTAGATTTCAGAGATAGAGTTAGCTTTTCTATTGGAAATGGATAATGATGAGTCAGTCGCATGGACGTCATTGCTTCTGCTGAGGATATGCATATTTTCTTTTTCCATATTTCAAGAGGCCACTAGCAAATGTTAAGACAGTGCTATCTAAAAGATCTAGATTGCTCAGTTGGACTTGCAGCATTGCTTTTTTTTTTTCAGCTGTCCTGAAATGGGTTATCTTAAATGGGATAGTAAATGCTTTAAACTAGAGTCCACTGATTAAGGCTCTTAATAGAAATATGGCCTATATGATTTTCTAGATGATCCCATAACATAAACAGAGTGACCAGAGAGAAGAGGCATTCAAAGGATTAATAAATTACCTCCACTAATAGTCTCAGTTTAATTGGGTTTACTAATTTTATGCCATAGTTCAGTTGTTTGTATTTTTGACTGGCAGCTTGCCTTTGAAGGCTCTGAGAGATTTTCTTGATGATGCCAATGAGGCTGATCTCAAACAAAGCAGATTATTCTAGCCTTTCCTGCTGCAAAATATAATCAACATGTTATATATAATTTCTGAAGCTGCCTACACCAAAACAGATCTGAAAACTCATTGACACCAAGAACCAAAATATCATTTAAGTGCTTACGCTGGGAATCATGCTGGAGTGTAATAGCTGACTTCATCAGTCCATTGACAAGGCTTGCCAACATTGTTATCCCCAATCACTTTGTTTCTTACAAATCTACAGTAAAGAATGATGATTTTATGAAAAGGCACAGACTTTCAAATGCTTTTAAATACTTATCAATGTAGAAAAACAAAAAATGTGTGAAAATAGGGGCACCTGGGTGACTCAGTCTGTTGAACCATCTGACTTGATGTCAGCTCAGGTCATGGTCTCAGGGGCTTGGAGTTTAGTCCCATGTCGGGCTCCATGCTGGGCATGAAGCCTGCTTGAGATTCTCTCTCTCCCTCTTCCTCTGCCCCTAGTGTCTCCTCCTTCAAAAAAATGTGAAAATAAAAGCACTTATAAAATTTATTTGCTTTGTTAAAGAACTAATTTTGCTAATTTTCTCCGAATGTTACTATAGCTCTTTATCCTTTCACTTTGTTCTGAGCTGCAAGGATTGATATAATGTTTCTCCATATCACTAGAGAACTTTGTGATGCTTAACCCTATTATTAATCGTGAATAGTTAGTCAGAGGGCTCTGTCTATATTTTGGGGCTATGCATATCTCGTGCTAATTGGCTGGATGGAAGCTGGGAAACTCTTGCAACCATTTTCGTGACTGAAAAAAAAGTTGCAACATGGTGGCCTTCAAGTAGAAGCTAGCCTGAAGATGGTGTTTGAGCAGGATATGGTTTAAAATGTTTAATTTGGATGTGAATGTTTTTAAATGGAGAATATTCCTTAGCTCTGTCATTCTCACAGTCCTCACCAACTCCTGTTTGGAACCCATGCCTTGACACATTAATATTTTGATCCTGACATGTAGGCATTTGAGCTTGTGTGTTTTGATTTAGATGTGATTCTCCTATAAAGGGAAACTGTTGAAAATACAAGTTTCCTGAGGTTAGTAGAAAAACAGAAGCACCTGTTTCCAAGAGGTGAAAGATTGTAGGCCCATTTTCCAAATAAAATTTTATTTTTGTGGTTGTAATATATATCTTAAAACTTTATATGTGGTTTAAAATCTTCTTTTTGAAGAGATGGGGACTCTTTATGAAAAAAGTTGAATATAACTACTATCTCAGGAAACCTTTGGGAAGATAAAAGGTGCAAATGACTTTTTGTTCTCCCAATACTTTTCGAAAGACCCACCAATTGTTTAATAGAAAGATCAAATGACAAGTTATACCTCAACCATTAAAACTTTTTTTTTTAGAGTTGCTTACTTTTTTTTCTTAAATTAGAGTTCAATTTGCCAACATATAGCATAACACCCAGTGCTCATCCCATCAAGTGCCCCCCTCAGTGCCAATCACCCAGTCACCCCACCTGCCGCGCACCTCCCTTTCCACCACCCCTTGTTCATTTCCCAGAGTTAGGAGTCTCTCATGTTCTGTCTCCCTCTCTGATATTTCCCACTCATTTTCTCTCCTTTCCCCTTTATTTCCTTTCACTATTTTTTATATTCCCCAAATGAATGAGACCATATAATGTTTGTCCTTCTCTGATTTATTTCACTCAGCATAATACCCTCCAGCTCCATCCATGTTGAAGCAAATGGTGGGTATTTGTCGTTTCTAATGGCTGAGTAATATTCCATTGTATACATACACCACATCCTATTTATCCATTCATCTTTCGATGGACACTGAGGCTCCTTCCACAGTTTGGCTCTTGTGGACATTGCTGCTAGAAACATCGGGGTGCAGGTGTCCCGGCGTTTCACTGCATCTGTATCTTTGGGGTAAATCCCCAACAGTGCAATTGCTGAGTCATTTAGGGCAGATCTATTTTTAACTCTTTGAGGAACCTCCACACAGTTTTCCAGAGTGGCTGCACCAGTTCCCATTCCCACCAACAGTGCAAGAGGGTTCCCCTTTCTCCACATCCTCTCCAAAATTTGGTGTTTCCTGTATTGTTAATTTTCACCGTTCTCACTGGTGTGAGATGGAATCTCACGTGGTTTTGATCTGTATTTCCCTGATGGCAAGTGATGCAGAGCATTTTCTAATGTGCTTGTTGGCCATGTCTGTGTCGTCCTCTATGAGATTTCTGTTCATGTCTTTTGCCCATTTCATGATTGGATTGTTTGTTTCTTTGCTGTTGAGTTTAATAAATTCTTTACAGATCTTGGATACTAGCCCTTTATCTGATAGGTCATTTGCAAATATCTTCTCCCATTCTGTAGGTTGTCTTTTAGTTTTGTGGACTGTATCTTCTGCTGTGCAAAAGCTTCTTATCTTGATGAAGTCTCAATAGTTCATTTTTGCTTTTGTTTCTCTTGCCTTCATGGATATACCTTGCAAGAAGTTGCTGTGGCCAAGTTAAAAAAGAGTGTTGCCTGTGTTCTCCTCTAGGATTTTGAATATTAGTTGATGATAGAGTTGAGGGTCCACTTCTGGATTCTCTGTTCTGTTCCATTGATCTATGTGTCTGTTTTTGTGCCAGTACCACACTGTCTTGATGACCACAGCTTTGTAGTACAACCTGAAATCTGGCATTGTGATGCCCCCAGATGTGGTTTTCTTTTTTAAAATTCCCCTGGCCAGGAGGGAGCTGCAGGGCGGGAGCGCGAATCCCACAGCGCAGGCCCCGGAGCACAGGGCGCCGGGACACAGCCCAGGATCCGGCCTCCCCCGGGACAGGCAGAGGCCGGGAGGGCCCAGGACAGCAAGGACGCTCCTGCCCCGAGCTGAGCAGATCAGCGGCCCCGCCCCGGAGCCTCCAGGCCCTGCAGACGGAGAGCCGAGAGCCCCGAGCCCCGTAGTTCCTGCGGAGGCTGAATCCAGGCTTCCAGAGTTGCCATAGCAACTGCTGCTGTTCCTCCCTGGGTCCCACGGGGTAAACAACCCCCGCTGAGCCCTGCAGCAGGCAGGGGCAGAGCAGCTCCCCCAAGTGCTGACACCTGAAAATCAGCACAGCAGGCCCCTCCCCCAGAAGACCAGCTGGACGGACCAGTGATACTCCCCCGTGTTCCAATACAACTTGTTTTTGGCCACTCTGCACTGAGCAAAATGACTAGAAGGAAAACCTCACCTCAAAAGAAAGAATCAGAAACAGCCCTCTCTCCCACAGAGTTACAAAATCTGGATTACACTTCAATGTCAGAAAGCCAATTCAGAAGCACCATTATACAGCTACTGGTGGCTCTAGAAAAAAGCATTAAGGCCTCACGAGACTTCATGACTGCAGAATTTAGATCCAATCAGGCAGAAATTAAAAATCAATTGAATGAGATGCAATCCAAACTAGAAGTCCTAACGACGAGGGTTAACGAGGTGGAAGAACGAGTGAGTGACATAGAAGACAAGTTAATGGCAAAGAGGGAAACTGAGGAAAAAAGAGATAAACAATTAAAGAACCATGAAGACAGATTAAGGGAAATGAACGACACTCTAAGGAAGAAAAACCTACGTTTAATTGGGGTTCCCGAGGGCGCCGAAAGGGACAGAGGGCCAGAATATGTATTTGAACAAATCCTAGCTGAAAACTTTCCCAATCTGGGAAGGGAAACAGGCATTCAGATCCAGGAAATAGAGAGATCCCCCCCTAAAATCAATAAAAACCGTTCAACACCTCGACATCTAATAGTGAAGCTTGCAAATTCCAAAGATAAAGAGAAGATCCTTAAAGCAGCAAGAGACAAGAAGTCCCTGACTTTCATGGGGAGGAATATTAGGGTAACAGCAGACCTCTCCACAGAGACCTGGCAGGCCAGAAAGGGCTGGCAGGATATATTCAGGGTCCTAAATGAGAAGAACATGCAACCAAGAATACTTTATCCAGCAAGGCTCTCATTCAAAATGGAAGGAGAGATAAAGAGCTTCCAAGACAGGCAGGAACTGAAAGAATATGTGACCTCCAAACCAGCTCTGCAAGAAATTTTAAGGGGGACTCTTAAAACTCCCCTTTAAGAAGAAGTTCAAGTAACTCTGAACGTGAATGGGCTTAATGACCCCATCAAAAGGCGCAGAGTTTCAGACTGGATAAAAAAACAGGACCCATCTATTTGCTGTCTACAAGAGACTCATTTTCACAATATTAATTCTGCCAGTCCATGAGCATGGAATATTTTTCCATCTTTTTGTGACTTCCTCAATTTCTTTCAGAAATGTTCTGTAGTTTTTAGGGTATAGACCCTTTACCTCTTTGGTTAGGTTTATTCCTAGGTACCTTATGCTTTTGGGTGCAATTGTAAATAGGATTGACTCCTTAATTACACTTTCTTCAGTCTCATTGTTAGTGTATAGAAATGCCACTGACTTCTGGGCATTGATTTTGTATCCTGCCACACTGCCTAATTGCTGTATAAGTTCTAGCAATATTGGGGTGGAGTCTTTTGGGTTTTCTAGGTACAGTATCATGTCATCTGAGAACAGGGAGAGTTTGACTTATTCTTTGCCAGTTGGAATGCCTTTTATTTCTTTTTGTTGTTTGATTGCTGAGGCTAGGACTTCTAGTACTGTGTTGAATAGCAGTGGTGAGAGTGGACATCCCTGTCTTGTTCCTGATCTTAGGGGAAAGGCTCCCAGTATTTCCCCATTGAGAATGATATTTGCTGTGGGCTTTTCGTAGATGGCTTTTAAGATGCTGAGGAATGTTCCCTCTATCCCTACTCTCTGAAGAGTTTTGATCAGGAATGGATACTGTACTTTCTCAAATGCTTTCTCTGCATCTATTGAGAGGATCATATGGTTCTTTTTTTTTTTTTCTCTTGCTAATATAAAGGATCACATTGATTGCTTTACGAGTGTTGAACCAGCCTTGCATCCTGGGGATAAATCCCACTTGGTCATGGTGAATAATCTTCTTAATGTACTGGATCCTATTGGCTAGTATCTTGTTGAGAATTTTGCATCCATGTTCATCAGGGATATTGGTCTATAAATCTCCTTTTTGGTGGGGTCTTTGTTTGGTTTTGGAATTAAGGTGATGCTGGCCTCATAGAATGAGTTTGGAAGTACTCCATCTCTTTCTATCTTTCCAAACAGCTTTAGTAGAATAGGTATGGTTTCTACTTTAAACGCTTGATAGAATTCCCCTGGGAAGCCATCTGGCCCTGGACTTTTGTGTCTTAGGAAGTTTTTGATGACTGCTTCAATTTCCTCCCTGGTTATTGGCCTGTCAAGGTTTTCTATTTCTTCCAGTTTGGGTAGTTTGTGGTTTTCCAGAAACGCACCCATTTCTTCTAGATTGCTTAATTTATTGGCAGATAGCTGCTCATGATATGTTTTTAAAATCGTTTGTATTTCCTTGGTGGTTGGTGGTGATCTCTCCTTTCTCATTCATGATTTTGTTAATTTGAGTCCTTTCTCTCTTCTTTTTAATATGGCTGGCTAATGGTTTATCTATCTTATTAATTCTTTCAAAGAACCAACTCCTGGTTTTGTTAATCTGTTCCACAGTTTTTCTGGTCTCTATTTCATTGAGTTCTGCTTGAATGCTTATTAACTCTCTTCTTCTACTGGTTGTAGGATCTATTTGCTGTTTTTTCTCCAGCTCCTTTGGGTGCAATGTTAGCTTTTGTATTTGAGTACTTTCCTGTTTTTGAATGGATGCTTGTATTGCGATGTATTTCCCCTTAGGACTGCTTTTGCTGTATCCCAAAGATTTTAAACAGTTGTGTCTTCATTCTCATTAGTTTCCATGAATCTTTTTAATTCTTCTCATATTCCTGGTTGACCCTTTCATCTTTTAGCAGGATGGTCCTTAACCTCTACGTGTTTGAAATCCTTCCAAACTTCTTCTTGTGATTTAGTTCTAATTTCAAAGCATTATGTCTGAAAATATGCAGGGGAAAATCCCAATCTTTTGGTATCAGTTAAGACCTGATTTATGACCCAGTATGTGTTCGATTCTGGAGAAAGTTCCATGTGCACTTGAGAAGAATGTGTATTCAGTTGTGTCTGGCGGTAACGTTCTGCAAATATCTGTGAAATCCATCTGGTCCAGTGTATCATTTAAAGCTCTTGTTTCTTTGGAGATGTTGTGCTTAGAATATCTGTCGATTGTAGAAAGCACTACATTCAAGTCACCAAGTATAAGTGTATTATTATCTAAGTATGTCTTAACTTTGGTTATTAATTGATTGATACACTTGGCAGCCCCCACATTCGGGGCATAAATATTGATGATTGTTAGGTCCTCTTGTTGGATAGATCCTTTAAGTATGATATAGTGTCCCTCTTCATCTCTTACTACAGTCTTTGGGATAAACTTTAATTTATCTGGTATGAGGATTGCTACCCCTGCTTTCTTTTGAGGTCCATTTGAATGGTAAATGGTTCTCCAACCTTTCATTTTCAGGCTGTAGGTATCATGTCTAAAATGAGTCTCTTGTAGACAGAAAATAGATGGGTCTTGCTTGTTTATCCAGTCTGAAACCCTGCGCCTTTAGATGGGGTCATTAAGCCCATTCATGTTCAGAGTTACTATTGAAAGTTATGAATTTAGTGTCATCATGATACCTATTCAGTCCCTGTTTTTGTGGATTGTTCCCTTGGACTTACTCTTTCTATTACAGAGTCCCCCTTAGTATTTCTTGCAGAGCTGGCTCAGTGGTCACATATTCTTTCAGTTTCTGCCTATCTTGGAAGCTCTTTATCTCTCCTATTCTGAATGAGAGCCTTGCTGGATAAAGTATTCTTGGTTGCATGTTCTTCTCATGTAGGACCCTGAATATATCCTGCCAGCGCTTTCTGGCCTGCCAGGTCTCTGTGGAGAGGTCTGCTGTTAATCTAATATTTCTCCCCATAAAAGTTAGAGATTGCTTGTCTCTTGCTGCTTTAAGGATCTTCTCTTTATCTTTGGAATTTGCAAGTTTCGCTATTAAATGTCGAGGTGTTGAACGGTTTTCATTGATTTTAGGGGGGGGGAATCTATCTCCTGGATCTGAATGCCTGTTTCCCTTTCCTAGTTAGAAAGTTCTCAGCTATGATTTGTTCAAATACATATTCTGGATCTCTGTCCCTTTCGGTGCCCTCAGGAACCTCAATTAAACATAGATTTTTTCCTTCTGAGTCTGTCATTTATTTCCCTTAACCTATCCTCATGATCTTTTCATTGTTTTTCTTTTTTCCTCAGTTTACCTCCTTGCCATCAACTTGTTTTCTATGTCACTCACTTGTTCTTCTCGTTAACCCTCATCATTAGGACCTCTAGTTTGGATAGCATCTCATTCAATTGATTTTTAATTTCTGCCTAATTAGATCTAAATTCTGCAGTCATGAAGTCTCTTGAATCCTTCATGCTTTTTTCTAGAGCTACCAGTAGGTTTATAATTGTGCTTCTGAATTGGCTTTATGACATTGAATTGTAATCCAAATTTTGTAACTCTGTGGGAGAGAGGACTGTTTGATTTTTTCTTTTGAGGTGAGTTTTTCCTTCTAGTCATTTTGCTCAGTGCAGAGTGGTCCAAAACAAGTTGTACTGGAAAAAGGAGAAAAAGAGAGAAGAGAAAAAAGAAAAAAAAAAAAAGAAGAAGAAGAAAAGAAAAAAAAGGGTGTGGGAAGCAAACAAAACAAAAACAAGGGGGAGTATCCTCTGATTCTATATTCTGTAAATCCCTCGACTTCCCCTGGAACTTTCCAGTGCTGCTTGGTCAATAACTTGCTCTTCCCGTGTCCCCCTAGGGGGTCTTCTGATGGAGGGGCCTGCTGTGTTCATTTTCAGGTGTCAGCACCTTGGGGAGCCGCTCAGGCCCCTGCCTGGTGCACGGCTCAGTGGGAGTTGTTTATCCTGTTTATCCTGTGAGACTACTGTGAGGCTCAGTGGGGGCTGTTTATCCTGTGAGGCCCCAAGAGGAACAACAACAGTGGCCGTGGCCAGGTCCTCAGCCCTGGAGTCAGCTCCCGCAGTAACTACCGCAGCTCCCAGTCTGCAGGGGCCCGGATGCTCCAGGGGCGGGGGCGCTGATCTGCACAGCTCGGGGCTCCCAGCGGCAAGAGCGTCCTTCCTTGCTGTCCTGTGTCCTCCCGGCCTCCACCTGTCCCGGGGGGAGCGCAGGATCCTGGGCTGTGTCCCTCGCTCCCTGGGCTCCCGGGCCGCGCCGCTGGAATCGTGCTCCTGGGCCGCGCAGCCCCCTCCGCGGGGAGCCTCCGCCCGAGCCGCCTGAGCTGCTCCCGGGGCCAGCCGGCCGCGCTGCAGCCCTTTAGGGAGCTCGGCCCGCGGGGTGTGGTGCGCTTTCCTCCACGCCCCCGGGTACCTCCTCTGTTAGTGCCCCTGGGAGCCCGAGGGCATCCCCGCCCTCCTGGGGTCCTGCTCCAACTCCCTGCGAGGCCTTTCCGTCCGGGAAGGTTGGTGCAGCTCCTGCTTCTCCTGGTGGGGGCTTTCCTGTCCTGGGGGCTCTCCCCAGGGGTCTTAGCCCGGCTCCTCCCGGGGCCCCTCCCACTTGGATGGTTATTTATTTGTTTGTTTGTTTATTTATGTATGTATGTATGTATGTATGTATGTATTTATTTATTTATTATTTATTTATTTATTTATTTATTTATTTTCTGTCTTCCCACCTTGATAGAAGCACAAACTCTTCTCACTGTAGCATTCCAGCTGGTCTCTCTTTAAAACTCAGACTGAATTCGTAGGTTTTCAGGATGATTTGAAAGTTATCTAGGTAATTTGGTGGGGACAGGTGACTTGGGGACCCTACTCTTCTGCCATCTTGCCCCCCCACCCTTAGAACTTCTTGACTCAAAACTGTTGACTTGTTATATCGACAAATGCTACATGATTATTTTATGATTGCTACTCAATCTAAAACAAGTTCTTAGATTGGAAATCCATTTTAAGCTAGACTTCAAGATCTTATTAAATTTCCTTAATTTTTTTTTCCTTTCCCTCCAAGATACTACTAAGACTGTCAAGGCACTGCTCTCCCTGCCTAGGTAAGCAATAAACCCAGCTTTGTCTTACCAACAGGTTTTTTGTTTGTTTTGTTTGTTTTATTTTGTTTTGTTTTTTGGTGATGTTTGGAGACATCTCACAATACTGTGTTCTTTTTTGCTTCCTGGAAGGTCTAGAAAACTAAGTAAGAGTAAAGAAAAATATAAATAAGGCAAAAGCATGTACCTAATAAAGAAAAGTAGATGCCATGGAATGCCAGTGTTAGAAGAGAGATGAGCAGTAATATCATTTCCCTTAATTCCCTCTTCTTTGAATAATATCCTTCAGACTCCTGTGTTCTCATAACATTTGGTTTCTGGATTCTTCACTCTTAAAGGCAAAGAAATACAGGAAATGCCATATAATGGTTCAGATATGAGAGTTAGTCGTGAACACAAAAACAGAAAAGTAAGGGAGATAACAATGATGCTCAAAAGAGAGACTCAATCTACCTACTAATAAGTAGGCCATTGAAGTAAGAGAACAAATTAAAAGATGACTGAAACTTTAGGTACTAAAAATGTAAGGAATGGTGATGCCAATGTCAGAATGAGGAAAAATTGGCATGGTATTAAACAGATTATCACGTTCTATTTGACTCATTTTAGACTTCAATTGGACAGGAAAATGGAGCTACCTTTCAAAAATATAAACTGAGGATGAAAGGCCTAGAGAGAATGTGAAGTGCCAATGAAGAAAATGTACATTTGGAAATCCTGTGAATGAACTGTGCTCTTCGTGGGTACAGAAAGGAATGAATAGAAATTTCCTCATGAGCCTCAAAGCAAAAGGAAAAAGAGAAGTAGAAGTGAAAGACAAGGAAGAAAAATAAGGAATAGAGGAAAGAAAAGAGGAAAGGAGAGAAAAGACAAAGAGGAAGAACATAGAAAACTATGAGAAGATATTATTAGAGAAGGAAAGCAAAATAAAGGAAAAGGGAAAACATTTTTTTAAAGATTTTATTTACTTATTCATGAGAGACCCAGAGACAGAGAGGCAGAGACACAAGCAGAGGGAGAAGCAGGCTCCATGCAGGGAGCCCGACATGGGACTCGATCCTGGATCTCCAGGATCACACTCTGGGCTGAAGGCAGGTGCTAAACCGTTGAGCCACCCAGGCATCCCAAAACATTCTAATAAAGAAAGCTAACTGAGTTCAAGTGGGAAAGGGCCAAATGAAGATTAAAAATAATTTTTTAGGGGTGCCTGGGTGGCTCAGTTGGTTAAGTGCCTGCCTTCACCTCAGGTCATGATCCCAGGGCCCTGGGATCTAGCCTCACATAGGGCTCCCTGCTCAACTAGGAACCTACTTCTCTCTCTCCCTCTGCTGCTCACTCTGCTGTTCCCCTGCTTATTCTCTCCCCCACCCCTCTCAAATAAATAAAACTTTTAAAAATATGATTTTTTGAGGGAAGGAGGTGGCTAACTTTCTGAGGTTAAGGTTAAAAATATGAAGTAAGGATAGAACCTTGCAAAAAAATTTTAAAAAATACTAACCAAAATACCAATATTGTCCAGAAAAATAATACTAGCTAGCTCTGGGGAGATTTTAGAAGCAGTTGGAAATAAAAGCTAGATTGGAAAAGATTAATATTTTTATATGTAGATGGGAAAAGAAAAATATTTGAATACTTTCAACTTTCAATGGTCTCTGTTGCATTTTAAAGCAGGAGGAATATATATAGTATATACATACACACACATAACAGTAAAACAATTAGTGAAGCGTCAAAGTAAAAAAAACTATAAAATGATATTGGGCAACTGAACAAATAACTAACTCTTTAAGTGAAAATATGATATATTCTGGTGTGTGTGTGTGTGTGTGTGTGTGTGTGTGTGTGTAAGAGAGAGAACAAGGAATTAAATAAAAGCAAAATTTATATGCTTTGTCTTATCTTTTTCTCATTCTTCCTGATAGTCTCATTCTCTCAATTTCAGGAGACATTACTGATTGGTAAGGTTATCATCACAGTTTTGCTTTTTCTTTTTTCCTTCTCTTTCTCTCTGACATCAACTGTTTCAGCTCCTGCTTCTAGTCTTTCCTTGGGTCATGCACCCCCATCTCATTACAGACCGAATCCTTTTTAAATGAACTTCCATAATATCAGAATCATTTTGTCACCTAGCAGTTTCTTCCTTGAAGCATCCACATGAAACACTATAATGAGGTTCTTCCTAGGGAAAACTTTTCCCATTTAGTGGACTTTGCCTATTGCCTGAAGTTTCTGAGTGGTTAATGATATTTTCTTCTGATGTCTTGAGAATCGATCTCTCAGAGTTTTCTCTGAAAATCTTGGCAAAGGCAAACCATTTCCTAAGGATAATAAGAGCAAAGCTACCATTGGATTGTAATTCATAAAATAGAGGGTGTGCAATCCTTAGATTTTTATATCATTTCTCACAGGGAATTGACTTCTACTTGCAGCACTTTCATTCTGGATGCTGCAAGAATGCATTCCGTGAGTTAAGTAAAGGAATGCTTTATTTTACCTTGCTTACATGAAAATTAACTGGTCATGATACAGTGAAATTGTTTAAGGCACAAGCAAAAGTAGTTTTGTTTTATAAATATGTACATTGATTCCATACTATGTCCTGTTTGTCACATAGAAATGCATCTTAGGACTTTTGCTTTCTGTCTTAAGGTGTAAACTCTGACTCTCCATTTTGTAGACAGCATTTCTCAAAGTGGTACATGAACCACCCACATTAAATTCATTTGAGAGGGTTTCCATACTAGAACTGTAAAGGCCCATTCCTCTGCACTGACGTCAGTAGTTATCTGCTCTCACAATCATCCATGCCACACCATTACTCCCCAGAAATTGTCTTTTCCTGAAATTCTGGTAATAGATCAAAGAAATCTGTAAACCACAAATGAGTGTCTTATAATGTGTTCAAAAATAGATTCTGTGTCAAGCATAAATACTGGTACTATTTATGTAGTACTGCTTTCCTAGGGAATTTCTCAAACTTCAATGTTTAATCATTGCCTTTTTAAAGATGCAGATTCCTAATTCATTTTGTCTGAAAATAATCTCAAACAAATTTAACGTGGGTGGTTCATGTACCACTCTGAGTATAGTTGTTCTGTAAATAATGATATTTTTCTCTCTGGCTACTTTATTATTTTTTAAAGATTTTTATTTATTTATTCATGAGAAACAGAGAGAGTCAGAGACATAGGCAGAGGGAGAAGCAGGCTCCCTGTGAGGAGTCTGATGTGGACTCAGTTCCAGGACCCTGGATCGCACCCTGAGCCAAAGGCAGACACTCAACCATTGAGCCACCCAGGTGTCCTCTGCCCCAATTCTTGAATCCTTCTTACACACAAAGCTTGAGAACTAGACTTTGACTTAAGGGAATTAGAAAGTGGGGGCAATTTAGGGGGAGTGATTGTGAAATACAGAAAGTGAGTTGAAAGAGCTCGAGACACTGCTGTTATGGAAGAAGAAAAAGACTAAAATTACTTATAAAAGTATCTGGTGAGAACAACATGAGGAAGTTAGCTTGGTTTAATGCATATGGAGAAGAGAAAAGGAAATATAATATCTGGTATGGAACCTCAGAACTGAACAAATACTAGCTGTGTAATACCATTAATTGGGCAATTACTCTTTCAGGTACTGTGCAAAGCACTTCACAGACATTATTTAACCTCCACAAGTCTATGTTTCTGGGGCAAACATTAGGCACATTTTACAGATAAGCAAATAAGCCTTAGGAGAATAAATCATTTAGCCCGAGTTCACATGGCTATTGATGCTGAGTTTAGAAGACAAATGTAGGACAAATTTCTAAGTTTGTGGAAAGTTTGTGTAGGAAGAATCACTTTGAAATGAAGTTGAAAAGACATGCTCCCCATGAAGACCAGGAAAGAGTAGAACTAGCATGAGGGTAAGGTGGTGTATATTTAGAGAAACTAGTCAGGTCGCATATAAGCCTGCATTCATCTCTATTTAGAATCTTACTGTTTGCAAAAGTCTAGTTGATCTATTGTTCCAGTTTGTTTATTGAGTTACTCAGGGTTATTGCTGTTCTTTGCTAGCCTGTGCAATGATATGTATCTGAACAAGTCCCAGGAATAGCAAAATGACACTGGGTCTAAATGACTGATAGAAGGCTGATTTGGATGGCTCATTATGGAAGAGAGTTTATTTTCAAAGGTACAGAGAGAATTCTCCATCTTATCACACTTGGCCATATCCCTTACCATTGGCAAGGCTCTTGTTCTGCCCTGTATTTTTATTTTCTGCCTCATTAATCTCTAATCTTTACTTCTTACTCACCCTGAACTCTTATTCTGAATGACCAAGTTCATTACCAACAAATAAAGAAAAATAAAACATCCATTTCAAATTGAAAGAATTCAACAGATCCTTTTCTTTGCCTGCTTCACTGTATTTTTCTAAAGGACATTATACATCGTGTGTACATAATTATATCACAATATACGAAATGAAAACAACTCCTACATGAATAAAAATTAATAAGCCTATCTATTCTACTTTAGTTTCATTTTTAAAGAGAATTAAAGAGACCTGGATCAACAGAGCAATGGTACTACAGTCCATCTACAGTCTGTTTGTGATCCATGAAAATATTTTTAATTAAAGAAACAAACATCTCAAATGATATTACACCAGTCTTCAATTTAAATCTCTCTCTGATCTGAGCTCTGTGTTACTAAACAAATATATTTTTTATTACCTAGCCTTCTTTTTTCATATTCTCCTTTTCCTATTTCATTCCTTATTGTATTAGTCAGCTTAGGTTGGTGAAACAAAATATCATGAAGCGAGTTGCTATAATTTTTATTTCTCACAATTCTAGAGGATGGGAAGTCCACAATCGAGGTACTGGTATATTCAGTTCCTGGACAAGGGCCCTCTTTCTGGCTTGCAGACAACCACCTTCTTGCAGTGTCCCCACAGAGAGAAAGTTGTGGTCTCTCTAACTCTTCTTATAAGGACACATACCCCTCCTCTTCACAGAGTGGAATTGTGTTTATGACCTCATCTGAACCTAACAACCGCACAAAGGTCCCATCTCCAAGTATGACCACATTGGGGATTAGGGTTTCAACATATGTATTTGAGGAGGCACAAACATTTGGTCTATAACCATAGAAACCTTATTCTTTGTATCAAACTCTCCAAGTCCCTCTCCACTCTCCTATATATAAGCACTCAGTCTGGATGCAAAGGTTCAATATCTGAGACATCAATTTCTTATCTTACTAAAGAGAAATGAAAGGAACACAATGTATCTTTTCCCGTGCTCTTTAACAATGGATTTTTTTAACCTTTGGATATTCCGTATCTCTGGTTTCTTCTCCAAGAATTATACAGAGTAGAAGGCTAACCTGTCAAAATTTATTCAAGGTATGAGAATAAAGAGATTATTTGTTTTCTAGATTTAGAAATACCTCTAAACTCTATCCTATATATAATGCATCCCTAATTTTTTTAAAGATTTTATTCAAATTCTAGTTAGTTCCATACAGTGTAATAGGAGTGTCAGGTGTGCAGATAGTGCTTCACCACTTCCATATAATAGTTGGTGCTCATTACAACAAGTGCACTCCTTAAATACTTTAATTCTTAACATTCGGTGGTTTTTAGTGTATTCACAAGGTTGTGCAACCATCACCACTATCTAATTCCAGAATGTTTTTATCACTTTAAAAAGAAATCTCATACCCATTATCAGCCACTACCCATCTCCCTTCTCCCCAGTTCCTGGCAACCACTAATGTACTTCCTGTCTCTATGGATTTACCAATTCTGAATATTTCATACAAATGAAATAATATACTATGTAGCCTTTTGTATATGGCTTCCTTAACTTAACATAATGTTTTCATGGTTTATCCATCCTATGGCGTGTATCAGAACTTTGTTGTTTTTTAAAGAATGAGTAAAATTTCATTGTGTGCATGTGTACAGCACATTTTGTTTAGGCATTCACCAGTTGATGGATATTTGGACTGTTTCTATATTTTGGCTCTTACGAATAATGCTTCTATAAATATTGTATGAGCATATGTATTTTCAGTTATCTTAGGTTATAACTAGGAGTGGAATTGCTGGGTCTTATGAAAGATCTTTTTTAACTTAAGAACACAGGATATTTTTACATTTATTTATGTCTTTATTTTATTTTTATAAATTTTTATTGAAGTATAATTAAAATCAATATATTATTAGCTTTAGGTGGACAACATATTGATCAACAATTCTATGCATTACTGAATGCCCACCACAATAAATATAGTGACCATTTGTCACTATATACTGTTATTATGATATTATTGGCTATATTCCCTTGTGCTGTACTTTTTATCTCTGTGACTTGTCTATTTTATAATTGGAAGTTGTATCTCTTAATCTTCTTTATCTATTTCACCCCTCCTCCCACCCACCTCCCCTTTGGCAAGTACCAGTTTGTTCTCTGTATTTAAGAGCCTGATTTTGTTTTGTTTTTTATCATTTGTTTGTTTCTTTGTTCACTTGTTTTTTTTTTTTTAGATTCCACAAATAAGTAAAATCATATGGCATTTATCATTCTCTTTCTTATTTCATTCAGCATAATGCCCTCCAGGTCCATCCATGCAAATGGCAAGATCTCATTCTTCTTTTATGGCTGAGTAATACTCCATTCTATACACATACCATATCTTCTTTATCTACTCATCTATGGATGGACAGTTGATTGTCTAGAAGTTGATTTCTTCCATATCTTTGCTATTGTAAATAATGCTTTAATAAACATAGGGGAACATATATCTTTTCAAATTAGTATTTTTCTTTTCTTTGTGTAAGATCCAGTTTTGCAATTACTGGGTCATATTTATGCCTTTTAATTTCTTCCAGCAGTGTTAGGTAGCTTTCAGTGTACAAGTCTTACAATGAAATATTTCAATATTTTAATATTTCAATAAAATATTACAATATTTTATTTTTTTCCATACTATTTTCAGTGAGATTTCTTCTTAATTTCATTTCCATGTTATTCATTGGTAGGGTGCGCTAGTGTATAGAAATAAACTGATTTTTGTATATTGACCTTATACCAATGGAAAGTTAATTTATCCTCTTGATTTTTGGCTAAAAAAGTCCAAGAACTAGAGATTCTTTGTCTGTGTCTCAAGTTTCTATTTTTGGCATCCCCAGGGCTTCATTTTTCCCTTGAGAATTCATGGCAGCCTTAAGTGGACATATATTCATAATTAGTTTTCCACATTCATGGAGCTATAGGCCTTACTTTGATCTTGTGACTTCATCAAAAAATTAAAATTATATTTAACTTATGATCTGAATTTTAATGTATTTTGGATATAAATGGTCAGTGCCACCCTTCACAATCATATAGAAATAGTAATATTTGTATGTAAGTAAACAAAACATCTATCCATTGGTTCCTCCCTACTTCTAACTTTTTTTCCTACTTCTAACTTTATATTAACTTTTTCTCTGTTCACTCATAGAAGTTCTATAATTTCTGTACATTCCTTCAAATATAATCCAAAAGGATACCAGCTGATGGGCATAGAGATGCTCAGAAAATAAACTAGGAGAGCCATGAACATTGTCTGTTCTTATACAATCAATTATCTAAGTTATAAGAAACCCTCAAGGAGCTGGCATTTCCCTCATATAGCTGGCATTTGGAGAACCTGGACATTACAGACACGATAGCTGATGCCACAAGACTAGAATTTCTTTACTCCAGGATAGGCAACCTGAAGCCGTCACACAAAAGAAACAATAAAAATTTTAAAAACCTGCTGCATATGCTCATTGCAGCCATACAAACCTTAGCATTTCATACCTTGCCAGAGTTATCAGGTGCAGAGCTGTCCTTGAATCTAATTTTCATTCCAACAGAAGTGTGAGAAGTCAAATCATTGCCTAGCAAAAAAAGGGAAAGCTATCTTTACTGTGTAGTTTGCAGCAATCATGCCCAAGGGGAATTCAGAAAAAAAATCACTCATTAAAAATCATTAGGTTGAATTACGTTTCAATGCAAACTGTTTCACCTGATAATGCCAAATATGAACTCTAAATTGCCCATATTTAGAAAACTTCCATTATCAAATATTCCATGATGTATACTTCTTACATGTTTACCGACTTAACCCAGTGTATTTGATGATTTTAAAAATATGGATTTTAAAGTATTAAGAAATTCTGAAATGCATATTTAAGTATTTTGCCTTTTCCATTGAGTTGTCTAGTTGTCTAGTAGTTTATTTTTGATTTGTAAGACCTCTTTATATATTTCAAATAGGATCCCTCTGTTAGCGTTATATGCTGCACTTGTCTTCTTGCATATATTTTCTTTGCACTATTACATTAATAAAACTTTATTTATATTTGTAATTTCATTAATATTTTGTATTTTAATAAATTCCAATTCTAAAATATTGTATTATTAATTTTTATGCCACTGTTTAAGAGGTGATTCTACACTAGGAAATTATGTAGACATTCTATATTATTTTCTATAATTTTATTGGTCTTATATTTTTTTACTTTTTTAAAGATTTTATTTATTTATTCATGAGAGACACACAGAGAGAGAGACAGAGAGACAAAGAGACAGAGGGACAGGTAGAGGGAGAAGCAGGTTACATGCAGGGAGCTTGACGTGGGACTCGATTCCAGGTCTCCAGGATTACGCCCTGGGCCAAAGGCAGCGCTAAACCGCTCAGCCCCCGGGCTGCCCTTATTTTATATTTAGTTCTAAAATTCACCTAGAATGCATTTTTATTTTAGTTTTTCCCAAGTGAATATTTTATTTCTCCAGCAATATATTTTTTAAAGATTTTATTTATTTATTCATGAGAGACACAGGGGGGAGAGAGAGAGAGAGAGAGAGAGAGAGAGAGAGAAAGGTGGAGACACAGGCAGAGGGAGAAGTAGGCTCCATGCAGGGAGCCTGATGTGGGACTGATCCCAGGTCTCCAGGATCAGGCCCTGGGCTGAAGGCAGGTGCCAAACCGCTGAGCCACCCGGGCTGCCCTCGAACAATATTTTTTAATAAGAACATGACTTTCCCATAATTCTACAGTGTCATAACATGGTTATGTTTCTGTGCTCTCCTATTCTATTCTTTCTATTCTATTCTATTCTATTCTATTCTATTCTATTCTTCTATTATTTTCTATTCTTTTTATTTTTTTCTATTATATTCTGTTGTTTATCCATCCAGAAACAAATACCTTACTTATTTAATTACTTTAATTACTATAGCATTGTGAATCTTGACATCCAGTGGAGAAAGTCCTTATACCACATTCTTAAAGATTATCTTTTTTGATTGTTGTCCTTTCCAATTCTGATTCCTTGCACTTCCTCATAAATTTTAGAATCACTTGTCAACTTCTAAAAAAAACTGAGATTGTATTCAAACTCTATATTTTAGAGGACTGGTATCTTTATGACACTGACTTTTTCAATCCATGTTTTACAGTTTCTGAAATAAATTCTATATATTTACTATTACAATTATTATATTCTAATAAAACATCAGAATAAGCACATAAGTTATCAGTGAACGGTTTAATAACGTTTTTACAAGGTAAAGCTACTCTTGTACCTAGCACGAAATCAAGAACCAGACATAACCAAAACTGTAGAAGTCTCTGTTTTGTCCTCTTTTAATCTATTTTTGAACATTAAATAATTAGAATCATCCAGTGAATATTATTTTTGGTTGATTTATTTTTACCATCATTAGAGTTATGAAATTCACTCAAAATATTACATATATTTTACTCATTAATTCTCATTGCCAAATAGATTGCATTTTCTAAACACATCAATTATTTTATCCATTCTACTATTGATGTGCATTTGGGAGATTTCCAGTTTGGGGCTATTATGAATAGTGCTATTATAAATATATGTATAAATTTTTATTGGTTATATACCATGGAAGTGGCATTGCTGAGTATGCATCCTAGAATATGTATATATTTACATTTGGCAAATGTTGCCAAGTAGTTTTCTAAAGTGGAGGTATTAATATTTGATACTTTTGACACTACTGTAAAAGTAATCTGTTTAAAATTCTTGATTTACACTACCTTACGGTGGAGGAAAATGTGATTGAATTCTGTTTTATATTTCCTCTTATCCAGCAACTTTATTAAGGTTATTTATCAATTTTAATAATTCTATTATAGTTTCTTTTGGGTTTTCTGCATACATAATCATTCTGTAGGTGAATAGTGATAGTTTTTTCCTTCCTTTCCAATTCTGATACCTTGCTTTAATCTATTGTATAATGTAGAGTAGAAATAGTGATAATGATATCCTTGTTTCCCTGATTTTAGAAGAAAAGTTTAAATGATGTACCATTAAAATTGGTATTCTCCATGAGTATTGTTACCATGTAACTCATGGTCTTTTTTTTTTTTAAGATTTTATTTATTTATTCATGAGACACACACACACACACACACACACACACACAGAGGCAGAGACACAGGCAGAGGGAGAAGCAGTCTCCATGCAGGAAGCCCGACATGGGACTCGATCCCGAGTTTCCAGGATCACACCCTGGGCCACCCAGGCTGCCCCAAGTTTTCAGGTCTTTTATTATGAATAGAGATTGAATTTTATCATACATATTTGTATACCCATTGAGATGGTCATATATATTTCTTTTTTTCTGTTAATTAGTGTGGATTACATTAATTGGTGCTTAGATGTTAATTTAATCTTACATCTCTGTAATAAGTGCAGCTTAGTTACTGTGATTTAATGTGATAATTTCTGGATTCAGTCTAATTTTTTATTATTTTAAAAATTTTTTAAAGATTTTATTTATTTATTCATGAGAGACACAGAGAGAGAGGCATAGACATAGGGAGAGGGAGAGGGAGAGGGAGAGGCAGGCTCCTCCCAGGAAGCCTGATATGGGACTTGATCACAGAGTCCTGGGATCACATCTTGAACCAAAGGCAGACATTCAACCGATAAGCCACCCAGGCATCCCTTCAGTCTAATTTTTTAAAAGATATTTTCATATTTATGTCCAACAATGGGTTTAGCTTATATTTTTTCATATTTAGAAGTTTTGATGTGAAGAGTTTTCTGGCCTAATAAAGCTAAGATTTATTGTAAAGTTGAAATGATTTCTACTTTATTTTTTTATTTTTATTTTTTTTTGATTTCTACTTTAAATGAAATAATTCCTTAGTGGAACTAGCTGGAACAAGAGTTCCCCTTATAAGGAGGTTTTCAATCACAAATTAAATTTATTTAGTAGCTGTATTGATTATTCATATTTTCTGTTTCTTTTTATGTCGGTTTTGGTAAGTTGAATTTTCACTTCATCTACCTTAAAATTTTACTGGCATAATACTGTGTCTTTTATATTCTTTCTATTTTTTATACCATCTATAATGATATCTCCCATTTAAAATTATTTTTTATTTTTGTATACTTTTTGGTTCTTAGCTTTGTAAAACAATTGAGGTATAATCAACATACAGCATTATATTAGTTTCAGGGGTCTAATGTAATGATCCAACATTTCTATACATTATTCAGTGCTTATTACAATAAATATGCTCCTAATTCCCTTTATTTCACACATCCCTTGACTCACCTCCCCTCTAGCAACAACCAGTTTGTTCTCTACATTTAAAAGTTCTGGGGTTTTTTTGTTTAATTTTTCGTTGTTCATTTGGTTTTTTTAAAATTGCACATATGAGTGGAATCACATGATATTTGTCTTTATCTGACTTATTTCACTTAGCATTATATCCTCCAAGTTCATCAGTGTCATTGTAAATGGCAAGATCTCATTCTTTTTATGGCTGAGTAATATTCTATTGCATATATATATATATATACCACATCTTCTTTATCCATTTATGTATTGGTGGACACTCTTATACAACTCATCATCAAAAAAGCAAATAATCTGATTGAAGTGGGTAGAGGACCTGCATAGGCTCTTTTTTTTCCCCAAAGAAGACATACTAATGGCCAAAAGATAATGAAAATATGCTCATTATTAATCATCAGGGAAATGCAAATCAAAATCACAATAATATATCACCTAACACCTGTCAGAATGGCTAGAATTGAAAGACGAGGAATAACAAGTGCTGGCAAGGATGTGGAGGAAAAGGAACTTGCATGCACTGTTGGTGGGAATGCAAACTGGTACAACCACTTTGGAAAACAGTATGGAGGTTCCTTGAAAAATTAAACGTAGAATTGCCACAAGATGCAGCAACTCTACTGCTAAATATTTACCCAAAGAAAATTAAAACACTAAATCAAAAGAAGAAATGTACCCCTGTCCTTATTGCAACATTATTTACAATAGACAAGGTACAGAAATAACCTAAGTGTCCTTGTTATTTCAAGTCCTTGCTACTGAGTATTGTGGCTTCTACATATAAAAGCATATTTTTTTCTCTACTATGTGTTCTATAATTTTAGTTCATTCTTCAACTTTTCTTGCTTCACACCATTTTAGGATGTCCTTGGAAAATTATTTAACAAAGAACATTCATTTTAGTAAACTATTAAAGGTCTCTCTGTCTGTGTAAAATAGTGCAGTCTGAAACACTAGAGTCTTAATAAGTAAAACTCAATAAAATACATATAGTTTCTAATCCAACTATGTGTTCTAATTCCAAAGTTTTCCCAAATAAGGAAAAGTCCATTTTTTTAACAGACTCAGATTCAATAAGTTATGATAGTATATCACAGATTAGGTGGCTTAGGAAGTAAGACTCTTGATATAGAGATTATTATCCTGGAGGTTTACTAGACAATGAGGGCTCTTGTGATCAACACCAATGCAAAAGAAGAGAAGGAAAGGGCATATGGAAAGATTCAGTTATGATATAATCTCAGTAGATGCTTCAGCTGTGTGAATCTCTAAAGTTGGAATGACCTTCATGTTTGTCTTGAGTTGAAGTGGAAAGATTGAGCCTATCTATCCCCATATTATTCAGTCAGGGTCACTTTTGGGGAGTGTGAAGCCCTTGACAAATATTTTTGTGAGGCCCTGGTCTATATAAACCTTTTAAAACCATTTGTTCTTAAAAATGGATTACAAAATTCATAAGCCCAGATGGTATATACTGCTTTCTTGATGAAGATTTAGAATAACAGAGATGAGTTACTTACATATTTGATTATTGTCCAATTGGTGAAGAACCTTCAAAGTGTCCAGGCTCTAAATCTTCCTGTTGAGTTCCAAGAATTCTCTTTTTATCTTTTTTGCCAAATGTGTCATTCATGCATACTTTCTTATTCTCCACCCTATCCACTTTGAGAAAAAGGTAGCAACACTGTTATTACTCACAATGTCATGGCATTTTGGAGTCTGGATTGAAGCAATATAAATCTTCTTGTTTCTGTAGTACCCTAATATCATTTATTTAATGATGGCTATATCATTACTATGATGCTGTGTCATCCATTATGCTATTTATGAATACTGGCTTCCAGTGACTCTTTCATAAATTGTTATTGTGCTTCATTGCTGATGAATATAATTGTAAGTCTTACCCAGGGCACACCAGAAAACCTGAATGGCAATTCATTCTATGTTAATGTTATATTTACTGCTCAGAATTTTATAACATAGATATAGAACAGAGTAACTTCTAATCTTGTCTTCTCTTGAACTATTTAGGACATAATCCTTCTGTACCTAGAATGTGAAGTCTTTCAGAGTTAATTGCATGTTTTATACACAATGGAAGAATAGGTGAGGAGCCTGTAAGATAAGCAAGGGGAGCATTTACTCTCCTGTAAGGAATATTCATCCTTCATCTGATACAATTTAAAACTGACATAAGAAGACCTGAGGCAAGGAGTGCCTCAGTGGCTTAGTCCATTGGTTAAGCATCTGACTCTTGGTTTCAGCTCAGGTCATGATGTCAGGGCTGTGAGATCCAGCCCCATATCTGGCTCTGTGCTCAGCAGGGAGTCTGCTTAAGATTCTCTCTTTTTCTCCCTCTGCCCCTCCCATTCATTCTCTCTCTCACAAATAAATAAATCTTTTTATTTTTTATTTTAAAATATGTTTATTATGTACTTTACATTGAGCACAAATAAATAAATCTTAAAGAAAACTTGAGGCAAGAGGAAGACATTGTTTGGAAGAGCCCCTTGGTATTGTTGATCAATGATATTGAAAGCATCTGAATTGGGCAGCTCAGGTGGCTCAGCGATTTAGCACCGCCTTCAGCCCAGGGCCTGATCTTGGAGACCCAGGATTGAGTCCCACGTCGGGCTCCCTGCATGGAGTCTGCTTCTCCCTTTGCCTGTGTCTCTGCCTCTCTCTCTCTCTCTCTCATGAATAAATTAATAAAATCTTTTTAAAAAAAGAAAGCATTTGAGGGAGATAGTTGTGGCCAAATCTGATGGACTGCACAACTTGTGACACTGAGCTTGTGGAGGAGCTAAAGGACCATCCTGGGTATTAGCAGTAGGAGATTCACAGGGTAAAAAATACCTCTTGGGTACAGAGAAGTGTTGTACAACCAAGAACAGGTAAAAGTCAACAAGGGCCTACAGGGCAGTTCAAACTCAAGAATTGATGGCAAACTGTTGGGAACCCAAAGTCCTAAACTTATTCTGTGTCCAATGTGAAAGTCACTCCAGATCAGCATCCTAGCCCTATTCTGGTGACCAAATCTCTCATGATACCATGAAAGAAATTTTTTTCCAGCCACCTGCTTGTGATAGAAGCTATCCTTGTGGGACCTAATGATCCATAGGTAAAAGTCCTGGAACTTCTTTGAATAACAGGTCAACCCTGTACAGGACTAGGATGGACTGATATAAGACTTATGAGTACCCTAAATAGGAAAAGCTGGGCCTGGATTTGCATCGATCCACATCTAGCTCTGAGATAATAGAGTTCCACCCAGATGGCACAGTTGGCCTCAGTTGGTCACAGGCACTGGAGGACTTAGAATATTTGGAGGAAGGTACTACAAAAGACGAGAGCTCCTGAGCCTCCTAAGCCACAGTGATGATAGAGGTCCCACTTTCTTGGGATTAAGGGAAGTATAGATCTTAGTCATTTGAGCAGTAGCCCTGGGAAAAGGACCTAATCTTAGGAGAGGTGATTCTCTGCATCTAAAATAACCACCACAGCATAAAGGGCTGATAGCAGAAGGGTTTCCTCTGGCAGCATTTCCTCTCAGCAGACAAGGTAATAAACTTCATTCCAGAAGGGGGAATCTGGGTCATATATCACAGCTCCTACCACCGAGAACTATTTAAAAACAAACAATGTCCAGAGTTGTTTCGTCTTTGCAACTGTAATCTCGTACAAGAACAATTTAAGAGGTATGAACTTATAATAAATAAGGAATATTTCTGAACATTTTTACTGCATATTTTTAATAACCTTAGACTAATTACACTAAAAGCAAATTTAATTTGAAAAGAAATAAAACGTAAAATCAAATCAATGGAGTAAATGGTGGTCGTAAAGTGCTGCTTGCAGGTATTTGGGAATGAGACAATCCTACCTTTTAATATCATAGAGACTTTAGCCAATTGGCAATAAATTATTGGAAGTAAAGTGTATTTTCTTCATACACATGTCAAACTTACTGAATTCCGTAAGAAAACAAAACTTCTACTCAGCTATCAAAAAGGAATAAATCTTGCCATTTGCAAAGATGTGGATGGAGCTAGAGCATATTATGCTAAATTAAATAATTCAGTCAGAGACAAATACCATATGATCTTACTCATATGTGAAATTTAAGAAAGAAAACAAATGAACATATGGGAAGGGAAAAAGATAAAAAGGAGAGAGGGAAACAAGCCATAAGAGACTCTTAACAAGAGAGAACAAACTGAGGGTTGATATGGAGGATGTGGGTCGGGGTTGAGCTAGATGGATGGGTATTAAGAAGGGCACTTGTGATGAGCACTGGGTGTTGTATGTAAGTGATGAATCACTGAATCCTACTCCAGAAACCAATATTGCACTGTATGGTAACTAAAATTTAAATTAAAAAAAATTTTATTTCAAAATCATGTTTTAATTTAAATTTGAGGTAAACCTATTTATCAATGTTGTATTAACTGTTTCAGCCAGAGTAAAATGCTAGAAGTATGGGTAAAATAATGATAACTTAATGCTCAAAAGCAGTGGACACTGGACGTGGAGCAAGAAACATTGACCTGCCATTACATACATCAATTGTTCATAGTTGTTTCCTTATCTTCTCTCTTTTTCCCACTGTCTCCAGCTTCTAGTTTCTATGTTATTCTGCTTTCTCTATGTCCATCATTTTCTTCTTTATGTTATTTATATTCTACTCCTCTTCTTCTCTTACCTCTGTCTCTATCTATCCTCTTTATTTAGAGAATTTTTAGCTCCTTCTCCCTAGTCTTTTCCTCTCTATTTCCTTTTGTATTCTCTCAGTTCCTTTGCTAGTCAAAATTATTTATAAATATATTTTAGTTTTATTATATATAATAATTATTGGATTCAGTTATAATTTCCTATCATCATTTGAAGATATTTTGAATTTTTTCTCTATAAACAAAATACAAGTAATAGAGTAAACTTTTATAGATGTATATGCCAATTATCTTTTTATTCCTATTAATCAGTGACTCCTGAGAAAGCAAAGTCTTCCACCCTTTCCTGTAGGCTTATCTATTGTTGTATGAAAGAAAAATGAGAAGAGAAGTGCTACACAATTTTTATATCCTTCATCACAATATTTCAGTCATTCCCAAAACATAGCTGTTGCATAGTACTAAAATTTCAAGGTGCACTGGTTTCTTTTCTGAAGCTGTATAGGAGGAGACATTGCATAAGATACTACAGGGAAATTGTATGAGAGTCTGATGACCAGTTGAACTCCCAGGGAGAACTCAAACTAGCTCACTCTATCACTTCCCAGGAGCATAAACAAACAATTGTAGTTCTACCTCCTTCCACAAATACTGCCTTTCTTTTTCCTCTCCTTATTTTATGATAGTGAGGGCCTGTGCCCCAATCCAGACCTTAGGAGTTTGAATTCCACCACAGACTTTCAACCCTTTCAGGACACAGCAGAGTCCCTCAGTCAGGAAAATATATCTGCTCAGTGATTCGTGAATCAACACACTGAAGGAACCCCGCCTTTTAGGGTAAGGAGAAGACAATGCTTACTCTCCATATTGTAAGCATTTGATAGTGGAATTTTAACACTTGGCCACCTGGGTGCTTTAGTCTATTTGTTTGGGAAAAGGTGTTTTATGTATTCTTTCAAATCATACCCCAGAGGGAACCACTTACTCTAAACACAAAGGCAGCTCTTCTGATGATGTGTAGGTAGCAATTAAGATCATCAAAGAAAAGAGGAAAGAAAAAAAAAGAAATGAGGAAATTTCACTGACCTAGTTGTTAATACGAACAGAATGTTCCATCAAGTACAAACATCAGTTTATGGCCAAAAGTACACAACTCCCTGCCATTCTTCCCTTCTATTTCCAAGTCAAGGGGAATATCCTCAGATTCTTCCCTTCTATTTCCAAGTCAAGGGGAATATCCTCAGATTCTGTCTCATTCATTAACAGGTTGAACACTGACTCCCTTCTAGGCATGAGGGATAGAAATAAGATTTTCAAAAAAAAACCTGGATTTCTGGAGGGCATGTGTGAATATTACATTAAATAATAATAAAACCTAGCCAACCTATTTAAAACTCCTGCTCCTATTCAGCCTTCTTTTCTTGCTATGGTATATGTTACCTTCTAGTATTCAATACAGTTTTCTCCATTTTGTAATGTTTATCATTGTGGAGGTGTATCATCCTTACTAGAACATATGCCCCATAGGGCAAGTATATTTGGCTGTTTTATCAACAGTGTTTCCAAAGACCTAGAAAAAGTGCCTTATATAAAGTAGATATTGCTTAAATGAATGAATTGTAGGTTACCCATAAGGCCTATAATAGATACTGTAGTGCATCATCAAGAACTCTTCTTCCCAGTCAGTGCACCCATACTTAAGCTGCTGGGCCTACTTGCTATTGATAGCTGCTTACAGTTGTGTTCCTCACTAGATAATGCCTTTAGCTAAAGTAACTGCATTGCCCAACATTATATATCCTTTAAAGGTATGCCCTGGGTTCAATGACTGTATCATTCTGGGGTATAAATAACTTAGCCACTTGCCTTAATTTGGGACAAGTCTGAATGGACAGCCCAACTTCAGAACTGGTCAAATAAGGTTAGGTTCTATTTGCAACTGCATTGTGAGTCATCTTCTCAGGTGCCTTATTTTAATAGATGTCACTCACCAGAGCCAGCAGCTCTTTGCTTCAAGAGTCTGTTACTCTAAACCAAAGGGATATAAAAACATTGACTAGGGCTACCTGTGTGGCTCAGTCAGTTAAGTGTCTGCTTTAGACTCAGATCATGATCCCAGGATCCCAAGATCTAGCCTGGAGTCAGGTTCCCTGTTCAGTAGGGAGTCAGCTTCCCGTCTCCCTCTGCCCCTCTCTCTTAAATAAATAAAATATTTTAAAAAATAAGCATTGGCTAAATTTTCCTTGACATATCAGGGATGGCTTTAGTGAGTAGCTGTTGGTTAAGTAAGGGGAGAAACAGCATTCAGGTGAATCACACAATTTATACAAATGCAGAGAAACATAGAAGTATTTATATTCATCGTGGCTTCTGTTTTCTTCCATTCTCCTGATGAACTAAGAGGAATTCAGAGGTTATAAGCAGAAATGTATCATTTAAATTTTATTAGTATATAAAACTAAAGAACAAAACTGGAACGTAAACTTTCCAGTTTAGGAGATATATTTTATTATTCTTCATAATCCCTTCGCCCTTACACCATTGCCACCTCCCACTCTCAGTGCCTTGGGATATAATTGAATTAAGGACTCATCAATGTTAGTTGATTAAATAAATGAAATATTGCCCTAAAATAGAAGAATACTGTATACATTAATTAAGAATACATTTTAGACTAACAAAACAACAGTTCCAAGTTTATCCTTTAAGACTAAAAACTTGAATATAGAACAGAGTCCACAAATGTACCAAGAAGAAAACCAAATTATATTCACAAATTCTATAAAGCAGTCTTTTCTGTTATTAATTTTGACTTTCCCCCATCCAATGTATTCTGTATCTGATAATAAGCTTCCAGATCTGTTTGTGTTGCCTTCCTTCCTTTATCTGGGCAACTTCTGAGTGTGTAGATGCTCCACAGAAATGATTTACAAGAATTATGGAAGGATGGAAAAACACGGAAATTTCCAAGTATCATGTGATAGACATGAAAAGTATTGAACTTATAACTTGAAGATCCTACTTTGTTTTTCCTTTTTTAAATTAGACTTGCTTTTCCTGGGCAAATAAAAAGGGTCAGCCTGAGACTTGTGATAGCCTTATGTGGAAGGCAAAAGCATGGGGACCTACAATGAAACAATGTAAGGCACAGAGTATATATAATACTTTATAAGATTACCAGTTTTGCCTATTGCTAGCCAAGTGCTTTTTCAGCCACTCAGATTGTCTATATCAGTATAATCTATGTGAGTTACCATGTGTTAGACCCATCAACGGGAACAGAGAGCAGATGTCTTGGCACACAGACCATGTTTTTTGACATAAGAGGACACTGTGAGCAGTGTCTCACAGCAGCATTAGAATGCTATCTATTCAAAATTTAAGATTGGAAAGACTTACCCTAGGGACTATCTTTTCCCATTCATTAATACACTAGTTATTATGCTTCCTTGATCTCCAGTTCTACCGTTCTTGGCAATCCCAACTGTAGGCAAACCTCACCATTTACAATGAGTACCCTTGCTTCCAGTTCATTGAACAAGCTGCCAAAAGCCATAGGGAAGTGCTTCCCTTTGGCTCCACAACAAATTCATATGACCCAACTTCAGCAGGGGCATCATTCATGCTCTCCTATACCCAGTTAACTCTGTATTCCCACAGCACCTGGAATCAATCTTTTCTACTTTCAAACCCCTCACTCATCCTATAATCCTCACTTGTAGTCAGTATCCTCTCCTTCTCTCTCTGAGATCTCATAGCTTTTGGCATGTGTTGCTGTCATAGCATTTAGTCATTTTGCATTATTCCATTCATTTTACACTTGAGGAAACTGGATATAAAAATAGCAGGTGAGTAATCCAAGGTCACACAGCTGGTAGGAGGCAGAGTCAGATTTAGAAGTCAGGTTTTCTAAACCCAAATTTGCTGCTCTTTCTCTTTTATCAAATAACCTTCTTATAAGGAAAAGCAATTTTCTATAATAAAAACAACTCTGGAATCCTAAGGTTGAAGGAAAATCTTCAGAAGGACATGGACTGATAACTCAAGAGTTTAGAATTATGACTTTTCTTTTTCTTCGTTGCCTCAATAAATTAAAATAATGTGGTGTCACATTGGTTCACAAGGATGGACTACATTCCTTCAGTGGTTAAAAACAACTTCTTTTCCGTTGAATTGAAGTTGCTAATCAGAATGAGACCATCCCAAAGACTTCACAAGCTCAAGTTTTTGTATTTATTGTGTTACTACATGACATCCTGTATTTGGGGAACTCTAACATACAGCTATATTCTCATTTGCAAGGGCTCATGCAATAACAGGCCTGAGGAAGGCAGCCTTTAAAATGGCCCCCAAATATCCCTATCTCCAAGTATTCACATCTTTTTCTAACCCTTTCCCCATAGTCATGGACTGGACTAACTCACCTCTCACAGTTAAAATACTGTAAGTAGGTTTAGAATGTTGTTTTTAATACTAAGTTATAAAAAGACTCTAGCTTCCATCTCAGGAGCCTCTCTACTGGCTCTCTCTCTTTTTCTTGGTCTTTCTCTTTCTCTCTTCTTCACTGAAGCTTGCCAGGGGCCATAGGAGTAAACTTGGAAGCCAATTGTCCTGAAATTTGCCTCTCCTTTTTATAGTCTTTCTCTTCAAATAAATAGTTATTTTTTAAGGGCATGAATCATATTTACCTCTGTCTCTCACACTGTCTAATGTTTTATCTGGCATATTTTAGGTACTACATCATGACTTTCTAATCAGGGATACATTTTGAATGCTTTAATCAGGATATCTTTATTGAATAAAATACCATTTGATATTGTTTCTCCTATAAAATTCAATCAAAGCATTTGTAAGCCACCACTTACAAAATCAGCATGTTTCAGGGAGAAAATAAATGAAATTATACATATACACACAGGTTATTTTTTTCTCCAAATAATCCATTTGTGGAATTTGCAGAAGACCCCACCCCACCCCCAAAAAAAACATAAACGACTTCAAGCTATCATTATGTCTGCATAGAAGTGTATTTCTTGCACTAATATCATTAATAAGTAAAATCAAATGGTTTATAAAACCCCAGGTAACTTGATTAAAAATCTGATATGAAGGTTACCATAAAAGACTTGAGTTTATTTAATTTAACAAAAAAGATCTCTGACTCAATATCTTTTGTATTGTATATTTTCAATTTCAACAATTAATGTGGCATAGGGAATTCTTTATGCTAATGTTATAGCTCCTTGGTTGAGCCCTAACACCATTATCTGCTTTAATGAATAATTCATTCCCTGTTGAAAACTTAACTATATCATTTTTACTGGACATGAATGAAACTTTGAAGTGCAATTTAAGTTGAAAGAATTTAAGATTGTAGAGAATTCCCATAAACCATCAAAAAGTGCTGTGCTGGCAGTATTACCTAGCACTCAAGTGTAATCGCTTTAGAGAAAGCTTGTGTGAGATCCTAACTTTTGTTTCTTTTGTAAAAAATATTGATGGAATTCATTTCTTACTGCATTTTCACACTGTGCACTGATTAGTTTACCTCTAAATATCTAAAACAATATGCTCTTTATTTCTAACTATAGATTGAGAACCTAGATAGTCACCATAAAGAAAGCTGATATTTGCTCTTTCAATACTAAGCTTGCCATGGAGAGAAGTCTTTTCTAGTAAAGTATCTCAACACTGGCAAAGGCTTAAATATATCAAAGATTTACAAGGGTTACTAATGGATTCTTAGCCTACTGCATCCTAAAAACTCAATAGATGTAATGGTAGTAACCTACTCTTAGGAAAAAAAGCTAAACAGGGGTACCTGGGTGGCTCAGTTGGTTAAACATCTGCCTTAGGCTCAGGTCATGATCCTGTGGGGGTGGGGATGGGGGTGGGGGTGTCCCTGCTCAGCTGGGAGCCTGCTTCTCCTTCTCCCCTTGCCCCTCCCCATCTCTTGCTTGCTGTCTCTCCAATGAATGAGTAAAATCTTTAAAAAAAATGAAAAGAAAAAAGCTAAACAGTGTTAATTATCTCAAAATCTTAAAGAGTTTGCCACCAATCAGAATATGTGCATTTCCTGGCCCTGTAATCCAGGATGAACTACAATGTATACGGGGATGAAGATTTTTCTCAAAACTGTAAGAGACTAGTCACCTTTGTCAACATGGGAAAATATCTTAAAACCTGGGAAGCATTAGGTTTATACCATGTCACATGACCAAACAGAAACATTTGTAACATTCCACAATCCACCAAAACCTTATGGAGGAATGCCTGAGTGGCTCAGTGGTTGAGCATCTGCCATGTCCTTCATCAGGCTCCCAGCAGGGAGCCTGCCTTTCCCTCTGCCTGTGTCTCTGCCTCTCTCTCGATCTCTCTCGCTGTCTCTCATGAATAAATAAAATCTTTAAAAAATAAAGACATAATGTCTCATTTCTTTGGCTTACTCCAAGTCCTCTTGTTCAGTGTCCAATAGAAAGAACCTTGGAAGCATTGGTGAAATCTTTCATCAGTTTCTCCTAGAAATCAGATTGCTTTGAGATTTTTGTAGAACGTTATTGAGCACCAATTTGGGAGGGAACCTGAGGTGGCATTCACATTGTAGGACTTGAATAGTGCACAATCTCGCTGGCTCACCTCCCCCCATGCTGCCTTCCCCCCTTCCCTTCTATCTCAAAAAAATCCAAGGTAATTAAAAATTCTTTCTCTTGTCTAATGAAAAACAGGTTTCTCATTTCCAGGTATTGTATATGCCTATAAACTAATTCCATATACACCTAAAGAATTTTTCTATTCCCAAGGAGAATTTTTACCAATTAATACTATATTAACATACACATGCATATAAATAAATATTTATATATTTATGGAGGAAAGAAAGGAAAGAAGGGAGGAAGGGAAGGAGAAAGGGAGAGAGGAAGGAAGGAAGAAAAGAAGGAAGGGAGGGAAGAAGAAAGGAAGAAAGAGACACAAGTACTAATCAGAGAACATCGCTGAAGACACAAATATTAAATACAGAAGGAATCTAGAACAGGATGTTATAGGAGCTAAAACCATAGCCGGGATTAAATATTGGCTTCACCTGATTACAAGTTTTGCAACCCAGGGAATATCATTGAACTTTTCTAGGCTTCAGTTTCCTCATCCATTAAAATTGGCATACAAATAAAAGTATTCAACTCATGGGCTATTAATCAGTCTTAAGTGAGATAATAAGGTAAAGTACTTAAAATACTATCTATTCAGCAAATCATCAATAATTGTTAGCCATCATTATCACAAGTGTGATTATGTAGAAGTCACACTAAGATGACAGGAAATGCCTGAAGACAGGATGAACTGCAAATGTCATGGAGTGAAACACTGATTCTAATAAACATGATATATATTAGACTTATTAGATAACTTTGCTAAAAAGAGCATCTCCATCAGCAGCCCCAAATATACACACACTCACACACACACACACACTCAGCCTCACTGACCGTCTTGCTAATAACTCCATTCCACAAGAGTCTCAATCACAGAGGAGTCTAGTTATAAAAGCACTTCTTATAGCATAATTGTGACCAGAATTGAAGGGGGGGGAAATGGTAGGAGAATCCTCCATTCAAAGCTTTAAACACTCCAAATTACAAACCATGTCTAGGTGAAGAGAAGACACACTTGAGCGCAATTTGACCCTGTGAAGATTGAATGTTTTCAAAGACCTCAGATATGGACAAAAGGCTGAAATAATCCAGACTGGTGGGCTCTCTCTATCCTTGAAGGAGACTGTACTTTTTTTAGTGAGCCACTTGTGTTCTCACCAAGTAGTGTTTTGTTTTTAAAGTCTCATAGTAGAGATAACCTAAGGTTTGTAGGCTGTGATGTAAAGGAAAGATGATATTTAATGTGATTTTATGCTCTGATGTATAGTGATGCTTATGCCAATCATGGCTGGGTTTGGGTTCCCCTTTTTCCTTGTAGTGAGCATTACAGGGTTTAAATGGATTAGGCTCCCTCTCCAGATGTTCATTTTTAACACTTTATAAATAAGAGCCAACAGAACTCTAAAAGAATGACCTGTCCAGTGGACTGTTCAACTTTCCTTCTTTCCTAAAGCATCCTCGGTCATAAATTTAAAGGGTAGGTGTGTGGGGAGAACTATTTAATTAAAGCCTGTGGCAATATCACCAAGAGGATAAAAAGTAATAATCTTTTGAATTTGCTTTTGTACAGATAAAAAAATGCAGACTTTCCATTTCTCTTAGATGTTATATTCAAGATAAAAGCACTGTATTTCCAAACACTTCTTTTATAGTCAGGTTTCTGGCATGTAACCCTTTCTCTTGAAAAATAAGAAAGGCAGAAATGTGCAAAGATGCTCCTTAGCTTGAATCTGTGGACATGGCACCGTACCTTCTCTCTTACATATCATTTTGTAAAACCAGGTTTGCTTCGTTTATATTCCCTACACATCTCTCCCTTTTTGTCTACCTTAGGTCTTTTAAATTTAGCTTCAAGAAAAGTGCTGTATTATGGAATCAAGTTTCCTTATCTTTTTTCCCGAAAGAATTGTGTGCAATATTTATTTCCCTTATGTTGCAATTTAAAGCACACAGGAAACTGTGTTGAATACCATCACTCCAACTCTCATTCCTCTATCAAGATAATGCTTATACACATTTCTATATAGTATATAATGAAGTGAAGCTATACATTTCTTCATTTTCTGCACTGCCTATCAGAATTTAGACTTCCAAAATCAAGGAATATTTACTTATAATACTCCATAGGGTAAATATTATTCATGTTTGACAGGGGTGAATAATAAATAGAGTTCCACATTAAAAACAAGAACAGTTCTTACCTAACTCACTGCTGTGAACTGTTACTCTAAGAGTTAAAGAACATGTACATATTCATGATGTTTTGTTCACAGGAGGCATTCAATAATCATTTAATACCTGAGAGATGAATGAGTGAGAATATCAAAATTCTAAAAAATTCCAATATACTCAAAGTAGGACATCAATTAGACTGTTTATAATAAAAGTATTATTCCCTTTTTTCCTATTTTTCTTCTAAATGTGAAAATTTGGGTTGAATTCAAATGGCCTTTTTCTCAGGAAAGCCTGAGAAATTATTATTTATTTTTAATACATTTTTGATGACCTGCCATTAAATTTCATGATTCATTTTTTTCCTGCAAAAGATTACTGATCCTGTAATGGAAAAATCCAAATGGTCAGGCACATGATTTTTAAAGAAAATTTCAGGCCAAATAGCCTACCTTAAATACAGGTACATTGATCTAGTTTGGTTGTTGAATTTATATATTAAATGGAATTGATTAATTTTCAAAAGTCCTACTCATGAATTATGTATTTTTAAACCATCTGAGGAATGTAAACTATGAAAAATATTCTTCAACATTCCTTTCATACATCTTGAAATTGTGCTTGATAATTAGTAATAGAAAAAAATAATAAAATGGAAAAATTAAATACTTTGATTTCAAAGGCACATAAATTAGAATAACAGTAAAAACAAATCTATTTTCAACTCTAGTCACTGTTAGGAATGTTTTTTACACTCAGAAGTATCAATGACTATATGAAAAAAACACAAAAATCCTTCAGGAATTAAAAATTGGAAGGAAAATATTATTTTAAAAGGCTCCTCTGGGGTATTCAGTGCTTTTGACATCAGTTGAAACTACAAAAATTTATAGAATTTTTCTAAGAAAAGCAATAGCATTTGAGCTTTACAGATTTCACCTGACAGTTTAAAAAAAGTTAAAAAATAGTTTTTGGTATGTTTTTCATAAAATTAATTTAGATAATGTGTGGAATAGCTACAATTGATAAACTTTGTTTAGGTATAAATCTATGAAAGTTTTTCTTTTTTTAATCTTTCTGACCATTATTAGTATTAAAATAATTTCAGGAATTGTTCACTATGTTTACCAGTTTCAAATACTCCTCTTTAAGAGCAGTTAAAAAGGAATGTCTTGAGAACTGTGTAAGAAATAAGCCCATGCATTTATAGTCGACAAATCATTGACAAGGTTTTCAAGTACACAAAATGAGGAAAAGACAGCCTCCTCAATAAATGATGTAAAGAAAGCTCTATCTCCATAAGTGAAAGAATGAATTTGGACCCTTATTTCCCATCATATAGAAAAATTGACTCAAAGTAGGTTAAACATTTAAATGTAATTCTTGAAACCATAAAATTACTAGAAGAAAACACAAGGGAACAGCTTCTTGACGTTGGTGTTGGCGATGATTTTTGAGAGACATCAAAAGCATAAATAACAAGCAAAAATAGACAAGTGGGATTACATCAAACTGAAAATCTTCTGCACAGCAGTGGGGAACAATCAACAGAGTGAAAAGGCAACCTATGGAATGAGAGAAAACATTTGCAAACCATATGTCTGATAATAGGTTAATAGCCAAAATAATAAAGAACACATACAACTCAATAGCAAAAACAAACAAAAACAAATAATCTGATTAAAAATGGGAGAAAGACCTGAACAGCATTTTGCTAAAAAAGACAATATCATTAATCACAAAGAGATATCACACCTGTCAGGATGTCTATTACCAGGGCATCTGGGTCACTTGGTGAGTTAAGTGTTGGACTCTTGATTTCAGCTTAGGTCATGATCTCAGGGTCATGAAATTAAGCCCTGCAGGTAGGGGCTCTGTGCTCAGTAGGGAGTATGTCTGAGATTCTCTCTCTCCCTCTACCCTCCATCTCTTCTCTCTCTCTCTCTCTCTAAAGTAATAAATAAATCTTTGAAAAGCAAGAATGTCTATAATCAAGAAAACAAGATATAATAAGTGTTGAGGATGTGGAGAAAAGAAAACTTTGTGCACCATTTGTGGGAATGTTGGTATAGGCATTATGGAAAACAGTATAGAAGTTCTTTAAAAATAGAACTACCAGTTATTTTCTTGCTGTCCAGTTTTCCCAACACCATTTGTTGAAGAGACCATCTTTTGTTCCATTGGATATTTTTTCCTGCTTTGTTGAGTATTAGTTGACCATATAGTGTGGGTCCATTTCTGGGTTCTCTATTCTCTTCCATTCTTCTCTGTGTCTGTTTTTGTGCCAGACACAAAACATGTGCCAGACAATACCATACTGTATTGATCACTGTAGTTTTGTAATATAACTTGAAGTCCAGAATTGTGATGTCTCCAGCTTTGCTTTTCTTTTTAAAGATGGCTTTAGTTATTCAGGGTGTTTTGTCATTACATGCAAATTTTAGGATTGTTTGTTCTAGCTCTGTGAAAAATGTCACTGGTATTTTGATAGGGATTGCATTAAAAGTGTAGATTGCTTTGGCTAGTATAGACACTTTGACGATATTTTTCTTCTAATTCATGAGCATGGAATGTTTTTCCCTTTCTTTGTGTCCTCTTTCATTTCTTTCATAGTGTTTTATGGTTTTCAGAGTACAGATCTTTTACCTCTTTAGTTAGGAATATTACTAGGTATCATGGTTTTTGGCATAGTTGTAAACGGAATGGGCTCCTTGATTTCTCTTTCTGCTGCTTCACTATTGGTGTATAGAAATGCAGAAGTTTTTCATACGTTGATTTTGTATCCTGGGATTTTACTGAATTCATGTGTAAGTTCTAGCAATTTTTCGGTGGTCTTTCAGGTTTTCTACCTAGAGTATCATGTCATCTGCAAATAGTAAAAGTTTGGCTTCTTCCTTGCCTGTTTGGATGCTTTTTATTTCTTTTTGTTGTCTGATTGCTGAGGCACCTTCCAGTACTGAGTTAAATAACAGTAGTGAGAGTGGACATTCCTATCTTGTTCCTGACAGAAGAGGAAAAGCTCTCAGTTTTTCCCCATTGAGGGTATTAGCTGTGGGTTTTTCGTATATGGCCTCTTACATCATACACAAAAATAAATTAAAAATGGAAGAAAGACCTAAATTTGAGTTAGGAAACCATCAAAATCCTAGAGGAGAACACAGACAGAAACTGCTTTGACATTAACCATAGCAACTTCTTACTAGATAGGTCTCCTGGGGCAAGGGAAACAAAAGCAAAAACAAACTTTGGGACTTAATCAATATAAAAATCTGCACAGTGAAGGAAACAACAAAACCTAAAAGGCAACATTCAGAATGGGAGAAAATATTTGTAAATGAAGCATTTGATAGACTTATTATCTATAATCTATAGAGAAATTCTAAAACTCAATACCCCAAAAACAAATAATCCAGTTAACAAATGGGCAGAAGACATGAATAGATATTTTTCCAAAGAAGACATCCAGTTGACAGACACATGAAAAGGTGCTCAGCATCACTCATCCTTGGGGAATTATAAATCAAAACTACAAGTGATATCATCTCACACCTTTCAGAATGGTTAAAATTAACAATACAGGGAATAGCAGGCATTGGAAAGGATGTGGAGAAAAGGGAATTCTCCTTTCAATGGGGCATGGAAACTGGTACAGCTATTCTGGAAAAGAGTATGAAGTGTCCTCAAAAAGTCAAAAATAGAACTACCTTACCATCCAGCATTCTCACTACTAGGTTTTTACCTAAAGGATATAAAAATGAAGGGATACATGCACCCCAATATTTATAGCAGCATTATCAACAATAGACAAATTATGGAAAGAGCCCAAATGTACATCAACCAATGAATGGATAAAGAAGATGTGATATAGATATATATATATATATATATGCCTGATATATGCCTGATATATATATCATGTATGTACACACACACACACACACACACACATAATGGAATATTACCCAGGCATAAAAAAGAATGAAATCTTGCCATTTACAGTAACATAGATGGAGCTAGAGAGTATTATGCTAAGCAAAATAAGTCAGAGAAATACAAATACCATATGATTTCACTCATATGTGGAATTTAAGAAACAACATAGGTGAACATAGGTGGGAAAAAGAGAGATGCAAACCATAAAACAGGTTCTTAACTATAGAGAACAAATGAGGGTTGCTGGAGGGGAAGTGAACAAGAGAATGGGTTAAGTAGGTGATGGATATTAAGGAGGGCACTTGTGATGAGCATTGGGTGTTGTATGTATGTGATGAATCGCTAGATCTATACCTGAAGCTAATATTGCACTGTATGTTAACTGGAATTTATTAAAAAGCAATAAATAAATAAATAACCAATAAATTAATCAATTAATCTACAATATATGAATCGACAATACCTCCTTCTGGGTATATATCTGAAGGAAATGGTATTTGTATCAGAGAGATGTCTGCACCCCCATTTGTGTTGCAGCACTATTCACAATAGCCAAGATATGGAAAAAATTTAAATGTCTATCGACAGATGAGGAAGTAGGAAATCCTTCCAACTGTGACAATATGGATGAACCTAGTGAGCATTATGCTAAGAGAAATAAGCCAGACACAGAAAGGCAAATATTGCATGATCCCACTTATGTGGAAAATGTAGTCCAACTCATAGAAGTAGGGAGTAGAATGGTGGTTGCCAGGGGATGGGGTAAAGAGTACATGGGGAGATATTGGTCCAAGGGCACAGAGTTTCTGTTATTCAAGATGAATCAGTTCTGGGGGTATAATACATATCATGGCAAGTATAGTTAGCAGTACTCTAACACATACTTGAAATTTACTAAGAGGATAGATCTTTAATGTTCTCACCACAAACCAAAATAAAAAGAAAATGATGTAAAAAATATAGTAACTCTGCGAGGTGATGGAGATGTTAAGTAGCCTGATTGTGGTTATCATTTCATAATGTATATGGTATAGATATACCAGAACATCAAACTGTGCACTTAAAAAAAAAGAATGGCTACCATGCTGAATGACCTATATTCTCAATACCTTGTTGCATTGTGTTATTAAAATTTAAGTTATAAAACTACAAAGTTAATATATTAATTTTGGTTTTAGAATTGAACTCCAGTCATTTCTCTCCAAATAATGATTGTTTAGCAGGAGTAGTTTCTGCTCTGGTTTTGTTTTGACTATCTCTTCCCTTCATCTTCTGTAGACAGTTCTTCTTTATCCTACACCAGTCTGTGTCAGAATGGTAATTTCCTCCTAATGAAGTACATTTGTAAATTTCAGAACCATCCTCAGTTTTTCTGTCATTGTTTATTTGCTGTTCTTAAAACAAGTTGTATAAATTCAGAAAATGAGGTAAGAATCTAAAGATAATTACTCTTGCACACCTTCTTAGCTGACTGTTACTACTCCAGAGTATCCCTGTGATTGTACCATGAAACTGAGTGAAGATAAGGCTGTTTCCTATAAATTCTTAGAGTCTAGTCTCTCCTATCATTTCTACTTTGGCTACTTCATGATCTACAACATTCTGTTTATTATCTGTTTTAGGTCCATTTATGCATGAGTTACCTGGACTTATACTTATGTGTAGTTCTATTTTGGATAGGAAAGGGAAGTCAAGAAGCATCTCATTCATCATCAAATGACAGAGAATATCATTGCCTTCAGGTTGTTTTAAAAAATTTATCTGAAGTAATACTAGTTTAGAGATTTAAAATAAAGAGAACATCATGTCAACCCTTTTGTTAATGTATGTAGAATGCTAATTTACTTTAGTATATTTTTTGTTATTGGACATACCTTTTAAGATCAATTATGACCAAGAACTCATCCAAGTCATCTCCCACGATTTCTCTAGAAAACATTAATTTCCTTTATCCTACAGCATGTAATACTTGTTTACCCCCATAAAATCTAGTATAGTATTTATATAGTATGTTTGTCTTTCTTTCATTTTTAAATTTTTTTCAACAGAAACATGTTTACAAGCTTCTTAGAAGATAGAATCATGTATTATACTATTTATACAATTAAATTACATATCTAAGACTGTTTGAAAAAATAATAGTACCCAACTGGTATTTTTTTGAACCTGACTGACAGAAGACCTAGGATTAGCAAAACTTAATCTTTGGCTGATGGATACCCAGAGTAACAAACTAAGGATGATTCCCTCAATTATCTATTTCAAACCACAGTGACAGTGTCCAGAACAGAACCAGAGATGGAAGATCAGTCTTTCTATATCTCCTAAACTTTATTTTTCCATAGCTGAAAATTATGTTTATCTCATAAAAATAGTCTTCAACAAAAATTGCCTTCAAATTCTTAGGGACAAGTTGTCTATCTGAAGGGAAACTAGGCAATCACATGGGCAAAGTAGAGGACATACTGTAGGTGAAGTGTGATGTAAGAGTTGAATTCACGGTCTTCAATGACTTATTAGAGTACCAATGTACAAGAGGAGAGCTGTAACCACGGAAAGAGATCCTAAACTCTGGACTAATTGAATTTGGTAAAACTTATTATTGCTTCAAACATTGGGCTTACCCAGGGCAGAGCTTCACAACAATTTATCATCATAAATGATAAGAAGACAGTCTGATTAAATCACTAGGAGTTGCAAGACAGGACATCATCTGGCATTCTCTCCAGTATTTCCCTATTATGATTTGGCCCTATAACCTCTAATGTTTGGGTTTACATATGATATGAAAGTTTTGGGCCTGAAAATGGCCTCTTTGGGGTTTTAGCTAAAGCTAACTTTCCTGGATCTTCACATTTTGTTGATTTCATCCAGGCTATGTAACCACAGTTGAAACTAGCCCAAAATATGGAGCACCTAGCAGATACACCCGTTAGTTCTGAGAGTGGAAGAAATTTAAAACACACACACACACACACACACACACACACACAAGAATTTAATCCACATGGAAAAAAAAGACACAAGATTTGGGCTACATGTCCCAGTTAAAACAAAAAATATAATTCACCTTGAGATTTAGCAATGTGTATGCCCATGAGGCAGACAAAATTTGCTCTTCCAAGATGCAAGAAGACCCAGTGGCAAAAGGTACTAACCTTTTACACAAATTAGCATACTCACCATTTTAAAACTAAAATGCAAAACCATTAGTTAGAACAAGGAGATTCATTAAAAGGGTATCAAAAAAGGCATATTGATGATATGCTGTATAATTCTTGGATATTCTACTTGGAGGGTCAGACAAGGGGGAAAAGCTAATAGTAGCATACTAACAGAATTATAAGAAGGTGATCTCTTCTAATCATTGCCCTCATCCCATGAAGCAGGCTGTGGTTATTTACTAATCAGTTACCCAAGGACCAATGGCATGACCCTGAGCTTCCACTTTTATCTCCAATGCCACTGTCAACCAAGAGGCAAATATGCCACTCTTTTAGAGACCAAATTGGCTATGTGGTTGTGGACTTACTTTACAACTCAGTTAATAAATTTTGCATCCATAACAATACCTATTGCAGTGATACAGTACATACTCTTGATAAGTGATTGCTGAGCAAAACACATGATTGCTGAGCACTCAAGATTATCATGCTTTAAACGGTTTTATGATTATTCCTGATAAACGGTTTTGAATTAGCCTGAAATCTCTCTCTCTCTCTCTCTCTCTCTCTCTCTCTCACACACACACACACACACACACACACTTTCTTCGGCTGATGAGATTTTTCTTCTTCTTGGCCTCTATTTACTTTCATCTGTTAGGATCTGGTTAGATATGAAATAACTGCTCTTAGATTTAGGCTAAATGTGGATGGGGTTAGAGAAATGCAGTGTATCCAACAGAATAAACTATAATTTGAGGACGCTGAGCACAAAGAAGTGTGTAGTCAGTGCAGCTGTGTTATTTTAATGATGAGGGAACTTCTAGACCTGAACATTCACTTCAGTTCCAACTCTCCTAGGTACCTTCTCATTAACAGTGGAATAATCTACATTAATTAACGGGGAATTGAGGAGACTTTATCACAGCAAATCTCAGGGTAATCCTGATGCTTTTATCTTAAATGAGGGAACTCTAGTGGGCATATCTGTTAAAGGTCTGGATTCAGGGAGCATATTTGTTTTTGTAGGCAAACACTAAGACAGGGTAGTGTGGCCATTGAGTATACAACAGGTATAAATACAAAGTAATTATTCAGTAGGTATAATTACAACTATTTTGATTCCCAATAGTGAGAAGCTAACCAAAGGATTCCAGGAGAGACAAATAAGAATTAAGTCAGATTGTATTTATTTAGGAATACAATAAAATTAAGTAAATGTCATTCACAATGATAGAGAGGAGTTAAGGATGACTTATAAGAAATTTAATTAACAAAGTAGAATATACAGTGTCCATGAGATAATTCTTTTTAACCTCTGATTCCTGGGAAAATTTGTGCTAACAGTTGAATTGTCTAGAGAAGCTGCTCTATTATATACAAATTTAAACTACTTAAAATTAAACTAAATCTACTGATTAAGATTTGTACAGCTCTAGAAGAAACTGCAGAAAACACCATATTGGGCAGCACAGAAAACAGACTTGTGAGTTTATATTTCTCTGGGGGACTCAATATCCTTCTCCTGACAAATAAGTAATCCCTCAAACTGAAGATGGCTGTTAAGTGTTTTTAAATTCAATATTGTCTAAAATATATATATGTGCATTAATAGCAATGTGAATTCAGCTCATTTCAACAAATGTCATTAAAGTCTATACAAAGTGTTTTTGAAACACGCCAAAGCCAATTTATTTTTTAAAACGTTCTATGTAATTCTGTGATCTGCATTTTTTAATAATTATACAACCTTTGGAAATTACAAAGCTGTAAAAGCCTAATACTATTAATAGTCATTCAAAAAAAAAAAAAAAACACTTTCCCTTCCTCCCAACAACCATCCAGTGAGAATTAAAAGTCCTAAAAAGAGGCCAATTCAACATGGCCTCTACCCCAGTAGAAACAAAAAGTGAAAAGATGAGAAGAACATAGAAATTGACCAAGTGGTGTATGGTCAGTGTCTCCAGAGTGGGGCCATGGCTGTTGCCCAGGGTCATGAACGTTCACCCAGGATACCTTGTAGTCACATCCTCCTCACTCCAGCATGTCCATCTTCCAAGGACTAGGTGTCATGGAAATCCTTCAGCAGCCTTTTCCTCCACTGTTCTGCTATGTGCATCTGGTTCACTAAGTCCCCACTGTCATAGCTGTCTGCACACTCCACTTTCCATGACAGGCTTTCAATTTCAGCCTCCAGCTGAACCTGCTGGTATTCCAACAGCTTCTTCCTGGGTCTGTGTAGTCCTCATAAGGGTAAGTGTACTGCAGGGTGTATCAGCACTTGGTCAAGAGCTTGACAGTACTCTGTAGGTTCTGCCAATCATTCCAGGTACCCAGATAATTCTTGACTCTTTCCTGAATCTTTTCATGAATCCGCTGGCATATCTATACCTCCAGGTGCAAGGTCTTGTGGTTTTCCCACCTCTCAAAGTAGAACAAGTACTTCATGAGGTTCTCCCTGGCCTGGGCTTGCTTGTTCTGGTCAACAATATCAAAGTTCTACTTGTACCAACTGCACTCAATGTACTTACTGCCATGGGTCTTCCAGTCTCCTAGACATATCTGGCTGAAGTCGTGTTTACACTTGGAGCATTGCATGTGACTGCAGCCTTTGTTCTTGGTGACGATGCTGCACTTGGGACAGTCTTTAGCATGAGCAGTAATGGAGTCGGCTATTTCAGAGTTACCAGCACATTTCGTGAGCCATTTCCAGATTATGGCATAGTCTGGGAGGGTGTGATAAATCTGACAATAGTTGAAATAGAAGACCTCATTGCACCGATTGCACTGTACTTAGCACTGGGCTTCTATACCTGAATAATCAGGGGGGCAATCTGCATCAGAACACAGCTGGAGCTGGTAATGATTTTCCATGTAGTCCCTAAAGAGGTAGTCCCTGTGTTTGTCTCTCAATTTTTCATCAGGCAGCAATGGAAACACAAAGCTCTCTGGTGTTTGGAGTGGACAGTCTTGAGCCATGCAAGAGACATTTACACCTATGCCATCCAAGTACTGAATGGTGCTGCTCCCAGAAGCTGTGACAAAACTGGTGCTGATAAGCCAGAGAAAGTAGGTTTTCCTTCTGCACAAACTGCATATGCACTATGTAGTGTTGGGATGGGGGTGGGCTGTAGGGACATGTTTTGAGGGGTGGGGCTGAACTTGAGCCTCAATGAGCAACTGAGGAGAATTAGACTTGTATCTGTCCAGTATCTCTGCACACTTGACAGTGGAAATTAACTAATATAAGTTTAGCAACTAAATGAGATACCAGTGCCATAGGGAAGATGTGCTAATGGCAGTGAGCATCTCAGTGGCCTTTATGACAGAGGCTAAGCTAGTTATGGGCTCTTTGAGAGTACCCTCAAACTCTTTATAGGTCAAGAAGTGAATTGGTACTCATCAGGATCGAAGGCATTGGCCCCGTGCTGCTCCACATTGCTGGCTACTCCCATGTAATAGTCCTCTGTGCCCCCCCCCCCAGGGTCCTCATCTTCTTCTTCCTCATAATTTGGGTCATAGTTCTCTTCATTGCCAAAAGACCCCTGGCTCTTCATGTCCACAGGCATCTTAGTATCCAGCCAAGCTGCAGATCAGGACAGCAGAGTTCTTCCCCTCCAGCCAAACTTTACCACTTTCTCAAATGCATTCGTGTTTTTTTTTTTTTTTTTTTTTGTCTTCTGTAATTCTTGAAGTCTTTCAGAAAGATATCACCCCAAATATTTAATGTCATATAATTTTCATTGGGAGCCATGGCCCATGGCTGCTGAGCCTGAACAGGCCAGACTGGGTCTGGCTGGGCCAGAGGGATCTGACACAGGCATAGTGGTGGCCTGATGTCCAGGCTCTTACCTCCTGCAGAATGGTCTCCACAGCTCAGAACTGCTCTGTACAAACTATGTTTTATGTGGTAAGATAGTATATAGGCACATATAAATGTATGTCATTTAAAACTACCTTTTTTAAAAAAAATAATAAAACTACCTTTTTTTTTAACTTTTGTTATGGACCCATAACAAGAAAACATTTATTGTTTTCAAAATTTTTTGAAATATGCTCGCTCTTTAATTGGTTCAATTTTGTGCATGTTTATAAGGATACATTTATTTTTTTAAAGATTTTATTTATTTATTCATGAGAGACACAGATAGAGAGGAAGAGACATAGGCAGAGGGAGAAGCAGGCTCCTCACAGGGAGCCTGATGCGGGATTCAATCCCAGAACCCCGAGGATCACACCCTGAGCCAAAGACAGATGCTCAACCGCTGAGCAACCCAGGTGTCCCAATATAAGAATAAATTTGAACTGACAAAGAAATGAGTGTTAATTTTTTTTTTACTGATTCATTGGTAAATTGAGATCCATAGCTTTTTCTAAATTAATTTCAAAGTTAAAAACTAAATATATATCTCTGGATGTTACTAAATGTTCAGAAACATGAAATGAAAGAGAAAAACAAGTTGAAGTTTGAAAAATTAGGGATTTTTTTTTAGAAAAGTACCATTTTTACAATTAGTGAAAAGATAATTAAAACTGACGTGTCACAATAAGTCACCAGGATCAAAGGTACAGCATAGGGAATATAGTCACTGGTATTGTAATAGTATTGTATGGTGATAGATGGTAGCTACATTTGTGATGAGCATGGAATAACGTATAGAGTTGTCAGATTTACTATGCTTTATGCTAAAAACTAATGTAAGATTGTGTTGCAGGTATACTTCAAACCAAAAAAAAAAACTGGCATGTCACCCTTAGTTTTGACAAAATAAGTGAAATAATGTTTCATAGATTGATAAAGATAAGAAAATGTGAAGTTCAAAGCATTTAGTTTTTTAAAAGTTACTTATACAAAATATTTTGACACAGGAAATGTAAGTATATAGTAAGAAGCTATCTGAAAGTTACTTATAATTTGAAGTTTGACAAATGAGTTTAACCTGACCTACCTTATATAATTGAATTTTGTACTTCAGATCTAATTAGTGTGAGCTTCTTACAGATATACTTTCAGTAAATAAAAATTGATTGAATTTAAATTTTTATAAGGGAAAATTGAATGTAAATAAGGTTGAAGAAATTCTAATTGGAAATATTCATTGTTCTTGAATTCATTTGTTTGATGATGTCAATTACAAGAACAGAAATTATCATGAATTGAGCTATTATTTGATCTTATTTCATCCTAATTAATGAGAAATAGATACACACCTTTTTAAAGGTAATGAGCCTGCAATAATGCACTCCTCTCCTGTAACACTGAGTACAGTCATTGTGGATTATAAATTTGGAAGAGAAATACATAAAGCATCAGCATGAGAGAAAGGCAAGGACATTAGTTCCCTGAAAACAGCTATGTGGATGGGAAAATGTTTAAATTGGGGCAATATTTTTGGTTAGCTACTTTGTTTAGGTCCAATAATAAATTGAGCTTTTTTTCTGATTCTCTATAAGTAATTTTAACAAATGAGAATGTCTGAGAGTAAATTTAATAGCAGAGGAATGAAAACGATCTGTGCAAGACAAGTAGAGTTTAAAGATACTCAGATGCTCTATAGTGACCAGGGAGCTTGGATAGATTATTTGAAAACAGTTCTCAAGTTCAATGAATTTTCACAATTGTATATGCGTAAGTAACCACCACCCATACACTCTAAAAAATTCCCTTTTGGCCTTTTCCAGTCACTTTCCCACCTCTGCCTAGGGCCAAAACCTTCTGACTTCTATCATGTATTGTTAGATTTGTTCTCTAATATGATGTAAATGAATCCTATAGTATGTATTCCTTTGTATTTATTTATATGGCTTCTTTCATTCAACAAAATGATCGTTGTGATTCACCTGTACTGTTGAGTACATCAGTAATTTGTTTTTCTGAATATGCCATGATTTGTTTACCTATATTGCTGTTCATGAATATTTTGGATTTTGCCAGCTTTTGGCTATTGTAAATAAGGCTGCTATGAATATTCACATACAAGCCTTTCTGTGAACATATCTTCTTATTCATCCTGGGGAAATGCCTAAGGGTACAATTGCTGGACTATAGAGTAAAAATATTTTTACCTTTGGAACAAACTGTTAAATAGTCTCCAGACCTCTTTGTCTGTTCTATTTATTCGCTACTTTGTCACTAATATTTTTATGATTAAAAATTAGTTTATAAGCAGAGTTTATTATACAAAAATTCTACATGACTGTATATGGATTATTGTATATTAAAAACTGGTAAAGAGAATTAGAAGTACATTGTAGGGGAAGAGTAATGACATCTTAAAGATGTTCGTGTCCTAATGCCTGGAACTTATGTTACATGGCAAAGAGAAATTCAGGTTACAGTTGGAATTAAGGTTCGTAATCAGCTGACTTTGAGATGGGAAGATTTTTCTGGATTATCCATCTAGGCCCAATGTAATCACAAGAATTCATATAAAGTGGAAGAGTGAGGCAGAAAATGGAGAACCAGGGGGATCACATGAGATAAATTCACCCTAATCTTGCTGGTTTTAAAGATGAAGGAAAATGGCTGTAAGCCAAGGAAGACAGTCAAGCTGTAGAACTCGAGGTAGACTTTTAGCTAGGGAAAGCAAGGAAATGAATTATTTCCTAAAGCTGTGCTAGAGCTTCCAGTGGAAACACTGCCCCGCCCACACTCTGATTTAGCTGAGACCAACAGAATTGCAATATAATAAATTTGTGTTGTTTTAAGCCACTGAGTCATGGCAATTCATAACATTAGCAATAAGACACTAATCTACCTATAATGAGACCAAATGAATTAAAAACATGATTTTGAAGCTCTAAATTGACATTAAGGACCCCAAATTGTAAGGTTTTTTTTGTACTGTTTTGATGTGTTTAAATTGACCTACATGTTTGCCATTTTCTTGTCCTTTTCATACTTTATTTATGGTATAAATTTTACTTTACTTGAAGGATATTCTGTTATGTCTATTGGTAAAAAAATGCAACATTGGGCTTTGTTGAAAATTAGTTTGGTAAATTTAGAATTCTAACTTGACAGTTATTTTCTCTTAACATATTGAAGAAATCATTTTTTTTTTTTTTCTGGCTTCCAATGTTGCTGTGGGGATGTCAGCTGTCAGTTTGATAGTTTTCCTCTAGAGATAACTGATATTTTCACATTGGCTGCTTATAGGATTTTCCCATCTGTGTTTCATGTTCTTTAGTTTCTCTATTATATATCTAAGTGAGGATTTGTTTGTTTGTTTTAGTTAACATACATGAGATTGTAGGGGGCTTCTTGAATGTAAGTATTAGAAACATCTCAACCTTCATCTCCTTGAATATTGCCTTCCTTCCTTATGTTCTTCCATCTTCCTTCCTTCCTTTCTTCCTTTCTTCCTTTCCTTCCTTCCTTCCTTCCTTCCTTCCTTCCTTCCTTCCTTCCTTCCTTCCTTTCTTTCCTTTCTTCCTTTCTTTTCTTTCTTTCTTTCTTTCTTTCTTTCTTTCTTTCTTTCTTTCTTTCTCTTTCCTTTAATTCTTTCAGGCTGGGATTCTATACTTTTAAACTTCTTGGTTGACCTCCTGTACATCTTAACTTTTATATTCTTTCTTCTTCTTTTTCTGTCTTATCCTGGTTCTGAAGATTTTCCCCACAACTCAACCCTGAACAAGCCTTTATTGCCTCTCAGTATTACAGGAAAATCAGTTATGCTAGGGCTTCACTTTTTGAGCCGCAAAAAATACTTTTCTCTCAAGGCTTTCATTTCAGTTTTGAGTCCAAAAGGTCTTATTTGGATGTCATAAGATGAACATTGACTTCTTCTTTTGACATTCATACTTACAGTCAAAATAGTTCCTGAGACAACAGATACTACTGACAAAATAAGGCAAATGTTATACACAAAAGTACAAGCATGGAGGGAAAGGATAAAATTTCAGGTTTTTATACTTTCTTATCAAGTTCCTTTATTTATCAGATATATGTATATTGAGTATTTATGTTCCAAGTTCTGTCCAGTTGAGATAAAACTCAACTAGATTTCTTCTTTAATGGAACTCACGATCTTTGGGCAAGATGAGAAACTAAATTATAGAACAATACCTATTGATATTTTTCTCCTATTACGAATGAGAACTCAGGTTAGTGAATGTGCTGATTGTTTCCTGGCCTTCTGTTTAATGGAGCATGTGTTTTTGCTCTTCTGACTTTGCCTTTGCAATATATTACTTTTAAAAGAATTCTATTCTAGAATTGGATAGTCTGAGTGCAAATGACAGCTCTGACAATTAACAACTGTGGACTTTGGGCAGGTTATATTTTACCTCCAAGTCAGTCTGATTCCTCATTTATATAAGAAGATAATGGTATATTCCTCAGAGGGTGATTAGGAGAATGAAATGGGTTAATATTGAAAGGTATTCAATAAATATAAGTATGTTGCTGCCTTTGTCCAAGTAAATAAAGTCCTATCTCACCTATAGGCCAAATTCACTTCCTAATGTTGTTTTTTCTTTTTAAAGAAATCCCTCTATGTTTAAAAACATGCAAGTCTCTTTTAAGAGGCTATTGGCCTAGATAAGAATGGCAAAGGATAGGCATTTGCTTTTATAGCCAGTGCTGCAGAGAGATCCTATTAATTGCTACAAATTATGCAGCTTTTCAAAATTTCTTTTACTTACTTTCAGCAACATTTTGGAGAAAAGTTATATATCAGCTACCCATATTCTGTCTCTATTATGCAATATGTGGTAAAAAATTGGATTTAAAAATTGATGACATATAATGACACAATTTTACCACTGGTGAAATCCCTTTCTCCAGCTCCTCCTCCTTCCACAACTTTGAAAATCATTTTTGCTTCCTTGTACTGTTTTTGATGAGTTTGAAGTTTGAAAAAAAAAAAAAAAAGAATGTTTGCTTGACAGATATCCCTTTTGTTTTGGAATGTTATGATTGACATCAGTATGCCAAAGGGTCATTCTGAAAGTAGGAGTGACATTAGCCAAATATGAGAGAAATGGAGAAATAATAAGTGTCAATTGAAGCCCATGGCTGACCCAAGATTTGTGCTGAGACTAGTGAAGCTGGAATTTCAAAGTAATAGGCATAGAATATAGACTATCACATCTGCTACTGATGTATACAGTTTTGGTCATGATTTACTAATTATTATATTTTCCTGATTTACTAATTATTATATTTTCCTGGAGAGAAGGCAGCAAGCCTTTAATGTATCACACTTTTATTGCTTTAGGCCCTGATACCATGTCACAATATGGGTATTCCATTAGAATTAAAGTATTGACAAACTTTAATAAAGAATAGAAGTAAGACGAAAAATAAAGGACAGATCTAAAGGGGCATTTTACATCCTTATTTTAAGCATACTTTATATAAAGAAAGTAAAATGTAAATACATTTGTTGTCAGTAGTTGGCTAAGGGTAAATAAGGTTAAGTATTTAAATTGTTTTTAGCAGAGGGGGGCCAAGAAGGGACTGTTGAAGAAATTAAAATGGAGTTTTAAGTTAATATAAGGAAGGAAGAACTTAACTGTTGCAAGTGCAGCCCAGAAAACTGAGTTGTTGATAAACAATGTGCAAACTTATAAATGAGAAAAACTGCCCTAGACAATTGCAAGTAATTGGAATAAAAAATGGTTTCCAATTGTCCCGGCTAATTTTATCCAATTTTGACTGGCCAGTAAGCTTTGAGGCTGCCTTTCATGACAGGGTCTAGGTTTCAACCCTTAAGTATGCTTTTGTATTATTTTCCATTTATTTATTTGGTTATTCATCAAATTGTTACTTATATTCACTTTTAAGGCTAGGGTAAGTTCTTTACACAGGCCAATTGATCTAAGGAAAAAAAATATTTTTTTATCTAGGCCCCAGGATATATTTCAGCTTCAAATTGAAATATGCGAGTTTATCAGTGCTCACATACTAATATACTAGTGGCTGCTGTCTTCTGCTATAGTAAATCTGTCCAAACCTATTCTTTCTTATGCATATTTCTAGGGCCCTTCCTAGGGCCCTTCATGACTGTGACACTCAACTGAATTCATTCTTTACATCTTTTGATACTTTTTGATGGTGCTAATATCTTGGGTTAGGTTCCCTGGGGGCAGAGACAAAGAATTTGCAAGCAGAGAGTTATTGGGGAAAACTTTGATAAGCAGCACCTCTGTGGCAGTATTGAAGCAGGAATTGGCAGGAGAAGTTGAACTGCAATGCAGGTGTGACCAAGGCTTCAGCGATTCTTTTTTTTTTTTTCTTTTTTATTTAAATTAAATTTGCCAACATATAACTCCCAGTGGTCATCCCATCAAGTGCCCTCCTTAGTGCCTGTCACCCACTTAACCCCATCCCTCCACCCACATCCCCTTCTGCAACCCTTTGTTTGTTTCCCAGAGTTAGGAGTCTCTCATGGTTTGTCTCCCTCTCTAATTTTTCCCACTCAGTTCAGCAATTCTTACAAGAAAGAGATCTAAAGCTGGGGCTTCCCAGCTTAAGTCTCAGCTAAAGTCAAGACAGCCAGGTGTTTGGTACCCTGTATTGACCCTTGTAGAGAAGGCCTCATACTGGTACGGTGGCTGTGTTCAACTAAGGGCAAGTAATGGAGTATCTCAACTGAGAGTTGTGGGTCACCACCAGTGCCATCAACTGAGTAGTGAAATCTTCAGCTGGAGGCAAGATTAGGTGCCCTCCATAGTTTATTACCATGGCCCCAAAAGTCTTCAGCTTTTTACTCTCTAATCCCTTCTGCTCTATAAAAGCTTCCACCTCCTTTCTAATTTCCTTCCCTATGTCTCAGCCTAAAGGACTTCCAACCTCCTCTATGAAGTCTCCAGATTTCACTGAGTCTCTACTACATGGGCCATTGCCTTTTAAAATGTTTAAGGCCTTGGGACATCTGGGTGGCTCAGAGATTAAGCATCTGATTTCAGCTCAGGGTGTGATCCTGGGATCCAGGACTGAGTCCCGCATCGGGCTCCCGAGGATCCTGTTTCTCCCTCTGCCTGTGTCTCTGCCTCTCTGTGTCTCTCATGAATAAATAAATAAATCTTTAAAAAAATATATAAGGCCAGTATGTTACAAGGAATCATTGACACTTTTCTGCCAGATTTAGGGGTTCAATAACAAGGTATGTGATAAATCTGTAGGAGGATTAGTATTAGAATTTATAGTTCCTGCTATTTCATTTATAGGTTAGTTTAAAGTAGAATCTTTTTCTTTTTAGTAGTCTCTCTTCTTTCCAAGTCTGAAAATTGGAAAGAAACATACAATATGTATTCACTTTATAATCAGATCCTTTGTGATTCAGCGATATTGGAGGCATGCATTGGTTATGGCAACAAAGGAAAATATGTACCTTCATTAATTGTAAAGCATATACAATGACTACAGATTTTCTATCATTGATAGTCAAGAGTTTAGCTGGAAGGAAGTTATCATTTATTGATTATCAGGCATTCCCATAGACATTAAGTCATTTTACTTTATTTTTATAAATATTTGTGACATAAATACTATTAAATCTGATTTTCCAGGTAAGAAAACTAAAGCCCAGTGGAATAAAATAGACTTCCCAAAGCACAAGTGATTCAAATATGAGTTCTTACTATCTAGGACTTTTCCTTTTATGGCATAAAGGCTTACTTTTTTCCTTTTTTCTCACTTTAAATAGACCTTTTTTAGAAAGGTCAGAGAAAGATTGAGCAGAAGGTACGGAGAGTTCCTGTATGTCCTGTGCCCACATGTATGCATAACCCCATCATGATCAACAGCCCCATCAGAGTGGTACATATGTGGTAATTGATGGATCTACAAATGATGGACACATCAAAATCACCCAAGGCCAAAGTTCACTTTAAAGTTCACTCTTAGAGTTGTATATTCTCTGAGTTTGGACAAATTTATAATTTCATTCACATTATCATATCATACAAAGTAGTTTCACTGCCTCTGTATTCCACCTCTTCATCCTTTTCTCCCTCCTAACCCCTGGCAACCACTGATCTTTATACTGTCTCCATAGTTTTGTCTTTCCAAAATGTCCTATAGTTGAAGTAATACTGTATGCAGTCTTTTCAGATGGCCTTCTTTCACTTAGTAATATGCATGCAAGCTTTCTGCATGTCTTCCTGGTTTGATAGCTCATTTCTTTTAGTGCTGAATAATCTTCCTTTGTCTAAATAAACCACAGCTTATTCATCCATTCATCTACCATAGGACATCTCAGTTGCTTCTAAGTTTAGTCAAATAGGATTAAAGCTGCTATAAACATCCATGTTCAGACTTTTGTGAATATGCATTTTCAACTCTTTTGGAAAAATACTAAGAAAGAGGATTGGTGGACTGGATGGTAAGAGTATGTTTAGTTTTGTAAGAATCTGCCAAACCCTCTCCCAAAATGGCTGTACCATTTCATTCCCATCAGCAATGAATGGGAGTTCCTGTTGCTCCACATCCCCATCAGCATTTAGTTTTGTCAGTGCTCTGGATTTTGGCTATTCTTAAAGGTTGGATTTTGTGTTCCAAAATTTAAACTAGTTGTGAAGATGTACAGCCAGATATGCAATTAAGAAACTGATTCTTCAGATGGTTCTATTTGCTTAATTTGTTAACCTTATAGATTGATGGCAAAAAGCTATAAGCTTACCATCTATACCACCTATACCTTGCAAAATTACTTTGGATGTGTTTCTTTGATTAGATTCAGTGAATGAGTAATGCATAATTTTCTCTCTTAAGTTATACCTCATCATGTCAGTTTTGGTTTTCAGAGAAGAATTTATCAAGAAAGATTAGATGCATAAGAGTTATTGGAAGAAACACCTGGAAAGGATAAAGAAAGAAGAGAAGGAAGGGGTATGGGGATCCTGGGAGAGACTTCAGTGTATGATCAGGTTTTATCTGACATCTGTGAAAGGAGAGAAAAAAGGAAAAAATACTGGGTAAGAGAAGATTCAGACTGCAATTCTTTCCTGAGAAAGCCTTATATCAGGCTGATGGGGAATCCTAGAACAAATGTTGTGTGTTAAAAGAGTCCTGCATTGGGCAGAAATGTCCTCCACCTCTGGTGCTTCTGCTCTACTCAGTCTCTGACAAGAAGAAGCCCAGCAGAAGCATGACCTCAGTGCAATTGCTACAGTAGACCAAAGGTGTAGGAGGGAGAGGCTGCCTGCTAATAGTATTAGTAGCAGGTACTTGAAGGGAGATCTGGGTGTACATCTAGACATCTACGCCTGCCAGGCTCTTCATTCCTCTTCCCTTCCCACTGAATTTCTTACTTGTCCATTCTTAAAATTTTTATTTCCAATCCCTATGTGTTTGCCTACATTCATATATAGCATACTCTGAATAAACACAAAAGTTTTAAAAAAGTTTTTTAAAAGGAGACTTACTACAATCCATTTTCCTTTACACAAAATTCTCAGTGCTATATTTCCAAACCTTCTGTACATGTCCTTTAATTTTGTCTATTTACTTCACAACTGACCACATTCTGCTATTTCATGTTTATTTAGTCTGAATGAGGCTAAACACTCACCATTTCAGTAGAGCTATAAAGATTTTTATCTTTGCTTTAATTTTATTGTGGTTTTCTTTGTTTTAGACCACCTCCTTTTGTCTTTATTATAAGCATTTTAATTTTTCAATTTTCTATTAATTCTCATAAAATTGTATGGGTGAAAAGCAGTAAAATATTCAAATAACTGCAAAAACCCTGTTCTACCAAGAACAGTAGTATTAATATCCAAGTTTAACTGCTAGCTGGCAGTAAGCATCACCATAAGATTCTTAAAATGTTCCTTCAATGATTGATGAACAGAAAGTCTACATTTAAAACACAAAATGGCATTTAGGGACATTTGGAACATCATTTGTAACTATTTGTCTTAGGTCTGGCTCCCTTAAAAGCAAAGCTTAAGACATGAATCTTATGTAAATGATTAATTTACAGAGTGCCCTTAGGAGAAGCCTCAAATAAAGTGAGGAAATTAGGACAAGGCAGGAGAGAAACTAAGTAAAGATATGATTTCAGGTGACATCTAGCTTCAGCCTGATACCACATACATGTTTGCATTGTAGATTTTGCCTGCCTTGTGACAACAAGATGGTGGAGGTTTTGTTAGCAACACCTCCCACCCACTCACATACTCATACCACTCAGTCATTGGTTACAGGCTGTCTCTGGGTGAAGCAGATCCAATAATCATTCTAGGACAATTTTCTACAGAGAAGTGAAGGTGTGATTGGTTAGGAGAAAAACCCATGCTAGCAGTAAAAGGGATGGGGTGGAGGTAGGGGTTGCAACAAGAGTGTCTGCTCAGCAGCATTCCTCTTAAGAGAGTCACTCCCAGAAAGCTTTCCTATATTGATATTGACAGTTGTTAGGTGATGGAAACAGGGATATGGTACCAGGCCAAAATTTGGCTGTTAACTTTGTCTCCTCATTTACTAACTCCTGGGCACTTAATTCCTTCCATCCCCAGTATGAAAGACTTTCAGTTATCTCTTTTGACCGCATACCAGTTATTGTGTATTTTAAGCCATTCAGTTAATACTACACACACACTCACACACACACACACACACTTTTGTGGCAACTGAAAGTATTACATGCACACTCATTTCATTCATGAAATTGATCAAATGAAGTTAGCACACCAGGTTCTAAGTTATACAGCAAGGAAAAGAACCTTAAGTCATTAAGTTGAGATTAAGTTTGCTTTTCATATCACAGTTATGTTTCTTGGAAGAATCATGTAAATTTACAACCTTCACATGTATACTTGCCTCAAATGCCAAAGTAAGACATCTTCTAGTGAGGCAGTTATTCAGCATGGGGATCAGGGACAGAGAAAGAAAATGGATAGAAAACTCGGAAGGTAGTTGTCTCTTTCACATAAGGAGAACAAAAGGAGGTAGAATCAATGGTTCGGTCAAAGGTTGAAAAAGAATGTCTTAGCATGTGTCACTGAATCAAAAGTTGCTATCTCTTGATTCCTTCCTTTTAACGTTTGAAATTTAAAAGGGTTATAAGGAAATCTTATTAAATGATTGTTAGCCAGAAAACTTCAATTTCATCTTCCCAATAGTATATTCAGGCATTGCTATCTTCATGGGCTCTTTATGTGGGAAAAGAAGACTAGTTTTAGGACCTAGTCAGTGTTAGAGTGAGCTGATCTATTTATCTCCCCACCCTGAGGAAATTCCTACAGGGCTATCTTGCTCTGGGCTGCCTTAGTGTCTCATTCGTACCTAAAAACAAGAAGTGTCATTTCTTCCCTATTCAAGATGTCACAAACCCAATTTTCTTTTGCTAAGGATCACAGTTATTAGTCTCTGAAGGTGCTAGCACTTGAGGCCAAGTCCGAGGTGATTAAAATGCCTCAGTACTTTGAGGATTGGTGCCCTTCCATCACTTCTCATCTCCAGCTGCTTCCCTGTCTGACTCTCCTTCTGTCTCTAATTATGATCCATCATTATCCATTTTAAGGTCTGTGTAAGTCATGTGAATCAAGAAAAATTAAGAACCTTAGGAAAATGCATTTCTATAGCCATGCATTACTGATAAAGAGATGGAAACACTGATTCAACCTCATTTATGCCTCCAATTTTATAAATACACTTACTTTGCCTTTAAAATTCTTTCTGTTCTCACTAATGCTCTTACTCTTTCCCTCTCCCTCTTCTCTTTTCACTCTCTTTTTCTCCCTCTTTCTCTCTCTTTCTGACACACACACGTATGCACACACACACACATATGCATAAACATACTCACAAGTGCATGCACAAGCACACACATATGCATACATCTATTGGCCTAGATGAACTATAAAAGTATCATGCCAACTAAGGTTTTGATTTCAATGTCATTACAACCATAGCACTGCAGAGATAATTTGGCACCTGGTCATTAGCTAGATTTGTATAATATATAGCTTCCTGGATAACCCCAACATATGCCATCTTTGTTGCACACAATTGTACCAAAGAGGTTTACTTTATAGTTTCACTCAGTAAGATAATGGTCTCATGCATTCCAGCACTTCTAAAAAGTCTCGAATCAGAAATGTGTAGAAATGGGACACATGGAGTTATAATCCAAGCAATGTATCTGGATTTTCAGTATTTGCTTCATCCAGAATGCGGTGGAGACTGAGATAGAGAATAGAGAGGAAAAAAGAATTATGACTGTGATATGCTTTTGACATTTTCACCCTATTCTGGTGGATTTCATGATTTAAAATCATCTTTTGGAGAGAGTCTACACCCACAGGTAGGTGATTCAGCCATCAGCTTTAAGGAAACGAGTACATGAATTCATTGGACTCAGTTCTGCAACATGAAATGAAAGAGCAGCAGTGGTCTACATGCCAGAGACTGAAGAGCCTGGTATATTTAAGAAAAAACACCCCCAAAAGAAATAATTGGAAAGGTGCAGTCATATAAAGCTACAGATAGACAAGCCATGTGCCCAAAATATGACAGCTGCTCAATTAGGATGTGTCAGGGAATAGAGTCCAGCGAAGCCTGTGCTTCTGATTACCACCAACACATGCTCCTCCATTACCACCAACGCAACCTACCTAAGAGGTCTTTGGGACCAATTGTTGAGAGGAAGTACCTTCTAGAAGCTTCTCTTCCTCTTTCTTTATTTGCTTCTTTTGTCATAGATGGACTTATTTTCATATACTCTTGGAGCCACATTAGAGGACTGAAATCTACCTTAACAGAAAGCAAATAGAATGTCCTACGTGAGATGCTCTTTTTAAGTGGCTTAAAGGGAAATAGTCATAATGTAAAACCAATAGTTACAGGAACAGAAGTAATACCCAATTTGGGTAGGTTAGCAAAAAGAAGTGACCAAGAAGACTAAATGTTAAGAAAAAAGTGTTATGAAAAGATATTAGTAATCAAGGCTTGGAAAAGGCAGATGAGCAAATATTTTAACTGAGTCCATCTGATGAGACACTAAGTAAATGAATATATAAAAATAAAAATTAAAAAATTATTACATCTATTCTGCATGGACTTTGTCCCTCATTGTTTTACTTCAGAGAAAGCAAATTCCACTTTAAAATGGCTGCTGGCATGAACCACACTTGGGTAGCTATATGATAGGAATATTTAGCAGTATGGACTTCAGGGTAGAAGCTTCAGATAAGAAATCCTTCCCACTCCTACTTCCCAGGGTTTGCTAGGTTATGAACAGAAAAGAAAAGAAAGGAAGAAAAAAAAATCTGCAATGGTTCTTGGTTTACAAACCATTAATCCATTGTTTATACTGCACCTATCCACATGATTTTATAATTGACAGTCAAGTTAACAGAAACAGAAATGGGCAGGGAATTAGGTGGGCATGGTTACGTTTTGCAAACAGAGATAAAGACTGGAAATGTCTGAGGTGATACTTCTGTTTCTGCTACCTGGGAGGTAGAGGCCTGGAAGAGACAGAGGAACTTAACACCCTGCTTTTATGCCAATAATCCCTGTACTTTTTGGAATTGACTCTACTTCATAAGCAGAGCATAAAATAACATCTGCTGCAGTTTTCTTTTACCTATCACTTGCAGTGATTCAGAAATCAAATATTAAAATATGAAAATCACATGGTTTTCTAATGCATTTACCTCATGTAGAGGACTGAAATAATCAGAAATAATCAGTGCTAATCCATTTCTTCAATCTAGCATTCTGACTCAGCGGTCCCATTTATTTTTTTCCCCTTCCAAATCAAAATCACACACACACATACAAATCCATTTTTACCTTGAATAACATAAACAGTAATCATCACCCACCATTATTACAGAAGATTAGCAGTACCATTAAGGGACATAATCTGCACTGTACTTTTATTCATCAAGCAGTATTTATGTGAAGAAAATTTAGATGGATAATTCCACAGTCTGGAAATTAGAAAGAATGAGCTTACTGAAACAAAGCTGCAAAACAGGTAGCAGTTTGTTTTTGTGATTACCTTCAAATACATAATCCTGAGTGGGGAGGCTTTGGGGTTGACCCCTGAAAAGAATTGCCCTTTGGGAGTTCTGCTTCTTCATACACCACTATTGTTATGCATAGTCTGATATCCCTCTGCCTCCCCTCTTGAAGCCACACATGGGGACTGGTCCCTGCCTTACCTGAAGAGATGTAGGATCTCCTAGGTGAGTTAAAGGGATGCCTATGGTTTAAGGTCCTCCTCATTGCTGTAGGTGGTATTTGGGTTCCTTGTTTTGCTGCACTCAGTCCTTTCATTTACATATTACTGATTCTAATCTATTTGTCTTTTGAATCACACAGGTGATGGCTAACACTATGGGAATTACTAAATTAAAGCTATGATACTACTAAGGGAGAAATTATGAAAAGACAAAAGATAATGACTGAGTAAATAACCTAGAGAATGCTTGTATTTGGAGTGTGATGAGGAAAAGAAAGACGGCAAAATGACAGAAGAGATGTTCAAAGGTGGAGACATCAAATTGTACAGTCAATTGATGAATCAATCATTTAACAAAAAATTTTGAGCGCATTCAATGTGCCAAGCACTGGTGTGAATGCTAGGTATACAAAAGTGAAATAAATTAGACATGCCACTATTCTCATAGAACTTAACAGGCTTTTTTTAAGATTTTATTTATTTATTTATTTATTTATTTATTTATTTATTTATTTATGAGAGGTAGGAGCTGAGGCCACGAGACAAGCAGACTCCACATTGAGCATGGAACATGATATGGGGCTCAATCTCACCACCCTGAGATCATGACCTGAGCCAAAACAAAGAGTCAGAGGCTAGGCAGCTGAACCACCCAGATGCCCTGGAACTTATAGTTTAGTATAGGAGACAGGCATTAATCAATAATCGGAGAAATATACATGAAGTTAGAGCTGCAGTAGTTTCTTTGCAAGAAGGGAAGGGCATTCTATAAGAGTATTTAATGGAGGCAACTGACCTAGTCAGGGAGCCCAGGGAAGACTTTTTTGGGAAACTGTAAGAAGGTAAATAGGAAAATATAGGAAGATAAAACAGGAATTAACAAGGCTATGAGGAAGGGGAAAAATGTGCAGAGGGATTCCACTTGCCCTGGGGCATTGGGGAAAATAGAATTATAAATGAACCTCAAGAAAGCTGTGTGTTTGGAACTCAGAAAGCAAAAGGATGTCTGTTGGATATGAAGCTGGAGCAATGAGGGAAGGGTCAGATTGTATTTGACCGGGCCAGCCATATTAAGGATGTTGTTCTTTATTCTAAGAGCAAAGGGAAGGCATTGGTGGGTCTCATGCCTGAGTGATATAATCACATTTGTATTTTGAAACAAGGACCCTAGCCTAACTGTAATATAAGGATGAGATTGGGAAAAGAGTGGATATGAGATTATTAATTAGGAGTCATTTCTGTAATCTCAGTATGAGATTATAAAAACTAGGATTAGATGCACAGCAGTGTATGTGAGTAGAGGAAAGTAGAATACAGAGATTTTTTAGGAGGTAAGATAAACAGATTGAGTCACAAAGTATATATAGGTTAAATGAACAGATTGGAAATGAAAGATATATAGATATAGATAAGTATATTCACTTGGATACCATTCTATTGGTAAGAAACAAGAAGAGTTTTAGGAAATAGGGCATTGGCACCACTGTCCAATATTAAATAAATTAAGAAGAGAGAACTATTGAATTTTCCAGTTAAGATGTTACTAATGACTTTGAAAATAACAATTTTAGTGGATTGGTGATAGTGAAAGCCAGATTACAAGAGTTTAAAGAAAATAAAAGCAGTAAGTATAGATTCCTTTTAACTAGTAGTACTAATATATTCAAAATCTTATTAAATGATTACAACAAACCATTATTAAATTCTTAGGAATCAGACACCATGTTAGGTGTAGTAGAGCACAAATATCAGTTTGTGCCCTACAGTTTATCAGCCAAAAACAGTAATCAATGTTTATTGAACTCTTACTATGTTACAGTTAAGATTATTTCAGTTTATGAGATACATATTTTTACTTTTCATCTTTTTATGGTAGATGAAATGCAAAAGAGGAATAAGTAACGTTCTCAGGCTCCTTCGGCTAGTCAGCCCAAGACTGAATGTGAATTCAAAGAGTCTAGTATCTGAACTCACCATCTCAAAAACTTTGTTTCAGTGGAACTCAGAAATGGAGACAGGCTTGCATGATGATGGTCCTAACAGAATTTAGACAGAGAGCTAGAGGTGTGGCAAAGAGGCAGGGACCTATGCTGGCTAGTAGAGTAATTGGGACTTGTCAGAAGACATTTGCATTAAGCAGACAGAAGCTGGAAGGGATAGCAGGTCAAAAATCTTTGGTTTTGTTTTTTATGGCAGAGGAGATTTGCAACTTGGCAAGACTAAGTGGTACAGAGCACAGCCTCTGGAGTGAAATAGATCTAACTTTGAATACCAACAGTGCAGTAGATTAGCAGTGTAACCTTGTCCAAGTTACGTAAACTTCTGGGGTCTCAGGTTTTTGATCTGCAGAATGAATTAAAAATGGTATCTCATTACACTGATGTGATGGTTTTTAGTTTTGAAGGATAGTGAAAGAAGGAAATGTACACAAACTGCTTAGTCCAAAATATGTACTCAATAAATCTTAGTTCTCTCTCTTTATTTATCATCATCACTTTTTGCTTCCCCCACCCCATAACATGTGTTTAATGCAAAGAGAAGTATGAGATGATATAAGAAAATCAGACTGGTCAATAGAGAAAACTCAGAAGCAGATGTGACCACGGGATTAAGGGATTAATTTTGATGGAGGGGGAAGGACAACTTTTCTTTCAACATCAGTGATGGTACAGAGGACAGGGGAAGCAGAATTTTTTTTAGAGGTTTTATTTATTTATTTTAGAGAGAGAAGAGAGGAGGGAGCATGAGCAGGGAAGGGGCAGAGGGATAGAGAATCTGAAGCAGACTCCTGCTCAGCATGGAGCTGATCCCAAGGGCTTGATCCCAAGATCGGGAGATCATGACCTGAGCCAAAACTAAGAGTCAGAGACTAAATTGACTGAGCCACCTAGGTGCTCAGGAAGTAGATTTCTGATGCCTATCCTATCCATCCCCCTTGTTTCCCTTTCCCATGCCCCAACCAGAGAGAGTAGCCTATGTACTAGAAAACTCTACTTGTTAATTTGACTTTCTGGCTGCAGACCTGACTAATTCTTTGAAAGAAGAATTCTTCATAGGAGAAGGATCCTTCTTTACTGAGAAGTCAGGCTAATAAAGGAATATATTTGTGCTTTAACTCAGCATTTATATGCTGTGAATTTGTGGATATAAAGGAAGTTAAAGGGTTAACAGCTGTTTAAAATATCTGAATTCTCAGAGAGAGCTTATTTTTCTTCAGTTACTTTCCTGTATTTTTATCTTACAGAGAAATTCTGGCTTTAGGTAAAACCAAGCATGATACTCTTATGATGCTAATGTAAGAAAAAGAGGGGAGGGTGCAAGAAAAGAGGATAATCCAGAGCTACTTGCCCTGTGATCATTACCATCTTCTGGTTGTTGTGACCCTTTATTTTTTTTTTATTTTTTTAATATTTTTTATTGGAGTTCCATTTGCCAACATATAGTGTAACACCCAGTGCTCATCCCATCAAATGCCCCCCTCAGTGCCCATCACTCAGTCACCCCAATCCCCCATCCACCTCCCCTTCTACTACCCCTTGTTCGTTTCCCAGAGTTAGGAGTTTCTCATGTTCTGTCTCCCTGATATTTCCCACTCATTTTCTCTCCTTTCCCCTGTAATCCCTTTCACTATTTTTTATATTCCCTGTATGAATTGGAGAAGGACAAACATTATATGGTTTCATTCATACAGGGAATATAAAAAATAATGTTGTTACCCTTTAACTCCTGGTTCTGCGCAGAGAATACAGGAACTGGCTTCCTCTTGGGCCTAAGAGGGAACCACAGCCCTCATGAGACCTAGTACTCTGTGACCTACCAGATGCTGAGAAATGAGACTTGACCACACTTTTTCAAAGATGTCATTAGGGAAAGGTAGCAGAAAACTCACTCTGAAGATCTTTTTTTTTTTTTCCACAAAGATTTATTTTATTTTAATTTTAACAAAGTTTTTCTATTTTTTTTATGTCTGCAGTTGATAAAAGAAAAAACTCAGATTTTCCTTTCTTTAAACCTATGATTATGCTCAATTATCTGGCTTAAATAGTTTCCTTTCCTTACAAATTTTGGTTTAAAATCTTCATACTAGAGTAAAATATCCTTAGGCTACTTTTGAAGCAGTTTAACCCTTTGATCTACTTCCCTTACCACAGTAAGTAACTTGGGCTCATTCCTAATTGAAAATTCCAGCACAGGCACTACCAAAAGTCAGACTGTAAAATAGATACTTTGCCCTCCCTATTTCCAAAAGACTCCCTTTCCTCTTCTTTTTACCACTGTTTGCTCCATCCCTCCCAGAAACCAGAGTTTTCACACAGCTCCCATCACCAAACCCTTCAAGTTTCTCCTGTCATGAAAATAAAATTTGCCCTTGACCAAAAAGTGATTTTGAGAATTTGGAAAAACCAAAACCTATTTCAACACCAAATATCAACCTCAGATTCCAAAATATATTCAAGTCAATGAAAAAGATGGACATAGAACTATTATCTTAAAAGAGAATATAAAATTGTTATCTGATCTCTCGAAGAGATGGATTTCTTAGCTTTGAAGCATAAAGAACAAATCATATAGGAAAAGACTGGCCAATTCAGTCTATTTGAAGTGTGTACTTAGAATGCAAAACTTCACTAATGTGAAAAACAGTAAAACAAGTTAAAATGCTTGTATCAAGTACAGCAGACAAAAAATTGTTGGTCTTTGTGTCCAACTTGTGTTCAAATCCAAAAAAAACAAATAACAAATAAAAATATTCACCATATAAGCAATGATCCAAGTGTGTAGACAAAGCACTTAGACTAGAAACAAATATGTGAGGAAAATATTTTCATCCTTCAACATAGTAGGAATGTTATAGTACTAATAGTGACCATGTTTTAGTATGACTTTTACATATGAGTTCTCATTCATGTTACCTGATAGAAAACCTACTTGGAAAATAATGCAACATAAAAATACTCATACCCTTTAACCCAGTAATCTTGCCTCTGGGAATTTATCCTAAAGAAATAGCTCAATAGAGGCAAAGTCCAAACGAATAAAAATGTTTATTGCGGTATTATATAAAACAAAACAGAAACAAACAACGAAATCCACTAAAAACTACCAAAATATTCAACAATAAAAGAATGGTTTATTAATTGTAGAACATAGCAGGAGATAAGTTAATGAGCCATTAAAATGATAATTACAAAGCTATGTAACTACATAGAAACAAATTCTAATAGAAACAAAATTTTCCTCACTATATACCATTATTTTCTGAGGATGTGGAATTTATTCTGGGGAAGGCAGGCTGTAGCTGAGCACGTGGATGTTTTTTGTAGGCTAGTGGGAGGATAAAGACTGAAGAGACCTGAATGTTCAGTATAGTTGAGAAACAAACATTTGCAGGGAAGCTCAGAAACTGCAGATTATTGACAGAAATGCGAGCTGCATGGGGGTGAGACCAACACAGAGGGATGCCCTAGAGGGGATGGATTTCAGAGAACGTAAATAGCCACTCTGTATTTTCACATTGTTTGCTCTCGGTGCATAGTCTAAGCCCTTCTTTGTCTCCCTGTCAAAACTGTCAGAAAGGTCTGCATTGTTATCTTAATAATTTTTGTGGACAAATTCTTCAGGAAAACTTCAAAAAGACTCCACAGCTGTATTAATGAGGCATAATTAAGACAAGAAGTCTGAAATTATCCCAGGCTTTAATATTGTCATGGCTTTAGCTAACTTTCTAAACCTCTTGGGCTTTAGCTTCCTCATCTATAAAATGGGGATAGCAGTATATCTGCTTTCACAGGATGGCTGTGAGGATTAAATGAGTTAATATATATAAAGAACTTAGAACAGCATCTGGCACATAGTAAGTCCTAGATACACATTTGTTATTATCAGTCATCATCATCATCACAGTTAAGGGCACAATTCATGAAGATTTAGGATCTAGGTGACAGATGCTGTAATTGGGGCTGTAGGCCTATAAATGTTTCATTTTGCTTTGTTTTTTCAGAATTTGGGTCAATATTTCTGTTGCATTGACTAAAAATTTTAAAACCGAAGGAAAACAATTTAGTAGATAGCCTAAGTATTTAGTCCTCACTTAGAGATGTTTAATCAGTGATCATTTAAAGCAAAGGAGAAAATTCATCAAAGTTGAACAATTAAATAATGAGAGACAGTGAGGTAGGAAAAAGATGTCTGATTATTTAAAAAAGGCAGTCACAGTAGGCATGGAAGAACAGGGATAATAAATCTATGACACTTTAAATTTTAACTTAATTTAATTAATTCTGATTATGGAAGAGAGAGCAACCAGAAATCTGATCATTCAGAGAGCTGATTCGTGATGCTAGAATGTCAACCTGAAATATTCCCTGGAATTATGAAAAAAATGCCTAAAGGCATTCCACTAAAGAGAGTGATAAAAAAGTGATTTCAACTTGAATTTTGTTATCTTTCAAACTTGAAATATTAGATGACTTAATATAATGGGAAAAAAGGGAAATTTATGAAATGACATAAATTTCTTATTATGATATAAATTTAATTTTAAAAGCTTCATGTATTTTTGCTTTTTTAAAATCCTTATAAATTTCTGAGTTGTAGAGATGAATATTAATAACAATTATTTAATAGTTATTATTGTATAATAATTAATTATATATTTACATGATACATAATAGAATATTAATAAAATTACTAAACATCTTTATGTTTAGATATTTGACTATAGATATTTAATTTAAATGAAGAAAGTTATTAATGTGGAGGAAAATTATTAATCTGCATTTTTGAAGTTAATTTCACTAGAGAGTTTAAGCCATAACTTATCTTGCACCATTATCTCCAACAGATTAAGTGGATGGGACAGGGTCCGGATAAACATATAACCTTTGAGGTATTTGTTTGCAAATCTAAACTATTATGTGAGTAAATTATTCATGGGAATAGCTCTACTTAATTAATTAACATAGATATATGCCTTTAATTCTTGGATCCTGAAAGAACAGCTGAAAGCCTGAATATGGTCTAGATTCAAATGTGTTTAGAGGCTAGATTAAGTTTTCTAAATCCTAGTTTAGATCACATAAACACACCCTAACTCCAAATGCCTGAGCCTTGAAATTCAATGCCAAACACTTTACCCTTAGTGACCACATATTTCCTTGATGATCATTAGTATTGTTCAGAGAATTGCATCCATGAAGTCCAAATCTCTGAGTAACCGGTAAAAGATACTAAGGTCTACCAACTCATTGCTTTTCAAATTGTTATATATAGATCTGTCACTGTTAAATGGGAGGAAAGGAGATAAAGCTATAGAAATCAGAAAAATTCAAATAAAACTAGTTTATACATGCAATACTTCCTCCTGTCTGATGGGAGCAGGTCATGCACATAAACTTTATTCATCCTTCAGCTATGCCCCAAACCTTACCCCTCTCCAAAATTGTGTGTGAACCACAAGAGGCAAATACTGCAGGAAAGAACATTTAGCTCCAAGCCAAGCTACTCCAGGTAGACTGTGACAGGCTGACCTGATAGGTTGCCAGGTCAAACGTGCATTGATGATGTTTCTGTGTTCGATCCTCTTTAACAAGAAAGGGTCCCTTGGCTTCATAGTACCAAGTAAAGGCAAAGAGACATTCTTCATCAAATATATTTCAGGAAATTTCATACCTGGAGATTTCCTATAAAAGAATTGTAATGCAGACAGTAGTGTATTTCTAAATTAAGATAATGCCCTTGGTAGTTTGAAGTCAGTAGATCTTTAAAAAAACAAAAAACAACAACAAACCCCCCAAAAAAAACTCTGATTTACTTTTACTCCCAGGAGAGGTTCCCAATAGATGTGTCTGTTTTCTTTTTCTTTTTTTTTAATTTGATAGTCATAGAGCAGAGAGAGAGAGAGAGAGAGAGAGAGAGGCAGAGTCATAGGCAGAGGGAGAAGCAGGCTCCATGCACCAGAAGCCCGATGTGGGATTTGATCCCGGGTCTCCAGGATCGCGCCCTGGGCCAAAGGCAGGCACTAAACCGCTGCACCACCCAGGGATCCCAGAGGTGTCTGTTTTCAAACCTTTGCCTGTATTCAATATAATCCCTGTCTGCTTCCAAGCATGTTCCAGAAGGTAGCATCATGGTGAGTGGCCAGCCCATAGATCCAGGAGATGAGCATTTTCTCTGTGCTCAGGAGAAGATTGGATCTACGATGAGGCTGGCTTAGTGATTGGGACCAACTACTTGTTCTTTCCACTGAAATGAATGCACATGCACACATGCACTCTTCCATCATTCCCCAGCGCACATCCAGTTTCCTGTGAGTGAATTTACTTACTGGTGGTAGTGATTTGTGGGGAGATTCTAGAGGGGCCGCAATTCCTACTCCCACTTCCGGATCCAATCCTGATCCCAGCACTTTGAATTACTAGGGTGGTAGCCCTACAGTGCACCCTGGGGCATCAAATGGATTGCTCAACTGGAAATGTATTAAAAAGAAAGAAAAAAGAAATGAGCACATTAAATGCATTTTGGTCTGAGTTTCGTCTCACTGTGTAGAAGGTTCAGAGCCTGCTGGGTTCCCAAAGCTTTGTATAAACTAAATATAAAAAAAATGCATTGCAGCAGTCACTGCTCAGTGCTATTTCTCTTTTTATGCAGTAGGAAAGACTTGTCACTCCATACATCATTTACAACTTGCTGCAGTGATTCCTCAAATTAAAAAAAAAATACTGCACATGGTGAATAAAAGTACGTGGAGAAAAGAAAGTTTTGCACTATAGGATTTTCCTCACCTAACATCCATAAGTAAAATGTTTTTGACACCAACAACAAGAAACATTAACTGGAACAAATGCCAAGAAAATTGATAATTACAGAAATCATATGGTTAAGGGCAGGTGCTTTGTGCTTTTTCTCTTAGTGTTGACTTTTCATGTTTTATATCTATTTTTTATAAAAGTATATAGTAGTAACAAAAATATGTATTTAATAATCTATAAACCTATGCCATCTAACCAGAAATCAAGTGTTGGGTGACTTCCATTCTCTGAAACACAGCTCAAAACACAGAAAGAAAAGAGAAAAAAAGTCCAGAGAACAGCTATAATGGAGCCCACTACTTCAATCTGCTACTGTACTCCCCAGGAAAGCAATGACCATCACTCAAGAGTGTTGGTAAGACTCACTCACTTCTATTATACATGTGAATACCTGTTTGTCAGCTCAAACAAATTAGAAACATTAAAAGAGATGGTGGATGGGAAAGAAAGAAGAGTGGGAAGATAGTACTTCAAGCAGGCATTCTGGTGTGAAGTCTCAACTAAATACAGCCTGTCTTCAGAGGAAGAACCAGAAAAAGTTAAAAGCAGAAACAGAACTTACTTTAAGCCATTTAGTGAAGAAAGAAGTCTCTCATGTTTCAAGAGTCTCCAAAGGCATCAATTTTTAAAATACAGCAAAATCATAGATATTCTTCATGTAGTGTCATTAGAGGGGTCAAGACATATTCAGCATATTCTATTTTTAGGAAATGAGGAGTGTAGAATGAACTTTAGAGGTATTTTTTAAATGACATGTTTAAATTTAAAAGGGATTTTGTACTTGAAATAGTTACATGCAAAGTCTCTTTATATGAAATATTTCCCTCTGTGACAATGCCAAGAAAATGAAGGATTACTGTGTACATTAGGTGTGTGAATGCATTATAATTATATTCTCTCTGTAATCAAGCTGAGCAAATAACAATTCACTGATCTGCATTTATTTACCTCAGTTGGTGGTGGGTAAGTGTGGGTGGGTGTGGGGAGTTGGCACATCATGCCGTGTATGTCCCCAACTACATTGCCTGGAGCCTTTCGTGGTCCTAAAAAGTTCACTCCATTTTGAAGAAAGTCATTCTTCCCTAGGGATTAGCCCTTTGTTTCCCTGGTACACATCAAGCTAATATGTTGACTACTATGTGCCTTCATACATTCATGGCTGCACTCCATGCCCATCCTGAGTGGATGGACTGTGTTAAATCTTTATAAACTTTATCTCACTTCTGAGACACCTCTTCAATCCTAGAAATAGATGTTGTAGCTTTCATTCTAGATTCCTGCCACTACCATATGCAGGTATCTTCAGTATCATTGACTCCCCACACTTGGTGACTTAGATACAATTTCCTGAGAAATAAAAATGAAAAAAAAAGTTAAATATACATAGATTAGAAACACTGATAGTCTACTTGTTCACCCCAATAATATTCTCAGAGCCATACTGTGTAATAAGTGACTCACATGTAATAAGTGACTCACCTATATGAGGTAGGTAGGTTATGGAAAAATAATTTTAATATATATTTCAAGAATTAGAAATGTGAAATTAATTGTGATACAGCTTTACTTAATATTTTTCATCTTCTTAAAAGGTGCACATTTTTAAGATGGTATAATATATCACACTATATATATATATATATATACCCATAGTATATATTCAACTTACATATATTATGTATACTATTTGTATTTTAATACATATCATATATACATTTTTTAAATTAAATTGATTTGCCATACTTCCTCTTGACAAAAATGGATCAATAGCTCCAGTGATTGTTTATTGAAGCATAAAACCTTGATAGAAACAGGAACACAAAACACTGATCTTTCTTAATAATCTTGTTAGTAGAAATAATAAGAGGGACTCCAGTGGCAATATAGAATGTGGATGCAGATGTTCTAGGAAATTGAATTTTTAAGTGTAATAATTTCATGAAACCATCCAAATAAAAATAGAATTACAAAATATACAATTATTTAAAAATTGGATTCCAGGGAGATCCCTGCGTGGCTCAGCGGTTTAGTGCCTGCCTTTGGCCCAGGGCGCAATCCTGGAGTCCCGGGATCGGGTCCCACGTCGAGCTCCTGGCATGGAGCCTGCTTCTCCCTCCTCCTGTGTCTGTGCCTCTCTCTCTCTCTCGTCTATCATAATAATAAATAAATAAATAAATAATTTTAAAAAATTGGATTCCATTAGAGCCATTGAACAATATTTTTAGTCCACGGTGAGTTAGCTATTGATAAAATTTAGCAAATGACAACATAAACTCATTGAACTCTTCTCATAATTTTCAAATAATTACAAGATTTACCATAAATATAATAAAAATGGGCTTTTTGTATAAATTTGATATTTTTTGCTACTAAAGATGAGCACAAATGACAGAAACCGACAAAATTATATTTCTTTGAATAAAAGCATATACAATGACCCATATGCTACTGCTGAGGAAGTTGTAAAACCAACTACAAATTAGTGACAAATATTATGCCAGAAAAATAAGTTGCTGATATAATTTATCTGTAAAATGATAGTAGTAAGATATCAATGATATAATAAGCACATAAGAAAAACAAGAAATTAAAATGTGTGTATATTGAGGTGCATGTGTGGAATGTGTGTATGTATGTTTGTGTCTGTGTGTATGTGTGCCAGGAAATATTTCTTATTACAGTTGGATAGAATTATTCGTGAATAGGATAATAGTCTTTGACATAGGAGTAGTGCCTATAGGTTAACATTCATTTTATTATGTTTTTATTTTTATTATGAGTTTTTAAGTTGATGATAAGGGGGAATGCCTGGGTACTTAGTAGGTTAAGTGTCTGACTCTTGATTTCAGCTTGGGTCATAATCTCAGGATTATGTGATAGAGGCCTGAGTCAGGCTCTGCAATGAGCATGAAGTCTGCTTGAGATTCTCTCTCTCTGGCCCCCTACCACCACTTGTGTGGTCTCTCTCTCTCTCTCTTAAAAACAACAACAAAACAAAACATGATAATAAAGTATCAGCTTTCACTGGATAATAAATCACTGAGCTTATTATTGCTCATCCAAAGTTGGAAATAGGGCAGCCCGGGTGGCTCAGTGGTTTAGCCCCGCCTTCCGCCCAGGGCCTGATCCTGGAGATCCGGATCGAGTCCCACTCAGGCTCCCTGCATGGAGCCTGCTTCTCCCTCTGCCTGTGTCTCTGTGTCTCTGCCTCTGTCTCCTTTTGTCTCTCATGAATAAACAAATAAAATCTTAAAGAAAAATAACAAAGTTGGAAATAATTTCTGGCACCGAAAACAACCAGAGTCAATTAGGGAAGTGACTGTTGCTAGTGTCCAAGTTGAAACATTCAAAAATTAACAGTGTGATATAGGTACTTATTTTATATCTGATATATCCCTGAAGATAGTCTTTAATGAAAAAAGATGAGTCATAGATTTATAATTTCTGAATCCATATTTGAGATGAATGTCTATAACTGACAAACCCATAAATAGTTGCTCCTATTTCTTCAAAATCTATAATTGAAATTCAGAATGTTAACAGAACCGACTTAACAGAACCGACTGCATATAGAATTTGGCCACTTGGTCACACTAACCAGATAAATACCATAGTAAAGATTATGTTTTATAATAATTATTGTAAATGCTTTTAATATATATTTTAAATTTATTTAACTAAAATGTGTCAACCTGTAATTTAACTGGTCATTCAGGAATTGGTTTAGGATTGCCAAAACTTTGAAAACACGGGTCTATAATATGAAGTTAGAGATTTAAAGATTTATAGTGGATTTATTTTTTTAACCTTCTCATTCCCCTTTTATTTTCATTGTCATTATTTTTTTTATTGTTCGATATTTTAAAAGCTTTATTGGAGTATCATTAAGAGACAAATAAGTAGGGATGCCTGGGTGGCTCAGTAGTTGAGCATTTGCCTTCGGCACAGGGCATGATCCCGGAGTCCTGGGATTGAGTCCCCCATCGGGCTTCCCGCAGGGATCCCGCTTCTCCCTCTGCCTATGTCTCTACCTTTCTCTGTGTGTCTCTCAAGAATAAATAAATAAAGTCTTAAAAAAGAGAAAAAAATAAGTATACCTTTTTATTGTGTATAATTTAATTCATTTGAACATATTTAAACACTTGTGATACCAGCACCACAGCCAAGGTAAAAGCCATATCCAACACCTCCTAGAATTTCTTTGTGTCCATGTGTGTGATAGGAACACTTAATATGAGATCTATCCTCTGAACAAATTTTGAAGTGCACAATACCATATCATTAATATAGGTACTATATTGTATAGCAGACCTGTGAGACTAGTTTAACTGAAACTTTATACTCACAATTTCCTCACCCACACACCCCACAACACCTGGCAGCCACTATTGTATTCTCTGCTTCTCTGAATTCAAGTATTCTAAATACCTCACATAAGTGGAATCATACAATAATTGTACTGCTGAGACTGGATCATGTCCTCCAGGCCTATCCATGTTGTCACAAATGGCAGGATTTCCTTCATTTTTAAGGCTGAATAATATTCTGTTGTATGTATATACTATAAATATATATGTATTCCATTTATCTGTTCATGGAGACTTGGGTTGTTTCCATATCTTGACTGTTGTGAATACTGCTACAATGAACACAGGAGTGCAGGTATCTCCTGTTCATTCACTTTTATCTGCCATCTCAGTATATAGCCAGAGATATGAAAGTAAATCCAAACATCTCCCATGCCCATGTGTTCTTATTAAGTCAACATCCCAGTTCTACCAATTTTATCTCAGTCTTATTCATTTATTCCCTATCCACATCACCTTGACAACCACACCTTATTTCAAGCATTATATTTCCTCCCACTTGAACTCCAACAGTGGCCTTCTAAATGGCTTCTCTATCCTCATTTTTGTTCCTTGAAAAATCTGTTCTCCATATTATCACCAGGTTTCTTTTTTCTAAGATTTATTTATTTATTTATTTGAGAGAGGGGTTGGGAAGGTGTAGAATGAGAGTCTTAAGATTCTGTGCAGAGCCTGGAGTCTGATATGGGGTTCAATCTCATGACCCTGAGATAATGACCTGAGCCAAAACCAAGAGTCAGACACTTAACCAACTACATCATCCAGGTGCTCCTATCATCAGGTTTCTATTTAAAATTCATGTTTGTTGTGTCACAGGACTGTTTAAAATATTGTTTTTTTCTCTAAGTTTGCAATAAGCATCAAGAAATGAAAATGGTGAAAATATTTCCTTAAAACTATAGCAAAAAAGTGTACAATACTTAGGAATAAATATAACAAACAGGTACAGAAAGGATAAAAAATCAGAAACAAAATTGAAATAGCATATTATTTCTCAGATGGTAAGAATTATTAGAATAAAAGCATCAGTTTTCTCAATATTGATAAATGAATGCACTTCAAGTCCAATTAAAATATTTATACAGATTAGTGTTTTAAATTATCTTTGGAATTGACAAAAGTACTTAAATTAATAAGGATAATTTCTGAAAATAGTCAATAAAAGCAAAGAATTGTGAAAAGGAATTTACATTAATAAATATTAAAAACATTATAAATATTGTCTAATGTAAAATGGAATTTGATATAAAAATAGAAATCAGTAGGATCTAGTTGAAAATCTAGACACAAACCACAGATCATATGAAAATTTAATATGTGACAAGGGTGGTTATTTTATTTCAGTATGTTCACACATTGGCTATACATCTGAAAGAAAAGGAAGTTGGACTCCTATCTCACACCATAAGTAAAACAGATTCAGATGGATAGAGGACTTTAAAAGAGAAAATAACTTAGTAGAAACTATAAAAGACTGTATACATAATAAAGGAGAGTGGGGAAGACCTTCATCATAAAGATAGGAAATCCAGAAACTATACAGGCTATAAATATATGATCTTTCTACAAAAGTTTTAAACCTTTACATAAAAAATACTATATAAAGCCATTAATTAAATTATACACATTTGAATTGTAGATTTCAGACAAACTATTAGCATTAAAAACAAAAACCACTTATAAATTCACTTGAAAAGCTAATGAACAGTAAGCAAAGTCACAGAAGGTCAAACCCAAATGGCCAACAAATATATCCTTATACCAACCAATAGTCAGAAATATAAAAGTATAATAGCAATAAAATATTTTATGAAATCCAATTGGCACAAATTAAACAGCATAATAATACCCATTGTTGGTTGGGATATAGGGAAAACAAACTTCTTTTAATTTGCTGGTAGACAAATGGCATAGTCTTTTGGGGAAACAATTTAGTAACAAAATCTATTAAATTTGAAAATACACATACCTTTCAACCCAGTAATTCTGCATCTGGGACCTATCTTATAAAATTAAAACAAAAATGTGGCAAGATACATGCATGAGGATGTTTATTTGGCTTTGTTCATGTGATGTAAAACTGAAAACAAAGATAATAACCATCAACAGGAGAATGGTTCAATAAATTGTGGTACACACTCATGGTGGAATATTTGCAGCCATTAAGAATAATTAATTAAAACTATATGAGTTTACTTGAAAGTATTTCTGTGATGTTTAGCTGAGAAATTGTACAATAGGATCTAATGTTTTTAAATGACCAGCCTTGAAGTAGATAATGAGTTAATAGATTTAGAGATGAATGTTGAAATAGAAAAAAAAAATGTATGTTTAGACATGACTATTTTAGGAAAGATAACATTACAAAATAATACATACCAGTTTATTTAGACATGTTGGTTTATTATAGGGGAGGAAAAGGTGAGAGTTGCTGGAGGAAGTAGGTAAAAAGGGTGTGGAGAAAATTTAGATAGGTACAGATGTATAGAGAAAGATAATTGTTCTAAAGTAAAGATAACATGAGTGGTATCATCCTATTTTGGAGGAGAAAAGAGATTCATAATTTCTGACCCATAAATGATGACTAGTTTGTAAACTAAAAAAAAAAACACATACAAGTAACACATATAAAATGATCCCATTATAAGTAAAATAAAGCATCTTATGAAAAATTCATAAGCAAGAGAAATTCAAACTACTTAACCATGCCATATCAGGCACTTTACGAAAGTACCTGTCCCCAGACATCTTTCCTACCACACCTCCTGTTGTATATCATACTCCATAGCAGTTCTAAAATGCTTCTAGGATACACAAATACACACAAATATAACATATATGTTATTTTGTGATTTCATGCCTTTGATTATACTAGTGTTATAGATCCCCATATCTAGAATTATGTTTGCAATAATATTTTATAAATGCTTACTGAATAAGTCAGTGCAGAAATTAATGAGTAAATGAATGAAAGTTACTCTATCAGGAATGTCCTTTACCTACTTTTTCATTTGATTAATTCTTATGCTTTTTTATTTTTAGCTTATGTATTATATCTTCCAGGGACTCTTCCTTGAACTCACTTGAGCAGTATCCCTCTTCTATACATCTTGATTTTCTATTCACCCCATCTACCAGTACTTACCACACTGATGTGCTATTATGAAAATCCATGTCTGTATCTATCTCTCATAGATAAAAAACAATAAAAGACAGTGTCTGGGACTAATTTATTTTTAGGTTCTTTGGCATAATGTTTTGCTAAACTAAAGTTATATACTGAGAAAAGTAGCAGACTTCTGGTTTTAGAATTGTAAATATACTTCCATCATCTTCTCTTTTCAAAATCTAGCCCCAAATAAATTTAGAATTTCTCATTTGACACAAAAGCAAAATAAATCACAGAAGAGAAATTTCCAGAACTAAAGGAACAATTCTCAGAACTCAAGATCAGAGGAGCCACCAAGTAATCACATAACTATTTTTCAAAAAAAAAAAAAAATCAAAGGGTCAAGAATCAAAATTGTTTGGGACTTTTTCAGAACAAAATGGAAAATAAGGTATAGCATTCTAAGTAAAATATGTTTTAAATGTAATTTTTTTATGCCCAGCAAACTAGCAATCATGGATGAAGGTAAAATAAAGTTATTCCAAAATATAAAAAGTATCTCAACAAAACTACCTTTTCAAAGGAAAGTAATGAAGACTATTCTTTATGAAAAATAAATGACGGATAAGAAAAGGAAAGCATGGATACAGAGAACAGAGGATCGAAATTAATGAGAAAAAATTTTTTAAAAAATTAATGAGAGAAGAGATATTCTCAGAATGCTGGCCTAGAGAAAATGATTCTGAATAATAATTGTCAAAATTGTTTGGATGAGGCTGGAGGAGAATTGAGGTGAAGATTATCAGATAGTTTTCATTTTGTGGAAAATTGTACTGCCCTATGAGAAGCTGTGAATGATAGCAATAGTTTCAAAGAAATCTAGAGAACTATAATAGTAGCAAATCGAAACCAGTAATATAAAATAGGATAATATATCATGACCAAGTGGGATTTATCTTAAGAAGGAAAGAAGGGTTGAATAGTCCATAAACTCAGTTATTAATATTTAATTTTATTAATTTAATAATTTAGCTAATTTAATCGTATTTAGTCCCCTGTATAAACAGGCTAAAACAGAAAGTGTATAATTATCTCGATTGATGAAGAACATGATTTGAGAAAATTCAATATACATTTGTAATAAGAAGTCTAAACTAGGAAAACAAGGATGTTTTCTTAACTTGATAAAGAATATTTCTGAGAAACCTACAAGTAACAATATATCTAATGCTTTCCCTTTAGGGTTAGGGAAAAAAGGTTTGGGGCACTGGAGGCCAAAGCACCATGGTTTTCTCTTATAGAAAAATTTTAGAGTGACTTTACTTTTTTAATATTGTGTTACTTTGTGTATGTATTAAATGAATTGCTCTGGAATCACAATTTCAGTATTGAGTCCTTGCATTTGAGCAGTACAGACTTATAAAGGTGGTTTCCTGCAAAAGTCTCTATGAAATCCAAGAAAAATAAATGAGTTCCCCTCGCCCCCAAGTTGGAAAGGAATCTTCATGAAATGATCTGATAAAAGCCATTACTGTAGCCTTTCCCCTGCACGGAGGTTCTAATCTGGTTAGTGGGAAAAGATGTGGAAAATGGCATTGCCAAAACAACATAAGAAAATAAACCTGTTCTCTCCCAGCTGTCACTTTGGGAGAGAGCTGACAAGCTGGTTCACACTATGTTACTTTGATGGATTACACTTTCATGGATTATTCTCCTCAGGAACATGCATTTTAATAAATAAAAAAGACTATACCAGTAAAGTAATAAAGGTAGGATTTTAGACATGTACCTACTTATAGAGGAAACTTTAAGAATTTTGGGGGTTTGCTAGAATCCCCTAGATTGCACAAATAGGTGGAAATCTACTTGGCCTGTGTATCTGTATCTTGGGGAAAGTGTCGGAACTAGATGATGTAAAAACAGAAAACAGCCCACTTACTTTTCTATGGTCTAGCTCCTGGAATTTTACTCCACTGTGAAATCCAGTATAACCAATATTTCATTTTCAATTTCAACTTGTAAATTACTCCTATAAGGGGAATGTTATAAGAGGTAAGTGATATATTTTGAGAGCAACTGAAAAATCTCAAGACCTAAAATTTCCAGCATCTGCAATCAAGTTTCAGTTTCCTTAATCCATGCAGAGCAAGGTATTTGGGGTGTAATGCAGGTAATTTCATTCATAATCATGAACTGTGTATTTAAGTAATCAGTTCTATGCATAATTATTCATTCTGGATGAAAACCTGTGCCTAGCTTTTCTGAGGATATGTGTACATTTTTTCCAAATTCAAAATTAATCATAAATGATTTAAAACTTAATTCAGAGCTGATTTCTGGCCATCGATAACACATATTGAATGGGTATAGAGTTGGTTCTTGGAAGCAAAAGAGGTAGGAGGGGCAGTTCCTGTGGAAGAGGAGTGCAGCTTGTTTATGGCACCCTCAACCTGTGACTACTGTGTGGCAATGTTAAAAATAATGCCCATTAATTCTGTGAGATCAATAATCCACCTACATTATTGGCAGTCCTAAGGGGCCTTGTAAAGTACATGCCACCTACCCCAGAAGTTTCTGGGCAGTTTGCAGATGAGCCCCACTTGTGTCCAACAATGTGACTACAGCCTCTGGTGCTATTGCTTTGCACCAGACTGCTACTGGGAGTCCCCTGTGATGGCTGGACATTTACCCCTTTTGCCAAATCCTGAAATATCCTCTAGGGTTTGGTTACACATGCTTCTTATATCCCTCTGAGAAAACACTGACTGCCACTAGGTGCTGCTTTCCCAGAAGATCTCAAGATAACACCAAGATGTCAAAATCATACTACTTTCCTTTCAGTATTCAATGCGCTGGGGCCGTGCTGTGTTCTGTGAGGAGTAAATTGCCCACCCTTTTCTGTGCCATTTTTTGAAGATGTGATTGAAAGACACGCTCCCACCTTTCCTGGGCTTGAGTGAGGATGTCCTTCATCTTGCACTAAACTCACCATATTGTCCCTCAGACCCACTCTTCCTTTTGAATTGACTTTTTCCCACTATAATCATTATCATCATTCTCTCAACAATTCAGATTCAAAATCTTTGAAATCTTTCTATTCCAGTTCCCACATCAGATGACTCAAAAGATTTCACTGATTTCAAACTGCCACTTACATAGTCTTTCCTACTTATGGACTCATTTGTTTGCTTACTAAAGGAGTATTTCTTGAAAAGCAAACTATATGTTAGCACTGTATTAGAAGTTCAGGTTCAAAAATAAGATATAGAACAGTAAATAGATAATTACAATATTGTATGAAAATATTTAACTTAGTTCCTTATTACTTCTTACTTGAACTATTTAAATATTCTTTTAATTTTTGCTAAAAATTCTAGACTCTTCGATTCAATCCAAATTGTTCCAAACAATCAAAATTTCCTAAAAGCCTAGTTCTGAACCTACATTGCATCCATCTTCTTAACAACCCTAGGAGTATTCCTATTGCCTCGTTAATGAAATTCTAAGTCCATTTTCAGCATTTAGGACATTCGCAAGAGTCAAATGCCATGCTAAACTTTTATTTAATCCATTCTCCTGCAAGTAACCTATGCTCCATCCATTCCTGGACCAGTAACCATTTCTTGAAAGATTTTGGCCTTTCTTTTTCTTCAATGTCTTCATTACAGTACTGTTGTTTATGCTTAGAATATTAGCCTTTCTGCTTTTTCCAGAGATCTCATGCCTAACAGAGGTAGGGTTATTTTCTTCTGCAAGCTTACATTACTTTTCTTGTCTTCTGGACCTTAATGAATATTATTTTGTATTTTGTTTATATACATCTCTCATCTCTCCTGATAGAATGGAGGTTCTTTGAAAGAAAGAGTTTGAAGCTTATTCATCTTTAATTCACATGCTACATAGTACATAAACCAGGTCACATACTCAATTTGTCGATTGCATGAAAAATTATTTTATCAGCTATAAATCCTTTGACTTATAGCAAAGGTGACTGAATGGAAATATTTGTCATGTAAATCCTATTTTCTACTGACTTCCATTATGTAATTAAAAATATGTCCCCATGGGAGAAAAAACAATAATACACTTAGTAAGAAACTGGTGAGAAACATGGTGACTACCCCCATGAAATACTGAGCAATATACACAAAAGACATATTAATCTAGAGGCTATTAGCCTTCTTTAGTTATTTTCATTTCTTGAGACCTATTTCAGTAAGTATTTGGTGAATAATTAAATAAAAGAGAGTCTCCATTTCATTATAGAAATCTGTTTTTGTATTTAAACTGTTACTTTAATTGAAGTGTCTGAACTGACATATTTGGGTGAAAAAAGTCAAAGCTAAACTATTGGACAAATCCACCCAGAAAAAGCCTTGTTCTCTTATCAAAATGTGCTTTCTAGATTTTCCTTTAAAACAGGATTTGTTGCCCTGCCTTTCGGGGAAGAGCCTGTAGCTGGGAATTCCTTTAGGGTTTGCCTCCGGTGTAAAACACTTCATCATTCAAGGACAAACACTTCCTGGGGCAGCTCACACCCAATAATGTAGTAAGTGAGCATATAGAGGGCTGGCTATTTTGATCCAATCTGGGACAACTTTAACAGGCTATATATGAGCTAGAACCATAAGTCAAGCTGACTGACTCTCTGTAGTCTGTACATAAGCTTGACTTCTCCCTCTGCTCAACCCCACTTCCTCTTCTTCTTGTTCACAGTTACTGATTCCTAATAAACACCCAGTACCTTATTAATTTATTAAATTATTAATAATTTCAATTCCTTATTCTAGTGTACTCAACCTGCAACAACTGATGTCAGTAATGACTTAAGAAGCTAAAATATAAGATGGTGTTTTAAACCTGGCTCACTTGGTGCCTAGCTGGCAATGAGAATCTCATCACTGATGGCAGGTGAAGCATATACATTCACCACCAAGTAGTTGTCTAGTTTGTTAAAACTTCCACTATATTAGTAAAAGGTAGCCTCCAGATAGCCACAGGTGAAAGCTGGAAAGGGACACTGGCACAAATGAGGGTCAAGGCTACCTGCTCATATGTCTTAATTGTTCCCTATAACCAGTGTATGTTTACTCTCAGTATTACCAATTCCATCTAACAGTGTACTAGCACCTGTAACACCATTGAGTCTGCTGGAGAATAGAACCTCAAGGGGCAGAGCTGATTGCACCATGGCCTAGACTTGCTATAGAGTCTTTTTTTTTTTTTTTTTTTTGCTTTGGAGCCCACTCAAAACTAGCAGCCTGCAAGTTGTCATTATAGAACAAGTTATGGTCTAGAGCAGTTTAGATGTGGAACATGTTGCCTACAGAAACCAGTAGTCTACTTGGTACAGTGCTTCTTTCTTTGTGGTAAGTCATGGTAGATAGAGCAAGTTGCCTTTATTTTGTAGGAAATTTGCTAACATGCTGCTTACCACTGAACTTCTATAAATTTCACTGAAGCCATAAGTCTCTAAAACTTTTTACAGTTTATTTCCCAACCTCTAAAGAACATGCATCTTGCCAAGGCTTCTAATATATAAGCCTTCCATTGCTTATCCTGTCTAATGAGGATTTTTTGGGGAGAGCATAGGAAACTATTTTACTGAAGTGGGAGATGGACACATACAGAATCTTTTTGGATGGGCACATGAAGTCCCAGGCTGGGGATGGGAGAGCTGGCATGTGGTGGTGAGGCTGGTACCCTGGTGCTGGAGTTGAGCATACTTGAGGAATTTTAATTAGCTGCTGTTATTTATCAGGTAATTCAAAATACTGAAACAAGATAAAGGACTATCTGGATATTGCTAAGTTATATTTATGCTTTGGAAAGCTAATAAGTTGAATATGGCTGATCAGTAATTAAAAGCTAAGTGTGAAAGTAGTAGTAGGCAGAAGGAATTGATGAGCAGGCCTAGGACCTAATTTTAAAAGGACATAATCTCCAAGGAAAGTTAAAGACCCAACAGCTTAGGTTGGTTGCAATGCCAACATCACAGTCCAGGATGGGAAAGAATGTAAATTTGACACATTGTATGAAGATATATGAGATGAAGTTCCTGATGCTATTGAATCCCCAGATTTCCCTGACGTTGATGAGCCTGAAGATATGGCCTGGTACTCCATATCAAGGGCTAGTATTTTGTAATTGCCTGAAAATTCTACATAGGCCTCACCCCATGTGGCCACTCCTAAATCTGTCTCTTTTCCCCTCTGAGACCCTAGGACTACAACTAGGATGAAAATTAGAACATAATTTACCTGCAGATATGCCCATCCTGAAAAGGAAAGAAAGAGGCTCTACCCCCAAAGCAGCTATGGGATTTAGGCAGGATCCCTGCAGGAGCCAAGCAAGTATCATGAACTGGATTCCAAGGGTAATTGATCAAAAGATGATGAAACAAACAAACAAAAAAAAGATGATGAAACATAAGCTGAAGAAGGGAGAATCTAGTGGTCTTCCAGCACTGTCCTGGGATTAAGAATACCTAATATTCTGGCAAGGATTCTGGTAAGGGTATAGAAATACAGCTAGGATGGCCTCTAGACATATTTTAAAAAAGTGATGTTCCATATATAACTTAAGTAGAAATGCTAGAATTGCCATGCCTTGTGGACAAAGGCATTATCAGGCTCAGAGAAAAATGATATGTTCTAGAGGAATATGTATAATGTAAGAAAACTCACCCGAGAACTATGCTTCAAAGGAGGACCTGAAGGATACATCATTTACCAAAGCAATATGAAACACACTGATGAGTTCCACTTCTGCTTCAGATATAGAACGCCAGAAGAAAATGTTGCCTCTACTCTAACAAGCAGGAAAATTTGGATGATATGCTAAATTATAACATTTTCTGAACCCATCAGAAAGCAAGATAACAAAGTAAACTGAATTTCAATGGGTGATAAGGCCTTCTAGAAAGAGACGAGACCCATGTACTCTCTTGCCTTTGGCAGAGCCTATAAGAAGTAAAAGCCATAAAAGCAACGTTGCCAAAAAACAAAACAAACAAAACAAAACAAAACAAAAACAAAAAAAGCAGGAAAAACAAAGAACAAAACAAAACACAATTGACATATTAATTAACTTTTAAAAGCTGCATGTCACCACCCATGACAGTTTAGCATCCCTGGAACCCCAGACATAAAGTAAGTTCTATTCCATGGTTCTTAACAGGTACTTGTGAAAAAGATTGGTGACTAGGTCCAGAGAGCATGTCCCTTAGTTACAGAGTTAAACATGGGATAACTGGCTGCCACTAGAGACTGGCACACACATCTATCACCTCTAGAACAGTATAGAACCAAAACATATCTGCCTTTGGGGAAGAGATAGGAAACCTTCCCATAATCAGGTCACAGACAAAGATGGATTATTTCTAGGTAAAGAGTACAAGGAAAAATATTCTGCTTCTGACTGAGGAGCAGGGAATTCCACTGAGTTCAGGATCCAAGCTGTATCATAGCTGAGGTCTGCTTCCATAAAGAAAAGCCAGGAAATGCTCTCCTGAACAAGATCCATCATAAATACAAGGCAGAGTGAGGCAGCCATGGGGAGAAGAGCAAGGACTCTGTGAAAGCTTCATCCACAGGACCTACATGCACAGGATTTGCCAAAGACAGAAGTTGAACTAGGAGAACAGAGGGCATTACCACTGTGAGCATAACACTAAAGTAAGAAGTCAGAGAAGTTCACTGCAGTGGAGAGGACAAAAGTGTATGGACAGAGTCCCCGCTATTGTACATGCAGAGGAATGCTGAGAGCTGAGACAGAACAGAAACCCATTGCTACCATAAGTCACACTCTAAAGCAGAAAGTAACAGCTGTCCATGTCATATACAGAAGGTTATATTAAGGGTGAAAAAACACAAATTCTGTTCAATTACTTGCTATATTGCCTCACCTCCATCTCTCCAACATAAACATATCAGTGGCCCATTCCAGGTGTAAATACTTTTTACCTCAGTCTCTAATGTTGTTTTATACACAGTGTGAAGCACTCAATAAAAACCTATAGGACAAAAGAGCGAGAAGAAAAAAAATATATAATGCCAAGAGATAAAGAAGTAAAAAAATAATATTCAGAGATGACCCTAATATTGTATCTAGGAGACAGGGACTTTCAAAATACTATGATTAACATGGTAAAGTAACAAGTGGAAGAGGTGGACAGCATGCAGAAAAAGATGCAGCATTTCAGCAGGGAGATGAAAAGTATTTTTTAAAAAGATCAGTGAAAATCTAGAAATAAGTAATAACATAATTCTTTCAGTGTGTAGAAGTAAGACTGGGTATATCTGATTATTGAGTCATTTAACTTGCAGATAGATAAAATTATCTAAACTGAAATAAAAAAATATCTAAACTGAAATAATAAAAAGATAGAATAGAATATTCAATAGCTATGGTACAATATCAAACAAACTATATGTAACTGAAGTTGCAGAAAGACTAGAGGATAGGATAGAAAACAAACATTTTAAGAAATAACCATTTGATTTTTCAAAATTTAATAAAATAAGAAAAATCCTACATCTCTCTCTCTCTGTCCCTCTCTTTCTCTTTGTCTCTTTCACACACACACACACACACACACACACACACACACACAGAAGCCTATTATACTCTGTTATGTTGCCAAAATTTAAACAAACTGTCAAATCAGGATTAAACATTTGGGGGAGTGTAATTTTTTAAAAATGAAGGCAACATAAAAATTTGTTAAGAGAAACAGAAGATAAGAGAATTCATTACCAGCAGGCAAGAAAATAAATTTGAAGAGATGAAATGAAGATAGCCATAAATATTAAAAAGGTTAATTTAAAAGAAAGTTTCCATATATTTAATTGCTATAATAATAATGAATATGGTAACAATGTATTTTGCCAATTATACTTAGAAGTAAAATGTATGACAACATAGCACACAAGATGGAATTAAGGAAAAGGACTTAAACTATTGTATAGGTTTTATGCTATCTTTGATGTGTTATAATATTATTGAAGTTAGACTGCAATAAGTTAAAAATGCAGGATATAAATGCCAAAGCAACAAATAAAAAAATTTAAAAGAGTATAATTACCAAGCCAATAGTGGAGACAAAATGAAATAATGAAAATATTATATCCAAAATAAGGCAGGAAAAGAGGGGAGAAAAAAGGAACAAGGAACAGATATGACACATAAAAAACAATTAGTCGAATGGTAGGTTTATCAGTAAACACATTAAATGTAAATGACTATAAACACCCCCATTTCAAATATGGAGAATAACAAATTGAATAAAAATAAGGGCAGCCATGATGGCTCAGTGGTTTAGCACCTTCAGCCCAGGGCATGATCCTGGAGACCCGGGATTGAGTCCCACATCAGGCTCCCTGCATGGAGCCTGCTTCTCCCTGTGCCTGTGTCTCCGTCTCTCTCTCTCCCTTTCTGTGTCTTTCATGAATAAATAATAAAAATAAAAATAAAATCTAAAAAAATAAATAAATAAAAATAAAACCAAGCCCAAGCAATGTACAATCTACAGAAATGTACCTTAAATATAGAGATAAAAGCTGAAAAATCAAGTAATGTGAAAACATTAATTAAAGACTCTGGGAATATCTTTATTAATATCAGAGAAAGTATACTTCAAAGGAATAAATATGGGGAATCCAGGGCATCACATAATGATAAAGTGTCAATTTAACAAGAAGGCATACAGAATTCATAAATGTATGTGTATCTAATAACAGAAGTTCAAAATGCACAGAACAAAAACCATTCAAATTTAGAGGAGAAATAGACAAATTCACAATTATAGCTGGAGACATAACACTTCTTTCAGTAATTTATAGAATAAATAGAAAATCAGAGGGATGGAGAAGACTCAAGCTACACCATCAACTGACTTGACATATCTGAGGCTTATGGAACATCCCACCCAACAGTAGCCAACTTTATGTTCTTTATAAGTGGTCATGGAGTATTCATCAAGAGAGACCATACTCTAGGCCAGAAACCAAGTTTTAATAATTTTAAAAGAATTGAAACCATACATACAATATATGCTTTCTGATTACAACAGAATTAAACTAGAAATTGATTACAGAAAAGATATTTGGAAAATTTCCCAAAAGTTGATAATCAACACAAATACAAATGTAAATAACACAATTCCAGGTAACTCATATGTTGAGTTAAAAGATAAAATTACATGGGAATTTAGAAAACACTTGGAATCCAATGAAAAAAAAACAGAACATATCAATATTTGGGAAATATACCTAAAGTAGTGTTTAGAGGAAAATTTATAGTATTAAATATATTTATTAGAAAATGATATAACACATAAATAAGTTAAACTTCTACTGTAAGAAAGTAAAAAAACATAAGAGTAAATAAGACTTAAATGAAACAGTGGGAAGGGGAAAATTAAAATAAAAGCAGAAATCAATAAAATAAAAAAGGGAGAATCAATGAAACAGAAAGCATAGCCAGACTGATTAGTAAAAATGAAAAAAAGCATAAAAATTATCAATATCAAGAATAAAGGAAATACTAAACAATAAAACTCCCAGAAGATAACAAAAGAGACAATCTAGATGACCCAGGGTTTGACAATGACTTTTTAGATACTTTAAAGAAAGGATTGATACATTGGACTGTGCTAAACTTAAGAATTTATCCTCTATGAAAGATGCTATCAAGATAATGAAAAGGAAAGCCACAAACTGGGAGTAAATACTTGCAAAAGACACATCTGATAAATAACTATTCTCTAAAATATACAAAGAACTAACAATAAGAAAATGAACAATCCGATTCAAAATGGACTAAAGACCTTAGCCAAACATCTAACCAAAGAAGATGTACAGATGTTAAGTAAATATGGAAAGATACACCACATTCTAAGTCATAGGAAAATGCAAATTAAAACAATGAGATGCCTCTGCACACCTTTTCTGAGTGACCAAAATCCAGTCATTAACATTGGCAAATGCTAGCAAGGCTGTGGAGTAAAGGAACTCTCATGTATTTGTGATTGGAATGTAGAATGGCACAGCCACTTTGGAAGGCAGTTTGGCAGCCTATTACAACTAAACATATTCTTACCAAACAATACAGCAGTCGTATTCATTGGTATTTACCTCAAGGAGTTAAAAACTCATATCTTACAAAATAAAACAAAACAAAACAAACCTGCACATAGATGTTTATAATAGCTTTATTCCTAATTGCCAAAACTTGGAAGTAACCTAGAGGTCCTTTAGTAGGTGAATGCATAAACTGTGGTACATCCAGACAATGGAATTTTATTCAGCACTAAAAAGAAATTAGCTATCAAGCCACAAAAAGACATGCAGGAAACTTAAATGCATATTACAAAGGAGCTGATCTGAAAATGTTACACACATAATTCCAACTATATGGCATTCTAGAAAAGTCAAAACTATGGAGACAGTTAAAAGATCAGTGATTGCCAGCATTTTGGAGGGAGACACAGATGAATAAGCAGAGGACAGCGAAACTATCTGTATGATAGTGATATGAACATATGTCATTATAAATTTGTCCAAACCAATAGAATGTACAACACATAGAATGAAACCTAATGTGAACTATAGACTCTGGGTAGTAATGATGTATCAATGTAGGTTCTTGAATTATAACAAATGCAGGACCCTGGAGGGGATATAGATAATGGGAGAGGCTTTGTACATGTGGAAGTTTATGGACATCTCTGTACCTTCTGCGCAGGTTTGGGGTAAACCTAAAACTGCTCTAAAAAACAGTCTATTAAAAAAAATGAAAGGACCTTATTAAAGATCCTGCAGATCAAAGGATAATAAAAGAACACTTTGGAAACATGCCCATAAATTTGATAACTTAGATGAAATGGAGAAATTCTCTGAAAGATATAAATTACCAAAGTTCAGTAAAAAAAAAAAAAGTTGAAAAAAAGATATCCTGAGTAGTCCTATATCAATTAAAGACAATGAAGGTGTGGTTAAATGTATTTCCACACAGAACGTGTTATTGCTGAATTCTACCAAATATTTAAGGAGCAAATAACACTAACTTTACACAAGTTCTTCCAGAAAAGAAAACGGCAGGGAATTCTGGCATACTAGGCCAGCAATGATAACAAAATTAAAAACATTGTACATAGCGAAAATCACTGTATCGCTAATAAACATAGGCAGAAAAAAGTCTCTAATAAAATAAAAACAAACCAAATCTAGCAATTCATAAAAACAGTAATACATGATCATATATGGTGAATCTCAGATTTGGGATTGCAAGACATTAACATTTAAAAGGATTGAACACTGTAGGGCACTGTATTAATGGGCTTGAAAAGAAAAAAGAAAGCATGCAATTTTCTAAATATATACAGAAAAAAATATCTACACCCATCATGGTAAAAACTTATCAAATGAGGACAAGAAAGAACTACATGATTCACTGTGCTGTGTTGTACATGCTCAGTATGGGAGCTGGTTAATGTCTAAAGGGGAAATTTCCTGTGTTTGTCTTTCTCATGATTTTTTTTTTTTTGGAGGGAATATTGATCTTCAAGCTCAAGTTTAAGGATCAGGTTTTGCCTCCTCAACCTAATATAACTATCTCAAGCTTTAGGTCACTGCTCTCTGTCTTGCTTCTATGACACTGGCTATTTATTAGAAGATGCTCTGAAAGAAAATAAGTGGAGGCAAGGATAGCACTCACCTCAGAGCACCTCTTGTCTCTTCTGGATCTTATCTCTCAAGTCTTGCCTACCTTCTTTGCTCTATTGTACTTCCAAATAGCTCTTTTCTATATTTTGTTCAACTTTAATGGTTGTTTTTGACAGGAAGATTTGTTTAATACAAGTTACTCCATGAAAGGCAGAAACAGAAGTCTCTCTTTACTTACATTTAATCTCTTATACCTTTAGACTTACCGAAAGTGATTATTTTATATTCTGTTTAATAATTTCAATATTCAAGCTTTTTGTGGGTCTGCTTCTTGGGTCTTTTGTGACTATTGAGTTTTGATCATTGGAGCTCCCTACTCCCCAGTCTACCCGTTTAATGATTTTTTTTTTTAACCATAAGCTTATCTTCTTTTGAGACCTAGACTGAAGTCTAGTTCATCCAGAAGTTATTGGCATTCACTTCTGGAGTGCTACACATCTGGAGTGCCACTATTCCAGTGATTTTTGAGATTAAAATCTTCATATCTTAATCGAGCAAAATAGTATAAATTTGGTATGCAATCTTTGTAAGAATTTACTTACTGTTGTAGGTACTGTTGTATACTTCTTTTCCTTCCTCCTCAAATCATTGCTTGAGAAAGGGGATTTTCCTAAATAAGTTTCCTGGGAAGAAAGGCAGATTTATTTCTAGATGCTCTTATATCAAAGTATAGTCCTTGGGGGCACAAGCCTAATGCCAATGTAGGAGAACTTCCTCTTAGATTTCCTACCTGAAGTTGGTCTTGGGCTTTGTCTTGTGTCTTCTATGAAGCCATGAAAGCCCAATATTACGTTCATTCACATTTGGCAAAGTTTCTTCAGGGTAGAATTAAAATTTGCTTTCTTGCTAATCCCTCTAGGTTTCCAGTTTTACTGATTTTTTAAACTTCTAATATTCCATTTAGAATTGCCAGTCCTTTTTTTTTAATTTTTATTTATTTTATGATAGTCACAGAGAGAGAGAGAGAGAGAGAGAGGCAGAGACACAGGCAGAGAGAGAAGCAGGCTCCATGCACCGGGAGCCCGACGTGGGATTCGATCCGGGGTCTCCAGAATCGCGCCCTGGGCCAAAGGCAGGCGCCAAACCGCTGCGCCACCCAGGGATCCCGGCCAGTCTTTACTATATTTTTAAAGGGAGTTTAAAATACTTTATAAATGTCTTTTGGTTGTTTTGAAGGGGAAAGTTGATAAGACTCTGTGAACTGCCTCACTCCAAGAAATAAATACCTATAATTACTTTCACATATATCATTTTAGTTAATTCTTAAGATCACTTGTGAAAAAGATGTCATTATTAGTGACATCACACAACTAGGGATACTGCTACTCTTTCCTGAAATTAATGGCCAGAAAGCAGCACAGCTTTGCTTCAAATCAGATTTTCTGACCCTAGACCTCATATTCTTTTCATGATATATTTTACTAGTCATTGTTCCACCTGTGAAGAATAATAAGTTTGGCTTCCAAAATTTACATCAGCTCAAAAGTTGGAAAAATAACACACACACACACACACACACACACACACACACACACACAGACAAATTCTACTTTGGGCCCTCATATGGGTTCTAAAATTTCTCTTGATTCATCAAACAAGCTCAATTTAGAAAGGACATAGCCATCATCATTTGTGTGGCTATTCAGAGTGGCATCACCAGATAGTCTCCATCAAAGGAACATCTCTGAACAGCGATATAATATCAGTGCTGGCTGCCTCCCAGAGAAAATTAATCATAATACCAGGAGTTAGAAAGATCCTACACAGATTTCAGAAATATTGCATTTCTTTACCCTAAAGTTCACATTCTACCTGCTGTGTTTCATTACAAAATCCAGATATCATACAAAAACATCACAGCTACACTCCTCACTGTATGTATTTTAATCAAAAATCTTTGATCCATGTGATATTGGCCCTGCAGGCAAAAACTTTGTGTTAAGAAACATTCTATCACTACTATGAGGTCCATTCTTGTTGGTTGGTAAAAATATTTCTAGCAAAATCAAGGGGGAAATAGCATACTTAAACCAGTAGATCATGTGAGAATTAGCAAAAGGCAATATTTGTATTAATAAAATATTTTTATCTCCATCCTTTCAAGTTTATAGAAAGTGTATCATTTGGGGTTGCATTTGTGTTTGTATATTAGCCATTGTCATAAAGTCCTTTTTTTATTTTTAAAAGATTGTGTTTATTTATTCATGAGAGATACAGAGAGAGAGGCAGAGACATAGGCAGAGGGAGAAGCAGGTTCCCGCGGGGAACAAGATGGGGGATTCAATCCCAGGACCCCAGGATCATGACCTGAGCCAGAGGCAGATACCACTGAGCCACCCAGGTGCCCTTGTCATAAGGTCTTCTATCTTTCCTTTGCATGCTTCAGCCCTTTCAGAGACTGGCCAGTCCTTTAAGAAATCCATATTCTGGATTTAGCTACAAAGAACACATTTCAGGCTTCGAAAATTCTTGCAGTTTGGTAATTCTTCCAAACCTTGGTTAGTGTTTTTGTGTGTTATGGCTGAATTCCATTCTGCATTTTCTTGGTATTGTGTCTGCACATGCACTTGTCTTATTTGGTTTTCTAAGATTCTCTAGGTTTTTACACAGGGTCAGAGCACTAAGGGATTTTATATACTAAGATATATATATTAATAAATAAATATTTTTATTAGCCATATAGCTTTATCACATTCGTGTGGGGCCTAAGGTTCTAATATAAATATGGGCAGCAATATCATATATTGAAACTTAAAAACACTAATGATTCCCTAAAATTAGAGAATACAACAAACTTTATCTATGGCTCCCAATGCACAAAGAACCATAGGTAAGATCCTGTTTTTCCTAATCTTATTTTTCCCCAGCTTTATTGGGTATGATTGACAAATAAAATCATATATATTTAGTTTAAGGTATACCTCTTGAAGTTTTGATAGACATATATTGTGAAATAATCACCACAATCAGGCTAGTTAACCTATCCATCACCTAATATAGTTATCATTTTTTCTTTTTTCTTTCTTTTCTTTCTTTTTTCTTTTTTCCTTTTTTTTTTTCAGTGTGTGTGTGTGTGTGTGTGTGTGTAGAACACTTGGGATCTACCCTCTTAGCAAATTTCAAGTACACAATATGGTGTTATTAACCATAGCCACATTGCTTACCTAATCTTATTTTTTAAGGGTACAGAGAACTGATGAGCATTTGGGAAACTCCCCCAGATAAAACTCTAGAAGATTAGGCCTCTTTCACTGTGGCAGGATATATGAATTTATAACACTGTTCTCCTGAATGTAATTGTGTCTTTATAACCTTTATGAAAAAATGAGGAAAAAAAAGGTTTGCTTCTGAAAAAGGCTGCCTTCTCCCTCCCTTGCCTCTTTGTTCTCTTCTCTTCACACTCCATCCAGTTGCTCTATTTCTGCAGTTCTGTCACCAAAGCACTCCATTACTTAGTAAACTCAGCATCAAAAACTTGTTGCTGATCTGGTTCTGATCTTTTCACCCTGGAAGGTACTTGTGATAACCAGATAAAGTAAGGTATATTAAGTTATTTGGGACATAATAGACAACAAACAGTTCTTTTGTCACTGAGAGTCCTAGCACAATAGAGTTGATAAACTCAAACATTAATTAAAGATATTTTAATTAGGTGTGGGCAGGGTTAAGGGATGAATAGTAGATGGTGAAACTCACAGGAAATAATAGCAAATTGAAGTGGTTACCACCTAGGACTAAATGGATAGAGAGGGACCCATATTCTGAACCGGCTGAGAATTACAGACATATATGAGAGGCTGCTTGACATGATCTGTGGCCTTCAACAGAAGAAAGTAGCTGTTGCCAAAATCACCATGCCAAAGGTAGAGGAAAGGTGGGTGAAGACAAAAATAGTGTTCTTATCTGTCTATCTTCATGCCTTCTTATGTCTTTCTGGGATCTTTTATCAACTGATCCTTATTGGAAACTAGAAGGCAATGAAGCCCAAATAATGCTGTCCAGAGCCATCACCTCTCTGGCACACAGAGTAGAAATAGAAGGATAAATAATGAATGCAAAGGAGCAGAAGAAAAACCATCACTTTTCCCACTATTAGCTGTCTGTATAGATTGTGAGTTTTTTTTTTTTTTAAGAAAAGGATACTATTTACTCATGACTCCAACATTTCCTAAAAGATACACCATTAAACAGGCTGTGTGTGATAATGCAACCCACTATGTACGTCTTTTGGAAGAGCACATTAGCAGTACAAAAGCTCTTAACAGTTCTGTAGAAAATTATAGTAATAATAAATATTTTCTCACAGAGTTATTTTTCAAGGAATGCCACTAATACAAAAGCACTAGTTCCAGGGAATGCAGTTTTGAAAATCAATGCATCCCTAGTGCCTAGTGCCTAGTATCTAGGATGCAGGATATACTGTACAGTCAATAGACTGTAAATGCATAAATAATGGAGCTCCTCTATGACTGGTCCCAAATTGCTTTTGCCTAGGACCTTACCTTCTCTTTCCTTCCTCCTCCAGAAACTGGAATCTGGTCTTCTAGCAGGAGTTTCATTGACTAGAGTTTCATATTTCTCTCAGGCTACGTACTTACTTTGCTGCTTATGGGTGATTATGGGTGATTTACCTATATTATGAATGAACAATAAATATTATCATCATCATCAAAATCTCCACATTTTGCCTTTATTTTAGACTCCCAGATATTATGCTCTATGTTTTAGGATATCTTATTACTCCTGAGAGAAATGCCATAGCTACTGGAGCTATCGGCTCTGAACTCAGATGCTACCTTCCACCCATCTTCCTTAGCTTCCTTCCATAATCTGTGCCTGAGTACATTTGTTTGGTATTGGTCCAATCACACTGGATAAGATTGTCCTAGTTCTCAACCCTCCTGCTTCCCACTCAGTAGATGCTGACCACCATTTTCCTTTCCATACACACAGATTCTTCACCATGTAGCAATGTCTGATTTATTTATTTTCTGGGTCAAAGAATCCATACAGAGGAGGTGGTATTCTGTAGAACTTTCTTGAAATGCTACTAGGCCCTTCACACAACATTATCCTTTCTGTCTTTAAATAATAATTAAATATGAAATCAAACCAAAATTAGCTTAGGAGAGTCAAATATAATGAATAAACAGAAAATATGAGGGAGGCAAGTTTCTAGAGGAGAGTAACTCTATTTTTTTCAAGACAGTTGTTGATCCTAGCAAGTAGAAGAATCAGAAAGAACAAAAGACCAAGAGAAAAAAATAAAGGCAACTCTCACAAAAGAGAGAAACTCTGTAATAATAACCCAAATTCAGAGGTTTTCCCTATTCTCTTCCTGGCTGGGTCACAATGGAAACAGACTGGTGGAGGAAAAGTGTCCATCATCACACAGAAATGTATGCACTCCTGAGGTTTAGAATAGCGAAGACGATGATCTGAGGGCAGCAGAGACTCTGATCACAATGAGCCAAGGTCCTGTGGCTTCATTTCCACATATTCCCTGGATTGTGTAAGATGGCCTTCTGCATTTTAAAAAGTATACATGTGTACATAAATTTAAAAAAATAAGATTTTCCCTTTTGGTCGTAGAAGCATGTTGATATATAAAGTCACAGAGAGGAAAATACATACCTCATGCTCCTTCCTCAGTTATCAGCTAAAAGAAAATCACTGGCCTGTAATTCAGCCTTTATTATTGTATTGGTGAGGCTTCAATCAGGGAAGCAGAATCACTAGGAGTTATGTGGAGAAAGGAGTTTATTATAGTGATTAGGATACATTGTAAAAGATGATAAAGAAGTATATAAAGCTGTCCTTGCATCTGGCAATGGACCCAGAGTTTCTGTTGGTCAGCATAGTTGGCAGTGGGGAGAAAACCTGGACATGAAGCAAAGGGGAGTGACAACAAACTGGAATCCAGAAAAACAGAATAAAGCCCACATCTGCATCTAACCTCATAATGTGGTGTTTTGCAGAAGCTGGTACTGTTCTCTACTAAGCTACAATGTTGGCCTAAGGCTTAGAGAAGCTGAAGGTGGTGAGCAATGACCCTGGAAGAGTTCTAGGTCAGTCTGTTTTCCTTCCCAATCAAGTGAGGTAGCAGATCAGTGACAATATGCATGTGTTTCATTGGCACCTGCCATGCTACACCAACCATCAAAGTGAAGTAACTGCTGCTTTTCTTCCTCCTTCCAAATCTTACACAAATTTCTCCTACAGCTCATCTTAACTCAGAACCATATAGGGAAGGAAATTCTGAAAGTCATAGTTTTATTATGGTGCAGTTGATACAGTGTGAAACGACAGCAATTATAATACTTTTATGCTCTAAATTTAGAAATTTGGGTATCTAAATAGATTCTGGGGATAATATCTCATCAGCTATGGAACTCAGAATGGTTTGGAACACAAAGAACCTCATAGGCATTGAGGTCAAATAGCCATGTGTCTACTTGTTCTGGTGCTGCTAAGAAGGTGTGGTCATGCACCTCTGTCTTGTGTATAAAACAAGGATTTCATGGACCTGCAGTCTGTGCTAAGCCTGAATGTCAAATATTTTACTCAGCAGTTAAATAAACTTTACTATTAGTAATACTAAAACCTCTCCCTGCTTTTCTGCCATAGTATTTGGTTTATTTCTAAAACACTTTTCAGGGACGCCTGGGTGGCTCAGTGGTTTAGGGCGTGATCCTGGAGTTCCGGGTCCCATACCAGGCTTCCTGCGTGGAGCCTGCTTCTCCCTCTGCCTATGTCTCTGCTCCTCTCTCTGTGTCTCTCGTGAATACATAAATAAAATCTTTTAAAAAAATAAAAGAAATAAAACACTTTTCATAAAGGTTTAAAGATCTGTGATAAGAATGCAGATGTAAATTAAACCAAAAGAATTCTGACAGCTGAAGATTAAACTGAGTGCAAATTATCAATCTGAAAAGAAAGTGCTTTACTGAATGTTAAATAAAAAAGGTGTTGATTTTTATATGATTCATGGTGTGAGTAGCTGCATTATGATCAATGAGCATTATCATCAGAACAATGTCACGCTACTACAATTATAGTGCATCAAAAATGCAAACCTAATTGTTCAACTTTAATGAAATACAAAAGCCACATTTTAATAATGTTAGGGTTGTGGTTCAAACTGAAAAAAAACATATAATCAAAGTTAAGGTGACAATAATTCATCCTTAACCCTTTGATATCATAATCTAAAATAGATCATACAGGTTCCACACCTCACTTCCACCTCTCTCCATCATGAATAGCAAAGAATGTCTTCTCAAAATCTAGTTGTCTGCCTTTCATAGGAAACAACATGATCCTTAGTCATATTTAACAACTCAATTTACTTCATCTGGTGGCATCTGAAAATAGATCAACTTATACAGTTAAGGGAAAATAAAAATACAAATTTTGCTACAAATATTTATAGACATTTTGAATAAGAATTTAATTTTAGGTCAAATTTGCACCAAGCAACACTCTTAAGGCAAATCTTTGATATAACAGAGGTATATAGCTAGAGTACCTCTTGGATAATTCTAAGAAAATATGTATACAAAGAGAAAGGAGAAGGAAAAAAGAGAAAAAGATAAGAAAGGTTGAGATGACTAAAATGAATGGTTATATCTATACATGCATAACAAACAAATATTTTTCCTATGGATTAAGACTTTGGGCCTAATCATCCAAATATTAAAGAAACATCCATCCATCAAACCACCCAACTCATGAAAAAATGGTACCAAGATCAAATGCCTTTGTTAAGACAACAACAACAAAAAAATAGTTATTAAAAGAGATTATGGGAAATACTGTAAAGTGGGCACATTTTGTATCATTGCCTCTTTTAATTCATTCACGTTACCATATAGTAAGAACTGTTGATAAAGGACAGAATTTACAGAACCTCAGACAAACCACCAGGTTCTGAGTTTGTACCGCCTGTCCACTCATAAGCATAATTTCCTTGAGGTCTTTTATCTCCATAGATTACTCTTAAGTCAGCTCTAAAACTTAGTATGGAGCTTGGCTTTCATTATGCAGATAGAACAAGTAATGTTGGGCATAGTAACATTTGAATCCATAAATCACACATTTTATACTTCATTTCAGTAACTTCACTCTCCCAAATCTAGGGGATGCATCTGAGTAAAATGGTTATTTATTTATTTATATATTTATTTATTTTTGGATTTTTTTTTTCACGTGTTTAGAATGTTGAGAGATCTGGAAAAGCCTTGTGAGAATATAGCTAGCATCCCTAATCCCTCTGACCTATTTGCTTCAAAGAATAAATTAGGTGTGGGAATCTAACAACTTCAGTGAAGTCAGTAATAATGAAACCACTGAGTTTTCCTGATAATCTTCTCTTCATCCCTAAAGCACCTTGTACACCAGAATTATCAGTATCCCCCACCTTATATAACTTAAAGACATTTTATTATTGGCTTAGAATTCCTTTTACAAATACTCATTAAATTACTGTTTCACCCTTAGGAAATTCTGATTTTCTTACTTTAATACACACAGAGAAATTCTCTTTTCTCTACGATTTAGCACTCTTTCCACATTTAAAGACCTTTCTTTCATTTTACTTTGATATTTGTCCAAGTAGGGATTTTCTTTCAGTATTGAGTGCATCTTTTGTGGCTCTGGTACCTGCATTGCCAATTGGGTCAGCACATCCTGAATGCTTACTGCAGGCACAAAACACTGTTTTAACATGATCTCTTATGGACTATATATTATGACAGCTATTTATCTGCATTTAAAAATGTGTTTTTTGGATACTAACATCCACCTTTTTTACAGTGGTTCCCTTCTATCTGTAGTTTCACTTTTTGCTATTTCAGTTACCTATGGTCAACTGTGGTCCAGAAGCAGATGATCCTCCTTCTAATGTGTAATCAGAAGGATTACAGTAGGGGCACCTGGTTGGCTCAGTTGGTTAAGTGACCAACTCTTGATTTGACTCAGGTCATGATCTCAGGGTTGTGAGATCTAGCCACATGTCAGGCTCCATGCTCAGTGAGGAGTCTGCTTAAGATTCTCTCTCTCCCTCTCCCTCCCCACTGCTTGCTCTCTCTCTCTCTCTCTCTCTCTCTCTCAAATAAATACATAAAATCTTTTTTTAATAACTCTCTAGTTTACATTACATTATATTACATTACATTATGTTGTTACATTATCAACAGCAAGCGTATTGGCATAATCTGCTCAGTCCTTAACATCTTCCTTTCTATCTATATAGTAATCTTTGTAAACCAATAGAGATGGGATTTAGCTTACTGGCTTTTTATCCTCAGGAGGAAATCATTTATCTTGGTTGCTGAATTTTTCTCCTTTCCCCACAACCACAGCTCTGCCTTTCTGCCCTGCTACTGTCATATTTCACTTTGATTGCTTACTTGGCTTTCTCTTGGCTTCTACAGAATCACTTCGTTTCTGAACATTGATTCCTATCTTCATGATACAGACTAGAAGCTTCCAACTTCTGTACTCAGCTCTGATTCCAAGGATCCATTCCCTCAAAACTGGATATGATAACAGATAATCCCACTTACCCAGAAGGAAATTGTTAATCTCTCCCCCGCAACACACTTTCTCTCACACTACCTATCTACTTTCCATATTTTAATCTATACCATTTACCTATCCAGAAAGAATACCCAGTAAAGGTCACTGTTCCTGGCACTAAGAAAACAAAGTAGGTAAAGGCTGTTTGGAAGCAGCATTCAAGGGATCCCTGGGTGGCTCAGCGGTTTAGCTCCTGCCTTCCACTCAGGGTGTGATCCTGGGGTTCTGGGATCAGGTCCCACATCGGACCCCCTGTATGGAGTCTGCTTCTCCCTCTGCCTATGTCTCTGCCTCTCTCTCTGTGTCTCTCATGAATAAATAAATAAAATATTTTAAAAAAAGGAAGCAACATTTCAGAAAGAACCAGTGAAGTAAGTCAATCGGAGAAGGACAAACATTATATGGTTTCATTCATTCGGGGAATATAAAAAAATAGTGAAAGGGAATAAAGGGGAAAGGAGACAATGAGTGGGAAATATCAGAGAGGGTGACAAAGCATGAGAGACTCCTAACTCTGGGAAATGAACAAGAGGTAGTGGAAGTGGAGGTGGGCGGGGTGGGGGTGACTGGGTGACAGGCACTGAGGGGGGCACTTGAGGGGATGAGCACTGGTTGTTATATGTTGGCAAATCAAACTCCAATAAAAAAAATATACAAAAAGAAGAAAAAAAGTTTCTCAGCTTCCAAATGGAGGAGTGATGTGATTGGGGAAGGCTAGCTACTGTTTCTGGCTTTTTATTTTTTTGAAGACACAATTGATAAAATTGTTTCAAAGTTAGTGGTGATGATTGTACAACTCTGAATTTGCAAAAATCTATCAAATTGTATACTTTAGAAAGGTGAATTTTATGGTAAGTGACTTATATCTCAATAAAGCTGTTTTTTAAAAAAAAAAAAAAGGAACCAGTGTAGAGGTCAGAATTTCTAATTTTTTTTTTTACTTGCACCCAAATTTCAGATAAAAAAAAAAAAACCATTCTAATACACTTTCCTAATGCAGAAGATATAATGATCATTTAATTGATACTTTACTCCCCACAAAAAATAACATGTAAAGAGATTCCAAGTTAGATTAATAATTTTGAAAATTTCGAGAGGAAGAGTGCTTGTAAAAGATCTAAATAAACTGAAAACAAAGCTAAACAGATTTTTGGTATCTGAGGAGTAGCTTTTTAAATGGTATTTTTGCTGGCCCCCCAAACAGACATGCATTTTACCAACTTATTATAACAAAAAATGCCATTATTTACTATTTTTATGATATTTTTACCGTTTGTTTCTACTAATAAGTGTCACTAGGCAAACTACTTCCTCCTTTCTGGGATAAAGTTTCTGCCTTGTAATGGGACTTGGTATGAGCTCCTGCCAATTCTGACCTATTATGATTTCTATACCAGCTACTCGCTGTGTTCTAGAGACTCCTGCCAACAACCCAGTCAGAACATATTTTCACATTCCTACATAACACCTACATACAACTCTGTATCTTACAATGGACAATCTTCTATTTACTAACACATTAAATAAGCTGTGTCAGTACACTTTGCATGTGTCTGTATGTGTGTGAGAACAAAATGTTACACGTAATCTCTTGTCATCTTCTTAATCTGATGAATGAAAATGTGATTCCTTTTGTGAAACCTTCCTCGCTTTTCCAGAATTATGTTCTTGTGTAACATTTTGTTAGCATTTCTAATATTGGATTTTTCACATTACATTTTAATGATTTTTTATGTATCTGTCTTCCTACTGGACTTTGAGCATTTTACAAGAGGAGTCTTTTACTTTTTCTTAATCTCTCTTATTGAGCCTATTGCCTGGCATATAGTAAAGAAATCAATATTGATAAATATTGATTGTAAAATATCTGGAAGTTTCTTCTTCCACTTAGAAGAATACTAAAATTGGTTTATATTCTTTGGCAAATAATAGCATAGAAAGGTTATTAAATAGATGTAATATAGAAGTTTTGGTTTTTTATCTTACCCTAGGATCACGGCATTGTGCACAAAGGCTTACCTCTTCACATTTATTTTATATTTCGTAGTTGATAAGTTGTCTATTTATAATTAATTTAAATTAACTTCCCTCAGCCAATCAATAGACCATACGCTCAACTTAAGCAGTGATGAATACAGCTTTGTGATGAGAATTTATCCTTACATTAATTTAGTTCATTAAAAGTTTGGGCTCAGGAAATGATACTAGCAATATTTGAGCTCCTCATTTATGGTTGCATTAATGTATTTAAAATAAAACTTCTCAATCAGGCAGCCCAGAATATTGAATGTTTTAAATCCTCTTTATCAGAATTCTTAAGATGGCTCTCAGAATGCAGTAAACACGTTCAGGAAGGCTCTGGAATTTGTTTAATGACTCAGAATAAATCTGGGTCCCCAAAGGCAGAGATTATGTTCCTTTGTGTCACTTGATCCCAGTATGGATAGCTGTATTCCCAACTGTGCATCTATGTAGTTCTAGTCCTCTAGCTAAAACAATAATCTCAAGCAAAAAATGTTATTTTGAATTGAGACCTATATTTGATAGAAGTTGCTTAGAAGAAAATAAAGCCACAAGAGAATAGGAAACATGAGGTCTCTGGTCTAAAGCAGAAATATGATGAAATGTGAGGAACTCTGACAAAATAAGAAGCAAAAATGAAAACTGATCATGCAATCTTGTAATCAGTAAAAAGTGCTGCATGAGTGCAGTGTGTGAGGGCTTGAAGTCATACTGCATGCCTTGACAAGAGAAATTCAAAGGTTTCTCTATGAAAGGGGTTGGGAAGTGGAGAGAATGACCATTAGGATGTCACACGAACGGAGAGGATTTAAAAAAAAAAAAAATCTTAACTGTAATAAAACCAGCTAGAGAAGATCTTGATTGTCTTGGGACTAATAATGGGTAAAGTCTCTCTGTATGAAGCTGGATATTATCCTGAACCTCAACATGCAGCAACTTGAATTTTGTAGTATAAATATGAGGTTACTATGTTACTAGAGGGAAGAAAGGCAGGAATTCAGAGTTAAAAAGAAATGAGCTATCAAGCCATGAAAATATATGGAAGAACCTTAAAAGCATAGAACTAAGTGAAAGAAGCCAATCTGAGATGGCTACATACTGTGTGACTCCAAACATCATGGAAAAGGCAAAATTACAGAGAAATAAAAAGATCAGTGGTGCCAAGGAGAGAAGATGGAAGAAAAATGAAATAGGCAGAACACAGGATTTTTAGAGCAGTGAAAATACTCTGTATGATATTATAATGCTGAATGTATGTCATTAGACATTTGTCCAGTCCCATAGGATGTGCAACACCAAGAGTGAACCCTAAGGAAAACAATGGGTTTTGGATGGCTATGATATGTCAATATAGGTTCATCTTTGACTTAAAAGATGTGTCAGGGTCAGCCCCAGTGGCTCAGCGGTTTAGTGCCACCTTCAGCCCAGGGCAGGATCCTGGAGACCCAGGATCAAGTCCCACGTCCTGCTCCCTGAATGGAGCCTGCTTCTCCCCCTGCCTGTGTCTCTGCCTCTCTCTCTCTCTCTCTCTCTCTCTCTCTGTGTGTGTGTGTGTCTCATGAATAAATAAATAAAATCTTTTAAAAAATAAATAAAATAAAATAAAATAAAATAAAATAAAATAAAAAACAAAGATGTGCCACTCAAAAAAAAAAATGTACCACTCTGGTGAGTTATGTCGATTCTAGAGGAAGCTATGCATGTGTAGGGGCAAGGAATATATGGAAAATCTCTGTACCTTCTTTTCAATTTTAATGTAAACCTAAAACTTTTCTTTAAAAAAAAATGGTCTTTAAATTTTTAAAAATAAAATAAATTTTAAAAAGAAAAGCAAAAGAAGATAAAGCAATTAAAGTGTCTAGGGCAACCCGGGTGGCTCAGCGGTTTAGCGCTACCTTCGGCCCCGGGCGTGATCCTGGAGACGCAGGATCGAGTCCCACCTCGGGCTCCCTGCATGGAGCCTGCTTCTCCTTCTGCCTGTGTCTCTACCTCTCTCTCTCTCTCTCTCATGAATAAATAAATAAAGTCTTAAAAAAAAAAGTTAAAGTGTCTGGATTTTTCACATTGAAAGAACTGAAAACAGGAAAAATTAGCATATGTTCCACATAAAAAGAATCAGCAAAGGTAAAAATGCCTATCGATCTCTTGGAAGTTAGTGGTGGAAATGATGATCATAAATCACATGGACCCTTTGTTTGGGGATAACCTCACAGTTCTCAAAGATTCTAAATCATTTTTAACACGGTAAAAAGGTAACTCAAGTAGATGATAACTTAGTTATGTTGTGATAACAAACAATCTCCAAATCTCAGTTATTTAACACACACACACACACACACACACACACACACACCAAGTTTTCCTCTAGTACAGAATTTGAGGAACTTCCTTATGTAGCAGGACATGTAGACTAATGAAAGCATCATTATCCCTACAGTTTAACATTTAGTACTATGGTCTCCTTAATTGATGAGTCTGGGGGGAAAAATACTGTGGAGTCTTGGACTAGCAAGTAGATGCTTCAGCAAGGCGTTGACACATACCACTTACAACCTGTTGGCTATAATTTGTGTTAAGGCCCCATCCAGTTGCAAGGTGCTGGGAAGTTTAGTCTTCTTTGCCCAAAACAAAAGGCAACTCAGATATTAGTGAATCCAAGTAGTAATACCACTGGTGGTTTCCCTGAGTGATGTATGTTTATTACCTCCCAAAGTCATTGGTCTATACTGTAGGTCCTCCCGGTATAATTTACTGCAGATCGTTCATTAATACCATGAAATTGCCTGTTGACAGAGACTCTAATGAATTGGAGGACCTAAGTTTTTTATCTTTACATAGTGGAGTTTGAATGTTCAAAAAATAACAAAGAGTATCAGAGACCAGTTCAAAAAGAATCACACTATCCTTCTCTATCTCTTTCAAAATCTTTCCAAAGAAACATATCTATTTATGTGAGAAACATTTAAGGTTTCCTAAATGGATTTATGAAGATACAGAAGATACCTACCACCTGGAAGATATAGCAAAAATAAGACTATAACATCCCAAATAGTGAAGAACCAGAATGGCAAGAATGGCAAACTAGGCTGTGAACCCTATGGGGTTAAAGACCCTGAGCTCATTCACCTCTGCCTTCTTTGCAATTTGCATAGTGCCTCGTGATTGATAGAAGCTCAATAAATATTTTTGATAAAAATGACCTAACTTAAATATTCATAAACTAATTGAAGCTTAATGACAATAATGACCCCCAATATTTTATTTTTTATCTAGTTCTCTGTCTTTGTCCTATCTCTTCCAAAATTTTCAATATCATAGACCTGAAAGGTTCCTGAGAAATCATCTAAGAATTTCTCTCAGAAAGGCTAAGGGACTTTTTCCTCAAATAAATGGGAGAGAGAGAAGCAAGACAAAATGCAAATTTTCTTGACCTTCAGTCCAATTCCCTTTCTCTCTGGTAAAGAGGTCCTCCTTCCCATAGGTCCATCAGTCTTTTCCATTCATAAGGAACTTATCTGTCTTCATGTTCTATGACCTCACCTGTACCCCCTGCACATACACATCACAATCACTGCCACTCTCAATGCTTTAATTTTCTTCATGGGGTTTATCACACTCTGACATCATCTTACATAACAAGTCTTGTTGGTTACTTATGTTGTTCACTCAAATTCCATGAGGGCAGGTCTCTCTCTCTCTCTCTCTCTCTCTTTCTTCAGCCTATATTTGTTGTATTCTGAAACTTAGAATGGTATCTGGAAAATAGTGGAATCCCAAATATTTTTGAGTAAATTAATTAATGCATTGCACAGGGAATATTTGGATATGAATGAGATGAATTCTCTAGAGCATAGAAAGGTGAAAATCACCTTTATAATAAAAGTTAGCGTGTCTTCATTTAAAGTTGAACTAAAAAAAATGTTAAACTAAAGGAATAGCTAGAAATGCTTAGAGAGATCATATAAATTATAAAAAGAAGAGAGTTTAGTACCAATCCCTGAGAAAATTCATGATTTAAAATTTGGAGGAGCAGGCTTCTCCAGTAAAGAGTAGAAAAAGCAAGAGCTGTTAAAGGAGAGAAACAAAGAGGAGTTTAAGTCTGGAGTCAATTGGCAGCTGTGTCAATGCTACTGGGAGGGTATACATTAGAAAACTGTGAAGGTGATCAATGAATCAATGATCTTTGCACGTGTAGTTTTGTTCTGAAGTGACAGGGGTGGAAGTTTGATTGGAGTGGGTGAGAAGTACACAGAAACACCATTCTGTTTATTTGAAACCTCTTTCTGGGACACAATTGCTATGTGATACTAAATCACCATATCTGGGGATCCCTGGGTGGCTCAGCAGTTTCGCGCCTGCCTTTGGCCCAGGGCATGATCCTGGAGTCCCCCGATCGGGTCCCGCGTCGGGCTCCCAGCATGGAGCCTGCTTCTCCCTCTCCCTGTGTCTCTGCCTCTCTCTCTCTCTCTCTCTCTCTCTCTCTGTCTATCATAAATAAATAAAAATAAATCTTTAAAATCAATCAATCAATCAATCGTATCTGTGACCTAGTTTCTTCATATAATATGAAGATAATAAAACATGCCTCATATACCTCACAACGTTAAGGATCAAGTGACCACAACAAATAGGGCTTCCTATCACGTGAAATCTAACTATGCAAAGTATCATTTTTGGCAATTATCTTTCAGACGAGATCGGGCGCGTTCAGGGTGGTATGGCCGTAGACGGCAATTATCTTTCAAATGCATTCTTTGAAAAGAAAAAAAAGTAATTAACTAATATGGATATTAATTTGAGTTCTGTTTCCCAATAACTTAGGCTTATCTATAATCTAGATCAAAACTGTCAAAAGACTATTAACCATTCCCTTCTTGCCTTCTTTTACAGTATGGTAAAAGAATGGTAATCAGGGAAATACTTTATGCATGCATTGGGAAAAAAACTACATGATCTTCTGATGCTTAGTCTTAAAAACAATCTGTTATTAGGTTATCAGATTGAGGAGTGTGTTTTAGCTTCCTCGGCGCTGGGCAGCACGAAATTATCTCATGCTTACTCTAGCTAAAATTCACTGCTCTCCAGGTCAAAGCCTAGTCCAGCAGTCTTGAGCACTCTGTCAACATGCAAATACACACAGAAAGCTGAGCTGCTCATTATGGCACTTGGAATATCAACCAAAATTCTAATAATAAAGAGAAAATGACAGGGCCACCTCGGTGGCTCAGTCCTTTAAGCATCCAACTCTTGATTTTGACTCAGGCCATGATTGCAGGATTATGAGATCGAATCCCACATTGAGTTCCATGCTGAATGTGGAGCCTGCTTGGGGTTCTCTTCTCCCCTTCTACCACTGCCCCTTCCCCCATGCTCTCTCTCTAATATGTATATTAGATAATATATATACATATATAATACATATATACATATATATAATAAATGCATGTATAACATATACATACATATATATATAATAAAGAAAGAATAGCTGTTTCATCACAATTAGCCACAGCTCTGAAATGTCTATAGCAATGTCAGCAAAAGGAAGTTTACTTTCTCCACATCCTTTATTTAAATTCAAGGAGGTGACTGAGCACTGTAAAGGTGCTTATTAGCAATGCTTTGTTTTTCCCTCTCTGATTTCAGAATAATTGTATGAGTAGGTAACAAAGTCCTCACTAATTTTATTTTTTTATCCACAGCGATCACTGGTATTTACTTTAAAAATCTGTCTGCAGTGATGACATGATGTGTATACATTTGCTGTGTCTGTCATATTCACTTCATTTCTGTTCACCCTGTTTATCTTTGCTCCTTTCTTGAGTTTTACATAATTTCAAAAACCCACTACTAATCTATGAGTTGAAATAGCATTATGTTCTGTATATAAAAAGCCACCCAACCTTGACAGGGGCTGCCTTCACCATTGGAAGGCCAAGGTCAGAATGAACATTCTCAGTGGCTAAGTGTGAGCTTTTGATTTCTTTCAGGAAATTTTTTTCCCTGAAAATGTATTGTTTTTAGAGTGTAATGACCTGTAGGTCTTTAGAAAGAATGTTCTTTTCTCCAGGGAACTTACTGTTAAAAGAAACGAGAAACATGGAAATACACACATTTGTGATTTTGCAAGTGCAGAACTAAATGCATGAGGACATGAATGACCATAAAATGACCATGAGTCCTGGTTCTGGGTAAGATGCAATCAGACTGCTCTACCCTGTGTCTGTCAAGGAGTGTACTCATAAAACCTAGGCAGATACATGGAGAAGCTCCTTAAGGACTCAGAGAAGGCAGAAGCAGGCAGACTGCAAGCGAATACTAGAATTTGAAGTACCCCTGAATGAAAGGTGGTAAGTAACTATTTTTTTTTTTCTCCTCTGGTATCCCCCAGTCAGAAAATGAGAAGTAATCTTGGAGTCGAATAAGAGCTCCAGAAGAATATCCTTGGTTAGGCTCAAAGAATAGGAAAAAGGATTTCTTGTAAACAACAGTGGTGACATCTGAGAACTGTAAGCACCTGTAACTATAAGGGTGGCAGGAGAACCACCCCTCCTGATAAGAATAACTCGTCACAAAAGAATGTGTGAAAAAATATCCTTTTTCTCTTTGTCTCTCTCTCTCTGTGTGATTCTCTCTGTCTCTTTCACTCTCTTCTCCTGCAACTTGAACTCAGACAGGAGAATAGTAGTGGGAAGACATGATAGAGTAAAATAAATAATGTCCTAGTTTTCTGGTCACAGAACCATAAAAAGTCCCGGGAATCACAGAGTAGAAGGGAGATAGATGGTGGAGAATTTTACCACATACAGTTGTTCATGAACTTCTAAATTTACCCTCAAGAAGTTCATGTGGTGCTCCTATGGAGCACACCAGAGACTTGAAGAACTCAATAGAAAGACAGACCACCACCTAGGTCCCAGAGAGTCCATAGAGTATGCCCTGTGCACACCCAAGAAAGATCCAAATAGAATTACAAACCTCTGAAAATGTACACTTTGTTTACATTTAAATTTGACAAATTACTTTTACATTTTCAAAGGACATTGAATCCATATCCTAACTAGGCTGATGGTCACAATTTGTGATCTGAAGCTAATTAGATCTATTGCCTGATAAAACCAGACCATCAACATTTCACACAGGATTTAAACAAGACCCACAAAAAATATAAATAAATAAATAAATAAATAAATAAATAAATAAATAAATAAATAAATAAAAATAAACAAGACCCAAAGCCTCATAATAGAAATATTCAAATGTCAGAATGCAGTATAAATTTGACCAGCATATGAAGAAACAGAAAAATCTCAATTTCTCTGGAGGAAAAAACCACCCATGCAGAGATAACACATATGTTGTATTAATCTAATAACAACTTTAAAGTAGATGTTGTAATAATACTCCAAGAAATAAGGGCAAATACTCTTGAAGTAAATGGAGATATAGAGAATATAGCAATAAAATAGAAGATTTAATGAAAAACTAAATAAAAATTTTAGAATTAAAAAACAATTATCAAGTTAAAATACTTATTTAAAATTGAATAGCAGGGATCCCTGGGTGGCGCAGCAGTTTGGCGCCTGCCTTTGGCCCAGGGCGCGATCCTGGAGACTCGGGATCAAATCCCACGTCGGGCTCCCGGTGCATGGAGCCTGCTTCTCCCTCTGCCTGTGTCTCTGCCTCTCTCTCTCCCTCACTGTGTGCCTATCATAAATAAATAAAAAATTAAAAAAAAATAAAAAAAAAATAAAATTGAATAGCAGAATGGAAAAAACAGAATAAATAGATATTAAACTCAAACATGTGTAAATAAAAAATTAATCTAAAAAGAGAGGGGTACCTGGCTGGTTTAGTCAGTGGAACATGGGACTCTTGATCTCAGAGTCATAAGTTTGAGCCCCACATTGGGTTTAGAGATTATATAAAAAGTCTTTTAAAAAGTTTTAAAAAATAGAAAAAATAAAAGCAGAGAGGCAATAGAATGAATAAAATCATAACAGAGGCTCAGGGGCCTGGATGGCAAAACCAAATGTGTAACACTGATGTCATCATGTGACCAAAATGTTTTTTTTTTTTTGTATGTTCTTTTATTGGGGTTCGATTTGCCAACATACAGTATAACACCCAGTGCTTATCCTGTCAAGTGCCCCCCTCAGTGCCAGTCACCCAGTCACCCCAAACCCCTGCCCACCTCCCCTTCCACTACCCATTGTTCGTTTCCCAGAGTCAGGAGTCTCTCATGTTCTGTCACCCTCACTGATATTTCCCACTCATTTTCTCTCCTTTCCCTTTAATTCCTTTCACTATTTTTTATATTCCCCAAATGAATGAAACCACATAATGTTTGTCCTTCTCTGGTTGACTTACTTCACTCAGCATTATACCCTCCAGTTCCATCCACGTTGAAGCAAATGATGGGTATTTGTTGTTTTTAATGGCTTAATAATATCCCGTTGTATATAGAGACCACATCTTCTTTATCCATTCATCTTTCGATGGACACCGAGGATGCATCAAAATGTTTTTTAAATAGTGGCTAAAGACTTTCCAAATTTGATAAAAGACATGAACTTAGATATTTAAGAAACTCAATGAGCTTACAACACTATAAAGAAATCTAAATTATAAACATCATAATCAAATGGCTGAAAATTAAGATTAAGAAAAAAATCAAGAAAGTAGCCAAAGGCAAATAATACCTCACTCCTGAGGGAATAACAATTGAAATGATTGAAGATTTCAAGTCAGAAATTTAGGAGGCAAGAAGCATGTGGAACAACACTTTTAAAGTTCTGAACTTTGCAACATGAACTTACACATATACTAAAATTCATAAAACTGTACCCCAAATAGCAGTGTTACTATATATTTAAGTATTTATTTGTTTGTTTTTAAGAGGGAAAGAAAGAGCGGGGGAGGGGGGGAGAATAGGAGGGCCAGAGGAAAATGAAGAGAGAATCTTAAGCAGGTTCCACACTCAGCACCGAGCCCAACTTGAGGCTTGATCTCACAACACTGAGATCATGACCTGAGCCCATATCAAGAGCCAAACATTCAACCAACTGAGCCCCTCAGCTGCCCCACTGTATGTTAACTTAAAAAGTAAAATTCAAAATAAAATAAATATTTAAATAAAAAGAGTAAAATGTCCAAACTCAAGTAACATGACTATTTTCTTCTCCTTCAAAGCTGCTGCATTCTATTTCATTTACTTTTATTTCAAAATCTTCTGCAAGAAGATTTGCATCCTCCAAATCCTCATTTCTACTTCCACTGAGGTCAGGCTCACATAAAATTATCATTGAAGAAACAGAGATTATAACAAAAACCCAAGGAATTACACATAGTCTGTGGTGTCTCAAAATGTGTTTTATTTAAAAAAAATTTAGCTTTTAAATTTTTTATTATAGTCTTAATTTTAAGAGTCAAATGGTTCTATGAGGCTAATCAATTAATTATTCTGACTACTCCAAATTACCAGTTCTCTGAAGGCTGCACCTTCAACATTTTAAGCTGACCCTTTTGATACTTAATATAGTAAGATTTATTGCTATTTTAAATGTTTTAGTGGTAAGAATTATTTTTTAGCTTTTCTAAATGCAATGTGATGATTTAGTCTCTTATACACACACACACACACATGCTGAAAATTTTTTTGTCTCCCATATTCTCTCAAAATACCAACTTTTAAAAGATATTCAGTGTTTGCATTATTTTACATTATAAAAACTACAATTAAATGAGCCATGCATACTCGGTTATTTTTCTCATTCTGCATCTTCTTCTTATCTGTATATTGGCAATTGTCACAGTATAATTTATTTCTTTTTCTATGTGTTTATCATAAACCATACCACCACTTTAAAGTTATGCAGATCTCCTCTCTCAATTTGTTTAAACCCATTGGACACACTAGCACTTATATCTTTGAAAAACTATCTCCCAGAGTCTTCTGACCTGCTTTAGTGTTGTCTGGTAGATCTCCAGACCTACTTAACATTAGGCGTGAAGACCCCTTTCATTATCCTTCTGAAGATTCCCTTTGCTTTTATCTTCTGTTAGATATTACATTTCCTAGATCAAATATTTTCAAATGTCCTTACTTTGTAATACTCTTCATATCACATTACTTTTTTCTTAAGGACACTTGTAGGCCCAAAGAAATAAGTAACATTTCTGTGTACTAAGGATGGAGGCCCCAACAAATTAATACTGCTAGTTCACATGGTGTCTAACAGATGTCCTGCATCTCTTTTGATTATTAAAATATTCCATGGAGCTGTATAATTTTGCTGTGGCTTTCCAGGGCATGTTGGGGTGCAGTTTGAGAAGTGTGGTCCCACATTCTGTTTCAATCTTTCACAGTTCACTCTATTATTTTGGTAGAGCATGTCCTTTAGAAGTTTCCTGCAAAGAAGTATACCAGAGTTAAATTTTTTGGGGACATTGACATTTAAAAATGTGTGTCTTCTGTCTGACACTTGATTGATATTTTGTCTCAATATAGACTTGAACAAATCTAATACTACAGGCACATTTTGGAGCTTTATGTATGCAAGGTCAATGAGGACAATGACTTTTTCTATATTATTACCTGGCAGAGGGCGTGAGAGAGTGAATAAAGATATCCTTGTATAGGCTTAAGATATGTTCACCAATGATATACCATCATGATTAGGCCATCTGTCATTTTTTAAAATGCCTAGAAGATATGGGCAATTGTCTAAAAAAGTATGAAATCTAATTATTGAAACTATAGTGCTAAAGTAGATTAAATATTTATGTTTTACCAAGTAGCAATGGAAAATTGGAGGTAAATTATAGTTTTGAGCTGATTTATACCATTTAATTATAACATTGTCACACATCCTTTAAATTAGTAAAATAGTACTTCTGCTTTTAATGATGTTGTCAATAACGCAGTCAGCTTTAGCTCAATAGGTAAGCTAGTTTATCATAACTTGGAAGCCATCCTATATTTATAGTATATTAAATGTGTGAGCCAATAATTTTGAGGCTGGAATAGTGCATCAATCCATTATGAGAATTGCTTTTAATTTAACCATTGATAAGTAAGAGATAACTCAATATTCATCTTCTAGGAAGGCTATTCTAATAATGATCCAATTGTCCTTTCTCAATAATAAAGTCAGCCACTCAAGCAAACATGCCATGTTCAATCCCAGTGAAAATGACCGTATCTAAGTCATTTTAGATCAGTGCTAATGAGGCTGGCCTCAGAACCTTGAATCCTTCATAAATCCCGTGGCCTCATACTATATTCCATTCTAAGGCAAACTCCTTACAATTGCAGGTAGGAGAATTAAATGGTAATCTATCAAAGAAAACTTATCAGTAAAACAATTCAAAACAGCAGAAGCAGTTTATATGCAAAGAGCAGAATATCATACATTTATTTCATGAACCTTGGTTCTATACCTTGAATTCATACACTCTCAAATTGGGAGTATCCTATATTTCATGTATCTTAATCTCTATTCTACTTATATTGAAGTTGCATTATAAGATAACTTCTAAGTAGTCCAACCACCATTTAAACCTCAAAATAAAAAAGGAACTTCCTTTGACTTTCACATAAAACTCTTCAGTTTTGAAAACAACTATTATATTTAGCCCCTATTGCACATACCAACAATTTTCACCTTTCCTGCTTGAATATCCCCTGTTCCTCATATGGTGCTGTTTGTCTAATCTGCTAAATTAAGCTGAACACCATCCTTTAGACATGATCTGACAGGCTGATTAAACAGAGGTATGAACATCCTCCAAGAGATGAATTAGTCTAACAACAGATCCAAAGGTTGCCTCAGGTTTTGCTACAACAACATTATAGCCCGTTTCACACTGAGCTTACTGTTGACTAAAACTCATAGAAATTTCAAGTGAATGTTCTTGTTATATCACAGGCTACTCATTCTACTCTCATCACCAAATTCTTTGGAAATCCAAGTACAAGACTTTGTGTTTATACCTGGACATGCATTGACATTAGCACCACAAGGCAGATGTTCCTAAAAACCATTTTCATCCTTTTACTTCCTTACAGAACCCTATAATCATGGAACTCCATAGTTTCAGCTGCAAGTTTTGATGGCCCTATTTGTCTTAATGTAGTAAATCTTGTATTTGGTCCCAATAAACCATTAGAAAGTAGTTCTAGTACAGTTTGCCCTCCATATTTGACTTTTTGGTGTCAGGAAGAGACAATGGATTCTTTCATAAACCTTACTTTTGGATTTGTTTGTGCCACAAGAAGCCATATCCTCCCTTTTCATGAAGCAAGAAATAATCCCTGGCTTTCTATTCCTAACTGCTGCTGAGGCTCTTTGTGTTTTATTTCTAATTCTTTTATTCTTTCTAAGAAGCTTCTACGATTTCTTTTTTTGCAGGTTACTTAAATTTAAGCATAGAAAGTTAGATGCAGTTTTATAGCTACACTTGAGAGCTTCTATTTTAAACTATTTTAAGATGGAGAAGTTTTAAGTTATAGAGCTGAAATCTTACAATAAAAAAAGATTGTAACTGATTTTATCACACACATAATGCCATAATCAATCTAAATATACATGTTCGAAAGAGAGGTAAATATCTACATTTCCTAATCTTACTCAAAATAGAAATAAGACTCCTAGTATTTACATTTGGAAATGCTGTGTATAACTCCTGAATTACTATTATGGTCTCTGCTTTCAAGATATTTACAATATATTTGGTAAGACATTTAAACCTTCTGGAAACATAAGATTAGAATGTAATAATAAGCACTTTCACAGATGTGGTTTTATTTAATCATCACAACAACCATGTGATTTAAGGCATTATGGTGTTATAATTTTCATTTTATAAGTGAGGAATCTGTGGCTAAACAAAGAAAGGGGACACACCCAAGGTCACATGGCCTATAAGTGGGTGAAACTTGTGTCAGTCTCAAATATGCTAACTCCCAAACTACTGCTCTTTCCACATTAGCTGCTCTTTCCACATTAGTTCTTTTATTTATTTAATTTTTTAAAGATTTCCTTTATTTATTCATGAGAGACACAGAAAGAGAGAGAGGCAGAGACACAGGCAGAGGGGGAAGCAGGCTCCATGTAGGAACCCTGATGCAGGACTCGATCCCAGGACTCCAGGATCATGCCCTGGGCCGAAGGCAGGCACTAAACTGCTGAGCCACCCAGGGACCCCTCCACTTTAGTTCTAACATAATCTCTGTTCCACCCCTCTTTTTCAAATTTCAGAAGAGTCTAATTAGAAAGTTATTTCTTACTTATTCTTTCAGTCAGTATACTATATTGCATTTAAATCTCTTACCAATTTCCCATTTTTATTATTAAATTACTAGAAGTTGATGTAAGTACACAGCTATAAACAAATATTGAATATAAAGTATATATATATAAATAGATGATATCAGTCAATGATGCTAGTAAGTCTTTAACAATAGGTTCTTGAGGGAATGTGGGAATGGTAATTGTGTTTCTCTATTTCTATGGTAAAAATACTCCTACTATAGCCGATTTCAAGTGATCATTAAGATGTCATTGACTGTCCAGTGTTTGGGTATTGGGTAAGATGTGTACAATCAGCTCTTATGGGCTGGGATGAGGTATCATGAGTTGTCATTGATCATTCTCCCACTAGAACATCTTATGTAAATTAGTCACATGCTGGACTGTCATCCATAGTTTTTATTTTTCCCTTGATGAACTTTACTGAAGAATAATTCACACACAATAAACTATATCCATTTAAAGTGCACAGTTCAATAATTTTTGATAATTGTACAGGCCTGTGAAACTGCACTAAGGGTACATCACCTCCATTGTGTCCCATTGTAGGGCATCCCTCACTCCATTCCTGGCAACAACTAATCTGCTTTTTGTCCCTACAGATTAATTTATGCAAATGCCATAAAAGCTGTTTAAACGGATTGGCACAGGGGATTAAAGGCAGGGATAACAATTTTCAGTAGAGGAGATCAGAAAAATGGACTATGAGAGCCTCAAGCTTCTACTTGGTAGTAGATACTAAACTTGATAGTTGTTTTTCTCACCAGAGAGGGAAACCCATCTGAAAATAAAGTCAAAATAAAGGGAAGTGGTGTCAAAAATAATGAAGAGAGAGAGATCCCCACAGATCTGATTTGCACATCTGGATTCAGCCATCCCTGAATCTATATTATCCTACACTGTCAGTAAAAATCTATGTATACTAGCCTCAATTCAGTAGTATTTGGAGATCAGAAAGGTCATGAGAGGGCTATCCTGTGATGATGTGGTGTAAAACACACAAGAGGGATGTCAATGTGATCTTAAAATTAATCTGGTAAAAACTGTCTGATTTTTTTTTTTTTTTACCAGATCTGACTTGTTTTATCTCTGGCTGTTGGCAACCCATCATAAATATAAATCAACTCTGCTTAGTTCAACACAGTGTGTGCCTTGCACACCAGCACATACACGCATTCTTCCTGCCAAGCTTGTGGTTTCTCTGGGCAGTGTTGTGTTATAAATTAATACTGTTGCCATTGCCTCTCAGTAAGGAAATTCTTCCTAATGCCCATATTCATTATGTCCATGAAGAGTTACAGTGTTTTCTGACAGACTGACTTATTTTGATCATCATCTGAAAGAATTTTGACTGATAGACATGGGAAAGTAGGCATGCAGCCAGAGGAAAGAACAAAGATATCAAGAGATTAATGTGTAAAAAATATAAAACCTTCCATTTCAGCTGGTTAATAGAGGATGAATAGGTAAATAGCAAGAGAAAAAATACTAGCTAAGGAAAAGATGGAGAGAGCCCCAGATGGCAGGCTGCAGAATCTGGGTTTCCCTTCTTAAATAAAGAAGAGTCTGACAGTGGATTTGAGCAAGGCAATGCCATCTTGAGAATCATGGGCCAGAGCAAAATGGCTTCATGGAGAGAAACAGGCAAGAGGGAACCACATGGAAGACTCCAACAATGATTTAAACAGTAAATAGGAAAAGCTTGACCCAGAGTCACAGAGGTAGGAATCAGAAGAAGAGGCATCTTGGGGATGGAAATATAGATCCTGTCATATTTTTTATTACAGAGGGTAAAGGAAGAATCAGCGGTGACTCTTGAGTTTGGACCATCTGACTGATAGGAGGTCTTAATGCCATTCACAGAGCAGGGACCTGCAAAGAGAACAATAAACAGGTGTTTTTTGAAGGGTAGAATTATGATTGATAGTAACTTAGTTGTAGATGATAACTTAATCTTGAAATTGGAGTATAGGATGGTTGGTCAGGTAGCAGGAAATTAGAAACAAGTATCTAGATCAAGAAAGAGAGTCAAGGACCAGAAATAGAAAATTGGAAACCATATGCATGGAGGCTAGACTTTAAAAACAAATAAGGAAAATATTGTTCTAGGACATAGCAAACCACCACCCACAGGCCAAGTTTGGCCTGCCACCTGTTTATTATCATTATGAAGCTTTTTACATGAAAATAATTTTAGATTCACATGAAGTTGTAAAAAATAGTAGAGATCCCATGTAACCTTTACCTGTAATAGTTTGCGACAATAGTAATATCTTGTAGAACTCTAGTATAATTTCATAATCAAAATACTGAAAAAATAAGTCTATTGATCTTATTCAGATTTCCCCAGTTTTTCTCATATTCATTTGTTTTTGTGTGTTTAGTTCTTTGCAGTTTTATCACATATTTAGTATCTACTACCTAAGTAGAGTTCTATCTCCATAAGGATCTCTTATGCTGTCCTTTAATATAATGATGCTCACCTCTCTCCTTCCCCACCCCAACTCCTGGCAACCACTAATCTTTTCTCCCTTTCTATAACTCTATTATCTCAAAAAGATTATATAAGTTGAGTTATACACTATGTAATCTCTTTGGACTGGCTTTTTTTCACTCAGTATTATTCCCTGGAGATTTGTCCAAGTTGTCTGTGATAGATCCATACCTTATAATATTACCAATAAAAAGTATGAACTTTTGATATATATATATATATATATATATATAAGGTATGGATCTATCACAGTTTGCTTATCCATTCATCTATTGAAGGTAATCTGTGTTGTTTCAGCTTTTGATTATAATAATACAGTTAGGACCATTTGCATACAGGTTTTTATGTGAACATAAATTTATCTGAGGTAAATTTATCTGGAATAAATGCTCAGCTGTGCCTTTTTACATTCCTAACAGCAATATGCGAGTGCTCCTTTATCACTTGTTTTTGTAAATAAAGTTTTATTAGAACCCTGATGCACTCACTTGTTTACGTATATGTCTATAACTATTTTCACACTACAATGACAGAGTTGAAAAAAGGTGACACAGACCATATGGTTCAGAATAACAAAAATATTTACTATTTGACCCTTTACAGAAAAAAGTTTCTGACCTCTTCTCTAGGTATTGGTATCTATCTTTTGGGGAAAGTAGACCAGGACTCAGAACCCTAGATACAGTGTGGTTAGCTTTGAGCCACAGAGTAAAGCATAGAGTAACAAAGTTTGAGTTTCAGACAAGATGATCCATGGCCACTGAAACTAAAAGGGACTCATGCACTTGTCTCAAGTTTGATAGATTGATTTGAAGGAAATTCTGGAAAGAATGTCTGTAGAAGTGGGGAAATCCAGAACTGGATGGAAGAACTGGATCCTCCAGAGGGAATGCGTAGAAAGATCTTCTGAAGCACCAACTATAATGGGAGGAAGTCATTGATGAAGTGCTATGAACAGGTAAGGATGGTAAAGATATCAGCTGAAACACAGAATCATCATTTTTTCAGTTCTATTGTCATCAGTAATAAGAAACACAATTATTTAAATAGCAAGAGGGGAAAAAGTGGTTGAAAATTTCAAAGTATCACTTGGAAAATGGTTCCAAAAGAAGCTGAAACATTTGAAAAATACATCTGAAAATAGAAGGAACATAGGTATGGAGAGGTAGAACACAATATAATGGCTAGAGAGATATAATGGCCACTGTCACATGATATTGAAGTCCTACAGGATGATTTAAGTTGATTTAAGTTAAGTTGGCAAAGAAAATTTGGAAGAGAGAATTTGGAAGAGAGGCTAAAACCATGAAAAATTTGGTAATATCAACATTCTTATCAATCATCACCAAGTAATACATTTCCAGGAAGTTAAATTTCTTTCCCATTAAATCATCATAATTTCCCTTAACATTTTCCTAGAATAAGTGTCACTATCTCTATTTGATAAACATGTAAACTGGCCTGATAGTTCTAGGGTCTGCCTAAAGTCAAGACAGGGAAGTTGCAAAACCAATATATAAATTTAAGCAAGCTCAGCTGCCTGCTAGCATGCCCTAGGACTGTAGGCAAAGGTGACTAGGGTGAAAGGAGTGTCATATGGATAATATGGACTTCACTCCACTAACTTTTATGATAAAATTTCTTTATTTGAATGGCCTAGTAGAATCAGCAAAGAATAAGAATAAAAATGTTAATGCTTCCAACTCCATTTGCCCCTCTTCCCCATGTTTCAGGGGTTTTGTTATAAGAATATAGAAGGCGCAATCATCAGGAAAAAGCTAGGATTTAAGAGGCTGTTTCAACTCCTTCAAACCTCAGTCCCTTAAGATACTGCTTGGGAATGGGCTCTGTGATTCTGAGTAGCCTCCTTTATAAGCCTAATCAGCATCTATCTACTAACACTATAAATTTGTCTGTTTCTTTGAGAAATGACTTTACATCTGCTTAGAAAACAGTACATTTTACTGCTGCCAAGATTCCCTATGATATTTCAAAGATATTATTTGCTGCCTTCCTGTTATTTTGTGAGTTTTTTTTTTTTTTATGCTATCATGAACATGGGATAAAAAAAACTTACTAGGAGGTTTAAATGAAGAGAAAGATGTAGGAAATCTGTTGCCAATTATACAGATCCTACTGAGGTACAGTGAAGAGGCCCGGTAGAGGGTAGGAGAGAAAACAGCCACTCCAGATGCACATCCCACAACCCCTATGTCAGGTTTACTCCCATCCGTAGTGAAATGAAAGAGAGAGGCCAAAGAGGCTTTTAATGGGACAGGCTCTCGGGCGAGGTTCCAGGCCCACAGCGGAGGGAGAGAGCCAGGAAGTCGCGTGGAGGGGAGGGCAAGCGGGCTTTTTAAGGGGGGAGGGGAAGGGGGTTGTGTGTCTGTCCGGGGTGATAGGTATTAGGCATTTTACTGGTGAAACCGGCATGAGGCAATAACTGCCCATGCCCTTATGTGGGGTCTGGTAAAGTCGGGTTCAGGTTTCCTGCATAGGTCCTGTCTCCCCTTGAGGACTGTCCCCAGGCGGTCTGCTGGTGATGAGAAAGCTCTGAGGTGGGGGCAACAAGGTGGGGGTCTGCCGTTTTGTTGGTGCCTCCCGACCCCCCTTGATCCCGCCGGCCCTAACTCTCCTACCTCTTCTGCTCTTGAATACTGGCTTAAGATGTATTTCCATCCAGCAAAATTTTGCTCCAGCTTCTCCGCTCTCAGTCATCTCTGAGGCCCTGGTCCTCATATTACTTTATTCTTACGGGATCCCATCAGCTTGCTTAAGCAACACTGATGTCAGGTATCCTGGGTACATTTGCATATTAAAGAGTTTCCCTTGAGTTTCTATATCCTGCAGCATTAAAACAGGACAATGGCATCATATTCTTTTCATCCATGACCATCTTCTCTAGAACCTTCTTTCTATTTAGTGGTCTCTGTTCTGTTTTGCTATTTTGTTTATGTTTTGCCACATCCACCCCTGATTTCTTTACATCTGATGTGGTTGCATCAGATGGCCCAGAAACACATAGGAGTAGAGAACAAAGTGGGTCATTAAATCTATAGACGATTAAATGGAGGTACTTAAGAGCTAACATGGCAACTAAAAGCTCTCCAAAGGGCTCACGGGTCCACTAAGGATGACCTCAGATAAATTTGGCAGATGGCCAAATACTAAGAACTAAGCAGGCATTTTGGTTGCTTTCTCTCCCTCTTGTATTCATTCAATAGATTTCAAAAAAACATGAATGATTAATTTAGTCTCAAGAGGCTGACTGTGATTTAATTCACTGAAGCTGTCGATAAAACAAAAGAGAAACAAAATCAGAGGGATTTGGGAATTCTAGCAAGTCTAAAATAAAATGGCACATTTGTTTGGTTTCTCCCTTTGTTTCCCACTTAATAACATCTGTACTATTTAAACAGATCCTAAAATATCTTGCAAATGGAAAAAAATATGTGTAAAACAATAAAATGGCAGCTGCTATCTTATTTTTACTATAACTAAAACCACTGACTTTTTTTTTTTTTTTGGACACGATTAAGACCGCCAAAGCAATTTTACTATAATTCCTTCTTCTAGTCTTTACTTATTACTTGATTTTCTAGCATGAATCAGTAGGTGTAGTAATCCCAATTCTCATATTAAGTGAAGACAAGAAGATAAAAGGGCACATGTGTGCCCTGGAAAAGAGTTTTATATAAAAGCAAAAGCAACTAATATTGGTCTTCTTTTATTTATTTATTTATTTATTTATTTATTTATTTATTTATTTATTTATTATTTATTTATTTATTTATTTATTTGTCTTTTTTTTGTGGGCAGAGAGAAGGTAGGCATTCTAAGAATTTTCTGGCAGAGATTTATGCTGTTACTTCCCAATGTTGAGCCTGCCTGTAAACTCATGAATATGGAGCTATTAAGAGACACATGTATTTTGAACTGGGAGGACACAGGCCTAAGAAAGGCCTGAGTGATCCTGTTCTAAACTTTCCTTAATCTATTATGAAAACTATTAAGAGGATGAAACTACAATTTAAGAACCAACAGGCAAATCACACTGGCTGACAGGGTTATTAAAATAGTAATTTTTAGATACAGAGGGAAATCTAGTTAGATTATATAACAATTTCAATATTATTGTGTACTTTCTTCTCTTTTAAGTTTCTCAGAATTTATTACACACATTTTCCTGGCTCATAAATAATTTAATTCTGATCGTTTAAAATTTTCTAGGTAAATTGAATCTGCTATGCAAATTCATCAAACATTTGAAATATGTTATTGATAGTTCCTGCTTCACCAATTTGAGAAATAAAGTACAAAAACATTCTTTTATATTCAAATTAGAATGATTCTGAGCTCCACTCTCCTTTTCTTGGGCTTCTTACAGGACACTCAAGGTATTTATTGGAAACTGAGTATCAGTCCTTCAAGTGACTAGGCCTCAACTACCTACCCAGAGTGCAAAAGCTAGATTAACCCTGATGGAACTATTTTCAAGAAGAAAAAAAAAATGAAATTTTTAGTGTTCCTCTTGCATTTTCTATTGGCTATTGGCATTTTATGTTACACATCACTTTCCTATTAGCACTATAAATATCCCAATAAAATATAAGTGCATCCAGCATTGACCACAAAGATAACACTTAAATTCATCCATGTTTCCCCCAACATTCAGCATTCTATATTTTAAAAAGCCATTAATACCACTGATGTCCTACATAGAAGTACCTTACATACAAATAAGAAAATTCTGTAAAAGAATTTAGTAGAGGCATGCCTGGATGGCTTGGAGGTTGAATGTCTGCCTCTAGCTCAGGGAGTGATCCCAGAGTTCTGGGATCGAGTCCCACATTGGGCTCCATACAACAAGCCTGCTTCTCCCTCTGCCTATGTCTCTGCCTCTCTGTCTGTGTCTCTCATGAATAAAGAAATAAAATCTTTAAAAAATATATAGTATAATTTTAGGTAAGATAATGTAGGATATTTCAGAGGTTTCTCAGGAAAAAAAGGCAAATTCCTCAGGTGGAATCCTGCAAATAAGATGCATATCTAAGCAGCATTCATACCAGGTCTGATTTATTTCAGTAGGAAAGGGCTCACAGTGACATGAGCAGTGGTAATTGTGTAGGTCTTGAATTGCCCATTATCATAACACACATAAATCTAGTATAACTGAATATCAGATTCCAGGAATTGGATCCCCACTCCTCATAAATGGGTTTTTAAGTTGTATGATTAGGAATCAGAGTCTCTCTTCTGGTGTGATCCAGGGCAGAGGTAGAAGCCTTGAAACTGTAGCCATATGAGTTTGCCAGTGACTTTAGAAAATGGCTTTGTCATAAGGCTGACAAACTAGTACCAACATGTCATCTTGACAGCAGCAACATGTCATCAAGTCAGCCCCAGCCCTTGCCCTGGCATAATGTGGAAGCCAGTTTAGAAGATTTGATTCCAAAACTATTTGTTGACCAGAAATCTTGGGCTGTACCTAGTTTCCATGGAACTTTGAGGAAATTCAGCATATTTTCTGAGAAGCCATGTGCAGATAGTCAGACAAGTTATTTCTTAATACTCAGCCCCTCTCTCGAAGATAGCCTCTAACTATATGGCATGCTTTATTATGTTAACAACTTGTACCATTTCAAGTTGTGCTCATTCTCAACGAAAAACAATGCAATTCACTGGTGTCATTTTGGGATATTCTAAAAGACGGTCAATATTGACCAAGTTTTAATTCCAGGGTATAGATCATATTCACCCAAAGCATAGTGGGTACACTTTATAAGAATTTGTAAGAATAGCTTAGGAGGAGTACATTTTCAAGTACAGAGAAAATAAGAAGACTGGTATCGTTGGCTGTGGCTTGAAGGTTAAGCAAAGTTCGTCCAGGGCTTCCAAGCCTTCTCTATGACTTAGGAACCTGTGTCATCCTGAAGGGAGGAATATTTGTACTGTATGCTTTACTTAACCTCTTAAGGATACATTGCTGGCCATTATTTTCTTTGGCCTGCACTAGTGCTATATCTTGACAGGATCTGGCAAAATGGCAAGAGGACTGAGAGCAAAGTAGTTTAATTAGCAGATGCTAAAATAACTGTTATCTCTCCCCATATGTTAGAGGAGGCTCATCATTGTAGGGGAAGCACAATTTTGTGTTTTCTGGTGTTGCATCACCAAATTGAATAGGAAAGTGAATTGTCCATCCAGTACATAAATTTTATTTTAGTTTAGTTTTAAAGATTTTATTAATTTATTTATGAGAGACACATAAAGAGAGGCAGAGACACAGGCAGAGGGAGAAGCAGGCTCCCTGCCAGGAGCCCAATGTGGGACTTGATCCCAGGACCCCAGGATCATGACCTGAGCCAAAGGGAGATGATCAACCATTGAGCCACCCAGGCACCCCCAGTGCATAAATTTTATATGGAGGCTTCTGCAGTTGGACAGCATGAACCTGTGAATCACTCGGTGACTTTGGAGTGTCAAGGAAATAATTTAGCTATCCCTCTCAGGGATTCTATTTAGGAGCCTCTTTATCCCAATCTTATAGGTGGTCTTTACATCTTCACACTTACCTAATGTCTTCTTTTTCTTATACCAACTAGTCAGTCATTCAGTAAACATCTGGTGGGTTCATCTCCACTGTGCATGTGTATATACGTGTGTGTGCATGTGTGAACATGTGTGATTTATCAGGGGGCATGGTTCAGTATTACCCTAAATGTGATTTACTCCTTTCTGACCCTTTAAGACCTTTATTAACAACCTAGGAATTCAATACAGGTTTTCTTATTCCCTGCCAATTTCCCATTTCTTTGAACATCATGGATTAGTTCCCATGAACAGTGACCAGCAATACCAATAGCCAATCATGCTACCCAAAGTAGACACCTGTAAGATTTATTCTATCTGCAAGGTAGGACTTTGATCTCTATTTCTTTCAATTACATTGGAAGTCCACAGTGGGTCATTGGTCAGATGTCTAGTACCATTTGCTATGGAAACAAGAGCAAAGAGCCCAGGAGCACCCTCACAAAGCCTACTGTAGCAGTGTCATTGAGTAAAAACTAAGGAGATGAGAAAAGTAGAAGAAAGGTTGCCTATTACATGTTTAGACGGAGCTCTCATAAGACTGAGCACCAGACTCTGGGCAGGAAACCCCTAACCTTTGGCCTATGAAGCTTTTAAATTGTATGACAAAAATAGCACCAGGAATCAGAATCACATAGTGTAGCAAAATCAGATCTTTGTCCATATTCTGTAGGCTCAACTTACTTGGTTGAGGGTGAGGACCTGCCTCTCCTCTGACATGATCAAAGGACCAGTCTCAAGCCTTGCACTTGCAGTTATATAACATGGTAAGCTATTAGCACAATTTACCACCTCTGTATCCATGGTTGATGAAGCACCAGTCATATTTTTCAGTATTATCAGAGGTGAACTGGGGACCATACCACTGACTGCCTTGAGCACTGGGCTGTACTCAGTTTCTACTAAACCTGAGGAGGGATGCTTGCAAGGGATCATTCTTGAATAAATTAACCCTTACTTCTCAGAAGGCTTTAGGCAGCAATTGCAAATGTCTCCAGAGTCAATCAAGTTACTTAAGTGAATGAAGTGAAAATACATTAAGAGATGGTGAGCACTATGGTGAACTAGTCAAGAACTACCCAAATGAGGAAGTCATTGCCCAACAACAGTCAGTGTTGCCCTGTGAAAATGTAAATCATGTTTGGTACATCTTCCATAGGGAATTTGATTTATAAGGTGATTATTTTTACAACAAAACCCCTTTTCAGACTGGCTGAGTTCTTGTCTCATTAGTTCATTAGTTTGCAACATCTAATAACATATAGCTTGTCATAAAGTTCCAAAGCACCTAAACAAGGGGAGGAAAGTAAGGAGAATGCCGGCCAAGGCTCCAAGGCTCTTTCTTTCTTTCTTTCTTTCTTTCTTTCTTTCTTTCTTTCTTTCTTTCTTTCTTTCTTTCCTTCTTTCTTCTTCTTTCTTTTGAAAAAGAGAGAGAGCATGAGCAGGGGGAGGGGCAGCAGGAGAGGAAGAGAGAGAATCCCAAGAAGACTCCCACACTGAGTGCATTGCCAAAGGGGGTCTCGACAAGGGGCTCAATCCCAGGACCCCGAGATCACAACCTGAGGAGAAATTAAGAGTTGGACACTCAACCAACTGAGCCACATACACCCCTCCAAGGCTGTTTCTACTCCTCCAAACCTCTGTCCCTTAAGGAAGGTATTGCTTGGGAATGGGCTCTGTGATTCTATCTGAATAGTGCCCTTTGAAGCCTAATCAGCTTCTACTAACCCTATAAATTTGTCTGTTTCTTTGAGAAATGACTTTACATCTGCTTGGAAGACTGAGTACATTTTATTGCTGCCAAGATTCCCTATGATATTTCAAAGATATTATTTGCTGCCTTCTTGTTATTTTGCAGGGTTTTTTTTTAATACTACCATAAACATAAACATGGGACAAAGGAACTTGTCTAGATAAAGCACAGCCCTTGAGAGCTAAATCTGGGGTGTTACTACAAAATACTATAAATAATATCATTTTATTCTTGAGATGGGAGAAGGCGGTGTGGTGGTGGGCAGGCTTGAGTGGCAGCTCGATCTCTTCTCATCAGATTATCAGTATCTTTGGGACAAAGCAGAGAGTGGTTTCAGAGAAAAAATAGGTCTCAGATTTAACTAGGGGTTTTTGAAATGTGCAGTCATCAGTATTTTTAATTTTAATTTTTAATTATGCTAAATAAAAGAGAATACAAAATAGAAATAGACACAAGGGAACAAAAAAGTGTAAGATTCTTTAAAGAAAGCATGTAATAGAAAAATGAGTAAAATCAGATGGAGATAGGAATTCAGGGATCATTACCTTGAGGCAGGAAGTGTTATGAATTCAGGGATCATTACCTTATAGTGGGGAAAAGGAAGAGGAGAGAGTTGAGAAAAAGAGAACATGTACAATTGCCTACATTAAGACACTGACAAACTGTTCAGTCAAAAATGTGTTCCACCCATCTTCAGGGTTGTAAAAACATCCATTTCAGAGGCAGGAGGAATTTAGGAAGTAGACTTATATTACAATTTATGGTCTTCTCTTCCTGAGGTCTCAGTAAACCAGCCTTATCCAAGTGAAGTTAAATTATCTAATTGTTCAAGGCATCAAAAAGAATTACTTGGGTTCTTCTAGGTTCACAACACAATGCCTGGTATCAAGGTTAAAGACAAAACAAGAACAAACAAACAAACAAACAAACCAAAAAATATATGGTATAGCCTCTGTCTCCAAGGGGGTTGCAAGCTACTTGCATATAGTAATCTCTGTTCTTTACTGATGATATGCAAGAGAATAATAGAAATCATGTGTGCAAGACAGGAAGTGGTCAACTGTGGCTTTAATTCTGAGTCAGCATTACTGTGTTTATGAATCTTGTCTGCTACAGTGAGATGTATGTATGTGGTGGTGGTATTTGGGAAGGAGAACATTTAAATTAGGTAAATTTGAACTCTCTGAAAAGTTCAGAGAGAAAGAAATTTGTAGGTTTGTGGTTTTTTTGTTCTGGTAGTGTGGTAGCCCCTCAAGTTAGTTTTTCTTTTTTTCCCAAAAACTATGGAAATAGATGAGTAGCTACTCTTACATAAGCATGGAGCAAGCCTAAGAGATGAGATAGACTGAATGTGTATGGACAAGCAGTTCACGTCATAAAGACAGGAACACAAATTAGTCCAGAGTGACCAGGGTCATCAGTGAGAGAAGTAAAAAATAGTATGATCCAGGTGAACAGTGACCTTGTGATGATGAGACCAGAAGAGACAATGTAAGATGACCTGAGCTCTGTCATTAGTGGGTAGGTGGGAAAAAAGAAAAAAATTCCTTGGCTAGAAGATACAGAAACTGACATGAGAACAAATGAAGAGGGAAAATGAACTGTCACACTTTCTCAATGCAGATAGATATACAGGAAGCAAAAATATGGAAAACAGAAACCAGAAATGCAATGACCATGACCCCCCCAAAAAAGAACTGGTTATGACCGCAAAGATAACAATGAAAAAATATTTTTCTCACGAAAATGAAAAAAGCCTTGGCATCAAATGGGTAGAATGGAGTATGAACCTGCAGTATGAATGAAGAGGAGCAGGCATACTGAACTAGACAAAGACACAGAGACTATGGTGTGGGAGAGGGGTACCAAGCTAAACAAAACACTGAGCTGAAAGAGTGAAAGAGGACAGACTACAGAAGACCTAACTCTAGTATGGCTCTGACCCTTTCCCATGTCTTCCTTAAGTAATTCCTTCATGATGTTTATCACTGCCTTCTAAGGTCATACATTACTTTTTTTTTTTTTTTCCTGAAGGATTTATAGAGTCCTTTGGGAATTGGGTATATTTAGAGTTAGAGTTCTTGACGTCTACATATTTGCTCTGGAGGGCCTATGCAATCTAGTGTTGCCTTATTTCCACTGGATTGCAAGGGGAGCAGTGGGGTGTGAGAAGCATGTGCCTCTGGGCAGTATCCTTAAACCAGGAAACCTGAAAAATCCAGAATCAAAAGGGTCTTCCGATTCTGAGTGAGGAGGAGCTAGTAACCTCAAGCTTGTCAAGAGCCCAGAAGTTCACTAGATAAAATACCCCTTAGACACAAAGCAGAACTTACACACCGTCACTTTTTCTACTGGGATCACAATATTGTGAAGATGGGGGCAGGGGACTTAATTTGTAGAGGACCATGAATGTTACTATGATACAAATTGCTAAGCTCTCATAAGCTTTTGTCAAAACTTCCTCCTTTAAGCCACATGTGATGAAATCAATAAATTTTGGTAAAATCTCACAAGCAAAATCAGCTTCTGTTTTCCAGTTGCATCCAATTGGCCCCACCAGAAAGATGGAAAACACCAGGAGACTGGTCTAATTCTTAGCTACAGGATCACTAGCAAATTTCTGCTGGAACGATGCTGGCAGATAAAATTTTGGAACTATAACTATAATAACCTGAAATGTTAGGGGATTTAATAAAATTGAATACGGGGGCAGCCAGGGCTCAGTGGTTTAGCGCCGCCTTCAGCCCAGGGTGTGATCCTGGAACCTGGGATCAAGTCCCACGTCAGGCTCCCTGCATGGAGCCTGCTTCTCCCTCTGCCTGTGTCTCTGCCTCTCTCTCTGTGTCTCTGCTTCTCTCTCTATGTCTCTCATAAATAAATAAATAAAATCTTTATAAAAAAATAAAATTGAATACCCTTTTACCTCATAGTGCGCTTTGGTTGGTTTAAAATGCCTTTATTACTCAATATCCCAATAAGAAACACTTTTACATAATATTTAGGATAGACCTACGGGAACTCATAAAAAGTGAACATGCAATTCAATCATTATAATGTGTTAACTAAAACCTTCTGAGTTCTACAAGAGACAGGTTATAAAATTATATACCTCTATAGATATTATCTTTGATTAAAACTACTATTTACCAGCTAAGGAGATGAGTAGAAGAGCAAGGGTAGGGAGATTTAAAAATGATTATGAATATGAATTAATCAATTCTTACTATGTTATTGTGAGCAGTCAAAACTGGTCACTACCAAATTGAAACTGTAAAATGCTTGGCTGTTTCATAGAGGACCCAGAACAGGATAAAATACCAGAAGCAGTCACTGATAAGACCAAAGTAATATGGTTAAAACCAGGATGACCCACATGCACTAGGGTTAGGTACCTGAGGATTCCAACATTAGTAAGATTCAAACTTAGATTCAAGTGAGTATGAAGAAGATAATTCAAAAGAGACCATCTTGAGCTAAAAAAAATTCAGGTACAGAAACATTTTTAATAAGCAGAGCCATCAGCTCAGTTTCCCAAGACTACCCTTGGCCATGGCTTGCAGAAGCTTTATTTTTTATGAGGACTGTTTCTCTTAAACCTCTTCTCCTTCTCTGTACTTCTTTGCAGGTCTCTGTATAGTACACAACAAGTGCATTTACTCACAGCCCTTCTTCAGAGGAGCTCTTCACCTAACATCTCCTTTGAGTATCTTGATCCATGACTTAAGTAAGCATTAGGGCCTCTCTATTACATTGAATTATGAAATTGCACAAATTTTAGTAAAATTATAACTCATTTAAATCATAATTTGGGATAATTGGCCTGACTTGGCATTCCTTCCTTTCTTCTCCCACTCAACCTCAGTCTGCTACCTCACATACCTTTTTAAAATGTCACAGAGAAAGTTTGCTAAGCACATCCATAGTGCCAAAAATATTAAGGAAGAATGCTTTCTCTAATTAAGAGGAGAAAATAATTTTAAGAAACTTTAGGACAAACATTAATACGCTTCCATCACTGCAAATATTATTGTATGTTGAAAGGAAAATAAGCAAAGGCACTTTTGAATTAGAGATTGGTAAACTCCTAAAATAGATTGACCAGAGACAGAACTTGTCCAGGTCTGGACAGCAGGCTTAGCCCAATTTCCTTTCCTCCTCTGATCCAGAACTTCATGTTTAACGTCTCTTAGCAAGTAGCTAGCACTGACTTGAAGATATGTTAATGCAATACTCAATATAAGACTTAAATAAAGGGTTTAGGGTTTCATTTTTTAAAATCTCCAATATCCCAGTATCATAGATTGGTTCATTCATATGTTGTTTCATTTCACTAGTCACTGCCTGGCATTTAATTGTTTCAGGTGTGTGTGTGTGTGTGTGTGTGTGTGTGTGTGTGTGTGTAAAGTCCCTATGACATCACACAGACCTGGTGATATGGTCCACTTCCTAATCCTCTCCAATTCACCAGCAGTAGTGAGGCATAGTAGACATGTTAAGATCGTGGATGCTGACCAGACCATCAGTGCTCTGGGTTTGAGCACCACTGTTTGCCAGGTTTGTTACCTCAGGAGGTTATTCACCTTCACTGTTTTCATTTGTTGTGGTAATCAGTAAATCATTTAATTGTAAACAATGCCTGGCACTGCTAGGGTAAGGTGAGCAAGGCCCTTGCTTAGGGTGCAAAATTTAAAGGGGCATCGAAAACCTCAGTAATCAAGGTAACTAATATTTTAATGTTTTAAAAACCCAAAAGGTCAGTGGTGGATAATTTGTTCATTTGAGTTCATGATGAATCCTCAAGATCCACAGTTTTTTCAGGGGCCAAAAGACAAGAACGCTGACTCAGACATTTATAGCCACTTTACAAAGTACACACATTCATCAGCCTTGAAAAAATATTGGTAGCTACCAGAAGTAAAAGACTTTTCCCATAATGATTAAGTCAATGGTTCTACATAGGCTACAACCACTTGTGAAATCACTAGAGATGCTCAGACATGTGTGTGATTTCTTTTGAGCCCCCTCTAATATTAGTGCACACAGAGAAGCCCGAGGCTGCTCCCTTGCAAGCATGCTTGCCTTTTCTTATTTGTAAATGAAACCATATATAATTCCACCCTGGCAATTTTTCTAATTATTCTTTCCCGAGACAGTGCTAAATCACAGACCATGACAACTGGAGCCACCGTGATCTCTGGGCACATGTCAAAAATCCTGAATCATCGATTGGCAATAGCACATCAGCAACTTCTCTCATTGCTTTGTGACTTTGGAATGTGGAGCTATTTGGAAGATAAGAATACCCCCACCTCCTCCCCAAGGCAGACTGCCTTTCCCCCTCTTCTTCCTTCAAGGAAAATTAAATGAAGACAGCTAACGAGCAGTTTTATTTTCTTTCAGCAAAGGTCAGCAATCCCACAGCAGCAAATTAATCCCAATTAGTAATGATATTTTGTCTTGATAAATGATGACACATTTGATTTACTGTGTTTCCAGGATGCAGGCGGCAAATGTTAATGATTTGGTTTGCTGGGAATTTATACTCTTGCTCATTTCCTATTTGCTGATCAGTTGCGGCTCTTGAAGACTTGGCTGCTTCAACTAATGAACTGAGGGCCTCGCAGGAATAATGGTGTGTTCTGCAGGCCTCATTTTTTTTTCATGCCATCTGTAGAAATGCAGGTTCCTCTCAGAAAATCTCTCTGGCAGCCAGGAAGGAATGATTATGATCATATCAATGTCACTTGTAATTTGTATTTCACTTGTTTAATGGCATCCCCAATAAATGAAGCTTTCTGCAGAGAACAAAACTAATTATAGCAAATACAGCATTTGTGTGTGCGTATGTGTGTGTGCAGGAAGAAGAGAATTCATGAATAGAAACATACCTAATCTTTCCTCATTTCCTTAAAATATTCTGATAGCAGTGATACGGTTTACATAATGATTTATCTGCCCAGCTGGTATAGTTTTAAATTAGACCAATGAAGATGTTTCCTTGAGGTCTTCATAACTGTGTTATGTGTTATCCCATCCTTTTGTTTGCAATAAATGCAGACACAAGTCAAATGTTCTCTCTTTTTCAGCCCCCCCCCCTTCCTTCAGAGAGCATTCAGTACTTTGGGGATTGCTGGAGGCATTTTGATTCCTGACAAAGGCTTCCAGGTCTGTCCCCTGAGGCTGTGCAAGTCAGTCTGTGGGTGATTCTGAGACCTGCACCTGCCTTTCAAGTAACACCAAAGATTCAAGCCAATGGGAAGCCCTAGGGAGGGTTGGCTCTTCCAGTTCTGAGAAGCTGATGTGCCTTTCACACATCAGATATAATATTTGCTACAGAAAACAAGCTGTGATTGGCTGCAACTCTAGGCAGACTGGTCTCCTAGTTGTTTACATGACACTGTGGAAAGGAAATATGAGGGATCATTACCCATGCTCATTTAAGAGCTGGAAATGTTAGAAGCCCTATTTAGAATCTCCTTCGGGGAGTGGGTGTTTTCCTCTCATTCTTAATCATTGTTCTTAGAATCAACTAATATAAAATCAATAAAAACCTCACTCTTCTTGCTTAAGGGGACACTTATTATGGTAAATTGCTAGATACACATTATGTAGCTTCTATTTTCCTTTCCTTTCCTGGGGCTTCTGTTCTATCACTCTGTTCCTGACCCAATTGGTTTTTCACTCCTGGATGGAGTTGACATTCTCTTCTGTCTCTAGAATGCAAATGACTGGGAACATTTGACTGGTTTCAAAGCCTGATGATTTGGATTGGTACAGGGAAAGGTATTTATATGTTTTGTTTTGTTTTGTTTTTACCAGACAATTTCCTGTTTCAATAATGTGCATTGTTCTTTAGGCAGTGATGAATACTTTTTTTCTCTTCCTCTTCCCATAACATCCAGGAGAGCTGTAGTTCCCTCTATCAGTCCAGGTCCTCCGGGAAGTAGAAATCAAAATAGAATTAAGTGTGTAAGTATTTTCCAAGAATTTGAAGTGCCTGTGTGGAAGGATCCAGAGGAGGATCAGAGTAATCTAGGTTATTTTAATGTCAACGTTTTAAAGTTTCTCTCATAGTGAACATGATGTAGGATTTACTTATGTCCTCCAGGTTCATTATTGTACCTAAGCAAGGCATTTTATCCTAGTGCTACTTTTCAGTGGACTGGACGTAGCACATATTTTAGAATGCAAGAGCAGAGAAGGGGATAATGGATTGAAAAGAATGATAATCCTTTTAATCTTCAACCCTAGGCTCAGGACAGAACTTTACATTTACCAAAACACTTTCATTTACATCATTGCTTTTGATTCTGACAACAAAAGATGAAGTCAGCCTTAATTCCTGTCAGCAATGCATACCCATGAAGAAACAACAAAAACCCTATAGAGGGACAAAACAATTGGCCTTTACTCTTCAAAAAATATGAAGGTCATGATAGACAAAGACTGAGGAACTGTCCAGATAAAAGAGACTTATGAGACTTGACAACTCACTGTATTGTAAGATCTTGGATTGCATCTTATGCCAAAAAAGATGTAAAAACACCAAAAAGAAAAAAAGTATTTTTCTCAAAAGGTCAATTTAGGATAATTGGCAAAATTTGTATTTTGCTAGTTTAAATTATTAATTTCTTGATTTTTAGAATTGTTTTTATGTAAGAAAATGTTCTCCTTTTAAAGAAATACAAACTGAAGTATTTGGGGGTATAGGGACATCATGTCTGTAACTTACTCTCAAATGGTTCTGAAAAAAAGTTAAATACACAGAATGATAAATCAAATGTAATTTAGAAAAAGTTAATTCCTGGAGAATCTTGTTGAAGGGTACACAGTGTACATAGTCATTTTTTTTGTACTATCTTTGTAACTCTTGCAACTCTGAAATTATTTTGAATTAAAAAAAAATTTAACTCTACCCTTAAAAATATACCATAAGCAAGGCAGTCTGCCTGCCTCATTTTGCAGGTGAACAAATTTGGCTCAGGGAGTATAAGTAAGTGCCTTAATTTGGTCCATACAACAGATCAGTGTCACACAGCAAACCTTAACTCAGATTTATTTCCAATCCCAGTGATCTCTTCATAAGCAAACACTTCATCCCTATGAACATGGGAGCAGCAAAATGACCTGACTCCAGAGCCCATGGCTCTATCTCTCTAGTTTTACTATTATAATACCTTTCTCAGTATGGCACACTGTCACCTGTTAACATACTTGACCCTCAGAAAGAGAAGCTATGCTCTGCTCTGACCATGTGCCTGAGTACCAACACCTCTGATACTGTTTTGTTTGATTCCTTGAAATTAATTTGTCTTCATATCCCAATTCCAACATGACTTATTCCCTTAAACCTAAATCCCCAGGTATTTGTTTACTTTCTTTACTTTCTAGTACCCTTTTGTTTTGTTTCCTAGATCCTATTTATATGAACAATCTTCCTGGGGATTTAATTCCTTTAATCAAAATCCCAGTTTCTAAAAATAAGTTCACTTCAGGACCTCCAGGCCTACCTGGACCTTCTGCTCCTACATCTGGGATTAGTTAATCAGTGTCTCAGTTTTCCAGGTCCCAGACATTCCTTGCTTGGCTTTCTATTGAAAAAATCTCTCCACATTTCATTATGATGACCAACCCCTGGGTTCCATGAAAACCATTGAGTATTATTCCTTTTAATGCTTTCTTATTGGAAAACTGAGCTTGCATCTGCTTCATTCTTCTTTGAACTCCAGCTTCAGTGCCATATATCCTTTAAAATTTCTTTAGCCATCACTGTCCTTAAGACGACTCCTATTCAGATAACTCAGCACAAACACACGTATTTTGCATATTACAGGTTACCTTGGATTGGTAGCATTCTTTTCATACATAAAGCATATTCTCTATCCTTTGAGGACAATGGTTTAGAGGAGACTAAAGATGATCCTAACTGGCATATTATCTTGCACAAATCACTTAGTACCTCTGGACCTCAGATTTTTATTTTTATTTTTATTTATTTTTATTTTTTTATAATTTTTTTTATGATAGTCACAGAGAGAGAGAGAGAGAGAGAGAGAGAGAGAGAGAGAGGCAGAGACACAGGCAGAGGGAGAAGCAGGCTCCATGCACCGGGAGCCTGATGTGGGATTCGATCCCGGGTCTCCAGGATCGCGCCCTGGGCCAAAGGCAGGCGCCAAACCGCTGCGCCACCCAGGGATCCCTGGACCTCAGATTTTTAAACTGTGAGAAGAAAGAATTAGATTAGCAAGTCTCTAAGGGCTTCTCTTAGTGCCATAGTTTGTAGAACTTTGGGCTATCCAGTGTCAAATAACTAACATTCAGTTAGTGTTTGATAAATGTGATTATGACCTCACAAGGGACTTATCATCATCAGAAGGTCAGATAATGGAGTGTCTCCCATGGAGGCACCAGAATGCCATCACTGAGCCCATTTTCCATTATGTCTCCAGAGGATCTGACTTGGAAGCAGGAAAATTATGCAACTTTAATCAAAGGCAATAGAATCAGTCCCCCCCAAACAGCTACATGACTATCCGATTGAATTTCCATTTTTCAACGGTGTTGAGTATGCCCTGACATCACAATGCACGCGAAATTCCAGGATCAAGTCATATAGCCACTTACCCTGGATTTTTGGCCAGGGTAAGTATGATGGCAAGTGTTGATAAGACACAGTGAAGAATGGGAATGTCCAATGCTGTGTTTTATTTTATCTTTATTCAAAATGTTCTCTGTCCTTATTACTCATCATATGCCCCCAGAAAGATCACTAGCTTTGGTGCCAATCTGATAGAAATCTAGAATCTTGATTCCACCCCAGATCTAATGAATACAAATCTGTCTTTTAACAAAATATCCAACTGGTACATATGTAGATTTGAGAAATTTTGAGAATCACCACTCATCTTGACAAGGGAGGCGCCATGTCTTGTGGGGCTTGAAACATATAATTTTGGAAACCATCTTTAAGAATAATCAAGCCCATATTCTATTAACCATTAGTGCTCAAGAAATCTCTTGACCTTCCTCTCATTGTTCTCTGCTCCATCGATGCAGAATCCAGCTAGAATGAGAAGTACATTTTATCAAAGGATTTAATACCTGGTGATTGGTGATGAATTTATTTCCTCTCTCCGGTAATAATATTCATAGCTAATATTTAAAGAGTGCTTACTAAGTGTTAGAAGTTGTTTTAGCAACTGGATAGATGTGGATATTTCATTTATTCCTCATAGCAGTCTTAAGAGAACAGAAGTTCTTTTTTAGATTAACCCTTTATCTTAGTGATAATATACAGTATCTTTCTTGTAGTAGGTATTGGAGCAAATATTGGAGCAGAGTGCACTTGACTGTATGGCCCACATTCTTAAAGACTGATCTATACTACCTCTTGATAATAAAAATTAAGATTTCAAAAGAGTCTTCAGCCACCAAGGAAAAAGAAAGAATGGACTGTGGGGAACTAAGATACTTGTAATATTGTAATAAAGCCTGCATTTGGGGAGGGGATAAGGGAAGTGTTTGCCTTTTTGTCTTCCCCATCTCTTCTTGTAAAGCAGCTCTATTATTCCACCAGCCCATAAGGCAGGTTCTGACAGTGGCTCTTTTCTTAAGTAATTTTGCTCATAACTTGACACTAGAGATTGCCCAAACTGTAAAGCTCAAAGTGGGAGTGGAGCTTTCCAAAACCTAATAACAAATTAAGTGTGTCATTAGTGTGTTCTTACTAGATCTTTCTGTAAGTAAGTTCCTGATGTTCTAATAGTTTTTTTTTTTAATTCTTTACAACAAAAGCCATTGGAAATCATAAAAGTAATTTCCTTTTCTATACCACTATTTGGAAAGAGATAAGTAGGTACTTTTTAAGAAGGATGTCAACCATCAAAAAAATTAACAAAAATCCATATAGAGAGAGCTAAAATTAACTTTTTGAGGTTTGTTTTCATGACAAAGAAAATACTATCTAGTACATACATCATTTCCTGTTTTCTTTCTCCTTCTAGCCACATTTTTAGGACTGTAGCCCAGCCAATAAAATATGAAATAGACGCAAAAACACACACAAGTCTGCTGTTTATCGTTAACTCAGTATAATGAACAAATATATGTCAAAACTAATCTTGTTGGGCTGCACTGCCTGGGAGATGCCAGTATAACCCAGCAAGATCAGTTTTGACATGTATATGGCCCCTGTGTCTTGATCTATTACCATTGGCCTTTGGGACCTCAGTGGGAGGCTTCTTATTTCCCTGATCCTTCTGGTTGACAATAGTTGATTATTCGTCAAGTCACATAAAGAATAAAGAAATCTTATTTAAACTATATTTTGAGATTGTATGATTCATAGTCAAGTTTATAAAAAGTAATAAAGCAGATATCAATGAGAAGAGTATTACACTATTTTGACTTAAAAGCGCCAAGGAAAAATGGAATCTGTTGGGATTATTTGTGTAAGTAGGGGAAGGGAATGAGGAAGGCAAGCTGTAAAGAGAAACAGTTGTATCTGAATGGAAATTGAAACCCGAAGGCATGTTCACAATAACTGCAGCTAGATAAGCAAAGGTTGTCTGAAAATGCTGTTTCTAAATATAGCCTTAATCATATTGACATGGAAAAGAAATGACATAAGAAGTGAGGAAATCAAAATAAGGCAATTTATGCCTCGAAGAAACTTGAGCTATAATGATTTCTGAAACAGATGTTATAAAGAAAAAAAGATTGCATAACTTTTTAACTGCAGTGTTATATTTAAGAAAAATTAAAATTATATAAGAGGCCTATGGAAATTTGCAAAAGGGAAAGAGTAGAGGGGTTAGCAAAGTAACACTATTACATCTTAGTACCAGACAGACTTTTGGGGAGGCAAGTATGGTTGAGTGATGAGTAAGTGTGAATACCAAGGCTACCATTTCCTACTGGTAGAAGAATATAATGAAACATGTGGGGCAGGAAGTCAGAAAGCCATTCAACAGACTGGTATAATTATGTCAGTTGCTTAGACATGAGGCAATGTTCTAGAAAAGTTCAAGTGGTGATTTGGGACATAAGCCAACAAATAGAAGCACTAGACCACTTTTACAGTTAGGAGCAAGGGGCAAATTAGCTACAACACCAAAATCCAGGTTGATCTTCTCTTATTGCTTTAGTTTAGGCTCTTGTGATCTCTTGCCTGTACTATTACATGATTATCCAAAAAGAGCCTTACCTACTTCAGTTTACTGGTAATCTATTAATCCATCAATGGACTAATGATGATTATAGATTATAAGCCCAAAGTATATAATGACTCTAATCATCTATGATTGAGGTACATTGAAAAATAATAAAACTGGTAAAACCACAGAAAATTTAATAGTAGCATTATTTGTAAATATGGCATATATACAAAAGAATATTAGTCATTCATATAAAGAAATAAAGTTCTGATACTCTTGCAATATGAATCTTAAAAACAAGTTAAGTGAAAGAATCCAGTCACAAAATACCACATTATATAATTCCATGTATATAAAATCTCCAGAATAGATAGAACTACGGAAATTGAAGGTATATCGGGGGTTATTTAGGGCTGGAAGAGACAGATGTGAAGGGACTGCTAATGTGTATGGAATATCTTTTGGAACGGATGAAACGTTCGAAAATTAGTGGTATTGATCATACAACTCGGATGGGTATACTAAAAATGATAATATATACTAAATAGTACAAATAATACTAAAAATAATATATGAGCATATTAAAATACTTAAAACTGTATATTTTAAATGGATGGATCTTATTGCATTTTAATCATATTTTAATAAATATGTTAAAAATAATTGCTATAATCAATAGAATTCTACTTGTACCTAGAACACAAAAAGCTGACAGGAGTCTCACTCTCAACAACAAGCAAAAGATGGATCAAACACAAAATCTTAATTTTTCTTGACCTGTAAGAGAGCTGATATCATCAGGCAATCAAGTAGCTTAGAATCCAAAGAGTGTAAGTTTCCCTCCAAGGAAGATGAGACATGGGCACTGACTCACCAGAGGATGAGATAAAGAGACGCTTGGTGCCATACAGGCAGGTGAAAGGAAATTTATTACAAGTTTTGAAGAAATGCCAAAAAGTAGCTCACAGTTCTAAATATAAAATCTAAAAATACATAATCTAAGTGGCCATATTGGAGAAAGTATTTGAAATCTTGAGATAGGAAAAGATTTGTTAGAAATGATGCTAAAAGCAGGACCCATAAAAGAAAAACTTCTTGAACTGGACTGTATAAAAATTAAGGTGTCCTGCTCTTTGCAAGACACTGTAAAAGAACAAACAAGGCACAAACTGAGAGAAAATATTTTCAAATCACGTTTCTCACAATAGATGTGTACCCAGTATATATAAAGATGCATCAAATCTTAATAATAGACTTTTTTAAATAGACAAAAAATCTGAACCAACATATCATGAGAGGATATACAAATGACAAGCAGATGAAAATATGTTCAACATTATTAGCAAACCGCTTACCTATTCCAATGACTAAAGAAAAGGGAAAAATGCCGACCTTAAGTGCTGACAAGGATGAGAAGCAACTGGAAATGCACATATTTTTTTTGTGGGAATGCAAAAATGATACAGCAATTTTGGGAGTTTGGAAGTTCCTTTAAAAATTACAGATACACTTACTGTATAGCCCAGTACTTCCATACTTATTTATCCCAATGAAATGAAAACATTGTCTGCCCATGCACATTTATGGTCATTCAAAACGTGAAACAATTCACATGTCTTTCACCTGGTGACTGAATAAACAAACTGTGATACATCCATTCAGTGAATTACTGCTCAAAAATAAAATGAATGAACTACTGAACCAAACAACAACATGAATAAATTCCTATATAATTCCGTTTATGTAACTTTCTAGAAAAGGAAAACCTACAGGGATCCAAAAGAGATCAGTCATTGCCAGGAACTAGGGGTAAAGGGAAGGGTTAACTGCTAATGGGCATGGGGGAAATTTTTGGTGATTAAAATAATCTGTATCTTGATTTTGATCATAGATACATGATTGTATCCATTTGTCAAAAGCCATAGACACACTACAAGGTAAATTCTAATGCATCTAAATCTTGCTTCAATTTTTAAATAGTCTTATTAGCAAATGGTTTTTCAGAGTTAAGAAAAACATAATAGGGACACCTGGATGGCTCAGTTGGTTAAGTGTCTGCCTTTGGCTCAGGTCATGATCTAAGGGTTGTGAGATTGAGCCCCATATAAGGCTTTGCACTGGTCATCAGCCTGCTTTTTATTTTTTATTTATTTATTTATTTATTTATTTATTTATTTATTTATTTATTTATTTTTAAATAAATTTATTTTTTATTGGTGTTCAATTTACCAACATACAGAATAACACCCAGTGCTCATCCCGTCAAGTGCCCCCCTCAGTGCCTGTCACCCATTCACCTGCACACCCCGCCCTCCTCCCCTTCCACCACCCCTAGTTCCTTTCCCAGAGTTAGGAGTCTTTATGTTCTGTCTCCCTTTCTGATATTTCCCACACATTTCTTCCCCCTTCCCTTATATTCCCATTCACTATTATTTATATTCCCCAAATGAATGAGAACATACAATGTTTGTCCTTCTCCGATTGACTTATTTCACTCAGCATAATACCCTCCAGTTCCATCCACATCGAAGCAAATGGTGGGTATTTGTCGTTTCTAATGGCTGAGTAATATTCCATTGTATACATAAACCACAGCTTCTTTATCCATTCATCTTTTCATGGACACCGAGGCTCCTTCCACAGTTTGGCTATTGTGGACCTGGCTGCTAGAAACATCGGGGTGCAGGTGTCCCGGCGTTTCATTGCATCTGAATCTTTGGGGTAAATCCCAACAGTGCCATTGCTGGGTCGTCGGACAGGTCTATTTTTAACTCTTTGAGGAACCTCCACACAGTTTTCCAGAGTGGCTGCACCTTTCACATTCCCACCAACAGTGTAAGAGGGTTCCCCTTTCTCCACATCCTCTCCAACATTTGTTGTTTCCTGCCTTGTTAATTTTCCCCATTCTCACTGGTGTGAGGTGGTATCTCATTGTGGTTTTGATTTGTATTTCCCTGATGGCAAGTGATGCAGAGCATTTTCTCATGTGCATGTTGGCCATGTCTATGTCTTTCTCTGTGAGATTTCTCTTCATGTTTTTGCCCATTTCATGATTGGATTGTTTGTTTCTTTGGTGTTGAGTTTAATAAGTTCTTTATAGATCTTGGAAACTAGCCCTTTATCTGATACGTCATTTGCAAATATCTTCTCCCATTCTGTAGGTTGTCTTTGAGTTTTGTTGACTGTATCCTTTGCTGTGCAAAAGCTTCTTATCTTGATGAAGTCCCAATAGTTCATTTTTGCTTTTGTTTCTTTTACCTTTGTGGATGTATCTTGCAAGAAGTTACTGTGGCTGAGTTCAAAAAGGGTGTTGCCTGTGTTCTCCTCTAGGATTTTGATGGAATCTTGTCTCACATTTAGATCTTTCATCCATTTTTAGTTTATCTTTGTGTATGGTGAAAGAGAGTGGTCTAGTTTCATTCTTCTGCATGTGGTTGTCCAATTTTTCCAGCGCCATTTATTGAAGAGACTGTCTTTCTTCCAATGGATAGTCTTTCCTCCTTTATCGAATATTAATTGACCATAAAGTTCAGGGTCCACTTCTGGGTTCTCTATTCTGTTCCATTGATCTATGTGTCTGTTTTTGTGCCAGTACCACACTGTCATGATGACCACAGCTTTGTAGTACAACCTGAAATCTGGCATTGTGATGCCCCCAGCTATGGTTTTCTTTTTTAAAATTCCCCTGGCTGCATTGAGGGGGACACTTGACGGGATGAGCACTGGGTGTTATTCTGTATGTTGGTAAATTGAACACCAATAAAAATTAATTTATTAAAAAAAATTCCCCTGGCTATTCGGGGTCTTTTCTGATTCCACACAGATCTTAAAATAATTTGTTCTAACTCTCTGAAGAAAGTCCATGGTATTTTGATAGGGATTGCATTAAATGTGTAAATTGCCCTGGGTAACATTGACATTTTCACAATATTAATTCTGCCAATCCATGAGCATGGAATATTTTTCCATCTCTCTGTGTCTTCCTCAATTTCTTTCAGAAGTGTTCTGTAGTTTTTAGGGTATAGATCCTTTTCCTCTTTGGTTAGCTTTATTCCTAGGTATCTTATGCTAGTGGGTGCAATTGTAAATGGGATTGACTCCTTAATTTCTCTTTCTTCAGTCTCATTGTTAGTGTATAGAAATGCCATTGATTTCTGGGCATTGATTTTGTATCCTGCCATGCTACCAAATTGCTGTATGAGTTCTAGCAATCTTGGGGTGGAGGCTTTTGGGTTTTCTAGTAGAGTATCATGTCAAGGGCAAAGAGGGAGAGTTTGACTTCTTCTTTGCCAATTTGAATGCCTTTAATGTCTTTTTGTTGTCTGATTGCTGAGGCTAGGACTTCCAGTACTATGTTGAATAGCAGTGGTGAGAGTGGACATCCCTGTCTTGTTCCTGATCTTAGGGGAAAGGCTCCCAGTGCTTCCCCTTTGAGAATGATATTTGCTGTGGGCTTTTCATAGATGGCTTGTAAGATGTTGAGGAATGTTCTCTCTATCCCTACACTCTGAAGAGTTTTGATCAGGAATGGATGCTGTATTTTGTCAAATGCTTTCTCTGCATCTAATGAGAGGCTCATATCATTCTTGGTTTTTCTCTTGCTGATATGATCTAGCACATTGATTACTTTACAAGTATTGAACCAGCCTTGCATCCTGGGGATAAATCCCATTGGTCATGCTGAATAATTTTCTTAATGTACTGTTGGATCCTATTGGCTAATATTTTGTCTGGTTTTGGAATTAAGGTGGATCCTATTGGCTAGTATTTTGTCTGGTTTTGGAATTAAGGTGATGCTGGCCTCATAGAACGAATTTGGAAGTACTCCATCTCTTTCTATCTTTCCAAACAGCCTTAGTAGAATAGGTATGATTTCTTCTTTAAACGTTTGATAGAATTCCCCTGGGAAGCCATCTGGCCCTGGACTTTTGTGTCTTGGGAGGTTTTTGATGACTGCTTCAATTTCCTCCCTGGTTATTGGCCTGTTCAGGTTTTCTAGTTCTTCCTGTTCCAGTTTTGGTAGTTTGTGGCTTTCGAGGAATGCATCCATTTCTTCTAGATTGCCTAATTTATTGGCATAGAGCTGTTCATAATATGTTTTTAAAATCGTTTGTATTTCCTTGGTGTTGGTAGTGATCTCTCATTTCTCATTCATGATTTTATTAATTTGAGTCTTCTCTCTCTTCTTTTTAATAAGGCTGGCTAATGGTTTATCTATCTTATTAATTCTTTCAAAGAACCAACTCCTGGTTCTACTGATCTGTTCCACAGTTCTTCTGGTCTCGATTTCGTTGAGTTCTGCTAGAATCTTATTGAATCTCTTCTTTTGTTGGGTGTAGGATCTATTTGCTGTTTTTTCTCTAGCTCCTTTATGTGTAAGGTTAGCTTTTGTATTTGAGTTCTTTCCAGTTTTTGAATGGATGCTTTTATTGCGATGTATTTCCCCCTCAGGACTGCTTTGCTGCATCCCAAAGATTTTGAATGGTTGTATCTTCATTCTCATTAGTTTCCATGAATCTTTTTAATTCTTCCTTAATTTCCTGGTTGACCCTTTCATCTTTTAGCAGGATGGTCCTTAAACTCCACGTGTTTGAGGTCCTTCCAAACTTCTTGTTGTGATTTAGTTCTAATTTCAAGGCATTATGGTCTGAGAATATGCAAGGGACGATCTCAATCTTTTGGTATCGGTTCAGACCCGATTTGTGACCTAGTATGTGGTCTATTCTGGAGAAAGTTCCATGTGCACTTGAGAAGAATGTGTATTCAGTTGAGTTTGGATGTAAAGTTCTGTAGATATCTGTGAAATCCATCTGGGCCAGTGAATCATTTAAAGCTCTCGTTTCTTTGTAGATGTTGTGCTTAGAAGACCTATCTAGTATAGAAAGAGCTAGATTGAAGTCACCAAGTATAAGTGTATTATTATCTAAGTATTTCTTCACTTTGGTTATTAATTGATTGATATATTTGGCGGCTCCCACATTCCGGGCATATATATTGAGGATTGTTAAGTCCTCTTGTTGGATAGATCCTTTAAGTATGATATAGTGTCCCTCTTCATCTCTCACTACAGTCTTCGGGGTAAATTTTAGTTTATCTGATATAAGGATGGCTACCCCTGCTTTCTTTTGAGCACCATTTGAATGGTAAATGGTTCTCCAACCTTTTATTTTCAGGGTGTAGGTGTCCTTCTGTCTAAAATGAGTCTCTTGTAGACAGCAAATAGATGGGTCCTACTTTTTTATCCAGTCTGAAACCCTGCGCCTTTTGATGGGGTCATTAAGCCCGTTCACGTTCAGAGTTACTATTGAAAGGTATGAGTTTAGTGTCACCATGATATCTAGTCAGTCCTTATTTTTGTGGATTGTTCCACTGAACTTCTTCTTAAAGGGGAATTTTAAGAGTCCCCCTTAAAATTTCTTGCAGAGCTGGTTTGGAGGTCACATATTCTTTCAGTTCCTGCCTCTCTTGGAAGCTCTTTATCTCTCCTTCCATTTTGAATGAGAGCCTTGCTGGATAAAGTATTCTTGGTTGCATGTTCTCATTTAGGACCCTGAATATATCCTGCCAGCCCTTTCTGGCCTGCCAGGTCTCTGTGGAGAAGTCTGCTGTTACCCTAATACTCCTCCCCATAAAAGTCAGGGATTTCTTGTCTCTTGCTGCTTTAAGGATCTTCTCTTTATCTTTGGAATTTGCAAGCTTAACTATTAAATGTCGAGGTGTTGAACGGTTTTTATTGATTTGGGGGGGTGGGGATCTATTTCCTGGATCTGAATGCCTGTTTCCCCTCCCAGATTAGGAAAGTTTTCAGCTAGGATTTGTTCAAATACATATTCTGGCCCTCTGTCCCTTTTGGCGCCCTCGGGAACCCGAATTAAACGTAGGTTTTTCTTCCTCAGGCTGTTGTTTATTTCCCTTAATCTATCCTCATGGTCTTTTAATTGTTTGTCTCTTTTTTCCTCAGTTTCCCTCTTTGCCATCAACTTGTCTTCTATGTCACTCACTCGTTCTTCCACCTCGTTAACCCTCGCCGTTAGGACTTCTAGTTTGGATTGCATCTCATTCAATTGATTTTTAATTTCTGCCTGATTGGATCTAAATTCTCCAGTCATGAAGTCTCTTGAGTCCTTTATTCTTTTTTTCTAGAGCCACCAGTAGCTGTATAATAGTACTTCTGGATTGGCTTTCTGACATTGAATTGTCATCTAGATTTTGTAACTCTGTGGGAGAGAGGACTGTTTCTGATTCTTTCTTTTGAGGTGAGGTTTTCCTTCTAATCATTTTGCTCAGTGCAGAGTGGCCAAAAACAAGTTGTATTGAGAAAAGGAGAAAAAAAGAGGAGAGAAAGAAGGAAAGAAAAGAGAAAAAGAAAAAAGAGAAAAGGAAGAAAAAAAGAAAAAAAAAGAGAAGAAGAAGAAAGAAAGGGAAAAAAAGGGGTGGGGGAAGCAAACAAATCAAAAAGCAAAAAAAAACAAAACAAAACAAACAAACAAACAAACAAAAAAAAAAAAAACACGGGGGAGTATCTTCTGATTCTGTAGACTTTAAGTCCCTTGACTTCCCCTGGAACTTGTCCGTCCAGCTGGTCTTCTGGGGGAGTGGCCTGCTGTGCTGATTTTCAGGTGTTAGCACTTGGGGGAGCTGCTCTGCCCCTGCCTGGTGCAGCGGGGCCCGTGAGGCCCCAGGAGGAACAACCGCAGTGGCGGGGCCAGCTCTGCAGCCCTGGAGTCAGCTCCCGCAGTAACTACGGGGCTCTCCGTCTGCAGGGCCTGGAGGCTCCGGGCGTGGCCGCTGATCTGCTCAGCTCGGGGCAGGAGCGTCCTTGCTGTCCTGGGCCCTCCCGGCCTCTGCCTGTCCCGGGGGGAGGCCGGATCCTGGGCTGTGTCCCAGTGCCCAGTGCTCCCGGTCTGCTCTGTTGGATTCGCGCTCCCGCCCCGCAGCCCCCTCCGCGGAGCCGCCGCCCGAGCCTCTCCGAGCTGCTCCGGGTCCCGCCGTGCACGCTGCAGCCCTTAGGGAGCTCGGCGCACTCTCCCGGGGCGCAGGTGTCTGTTAGTGTCCCAGGGAGCCCGAGGGCTTCCCCGCCCTCCTGGGTCCTGCTCCACCTCCCTGCGGGCCCCTTTCCGCCCGGGAAGGTTGGTGCAGCTCCTGCTCCTCCGGGACGGGGCTCTCCTGTCCTGGGGACACTCGCCCCGGCCTCAGCCCGGCTCCTCGCGGGGCCCCTCCCCCTCGGAGGCCTTTTGTTCCTTTATTTCTTTTTCCCCGTCTTCCTACCTTGATCGAAGCCGAACTCTTCTCACTGTAGCATTCCAGCTGGTCTCTCTTTAAATCTCAGGCCGAATTCATAGATTTTCAGGATGATTTGAAGGTTATCTAGGTAATTTGGTGGGGACAGGTGACTTGGGGACCCTACTATTCCGCCATCTTGCCCCTCCTCTCCTCAGCCTGCTTTTTAAATATTTTATATTTTATTCACTTATTTGATACACACACTGAGAGAGAACAAATAGGGGGAGTGGGAGAGGGAGAAGCAGGCACCCCACTGAGCAAGGAACCCAATGCAGGGCTCCATCCCAGGACCCTGGGATCATGACCTGAGCCAAAGGCAGACACTTAACTCGCTGAGCCACCCAGGTATCTGAAGCCTGCTTAAGACTCTCTCTCCTTCTCCTTCTGCCCCTCTCCACCTCGCATGTACTCTCTATCTCTCAATCTAAAAAAAAAAAAAAAAAAGTATTAAAGTTCTTTCCTATGAAGCCTTGTCTACTCGTCTATACCCAACTTATACTAGCATTCGTTTTCCCAAACACATAGCTCTCCTCGTTCCATGACTTAGTGAAGAATTTCTGTTCATCAGTCAGACCCTTTGTCTTCAAGCATTTGAACAATCTGTTTTGTTTTGTTTGTTTGTTTTGTTTGCCTGGAGAGTATAAATAAACATGAATATGGCACAAGGCCAGTATTGATAGTAATCAAATTAGGTAGGTTTCCTTCTGGAAATGTTTAAAAGTTCCCAGAAGATACCCTCCCTTACCAGCCCAAATAGCTCCCTTGGCAATGCAAGAGTTCCCAGTTGTTTAATTTGTCAAAGAAAGGAAATCAAAGTGAGAAAGAAACATGGCAGATGATTGACAGAATGGAAACTAGATATTCCTTGGGAAATGTATGCACTCTACCCAGCATGTCAGTTCTAAATTCTTGACTTTGTAGACTTAACATTTACAGTTTCAGTGACCTGAGGTGTTTTCTGCCAATGCAACCATAATTCATAAATTTATTTTATTGAGTAGACCATCCCATCAGTTTGTTAGCATTAGTCATTATCAAGAGAAGTAACTACTTACCTGACCATTCTACATATACATCTGAAATAGCCATTTGTTTCCTATTCTTTGTCACAAAATGCGTTTAATTTTTTTAAATTTATTTGTTTTAGAGAAAGATAGAGAGGCTATAAGCAGGGGGAGGGCAAGGAGAAGGAGAAAGAATCTGAAGCAGACTCCCTGCTGAAGGCAGAGTCCAACAACGGGCACAATCTCACAACCAGGAGATTGTGACCTGAGCCAAAACCAAGAGTTGGACACTTAACCACCTGAACCACCCAGGCATTCAACAAATACTTTTAATTTTGAAGAGAAATTTTATAATATAGCAGTAAAAATAGAAATGAAAGTTATATCCCTACCAATAGTGCATAAGTTACTTATTTCACAACCAGAAGTTTATACTTTTGACCTCCTTCACTCATTTTGTTCATTTCCTCCCACTTCTCACTCTGGCAACCACCAATCTATTCTCTGTATCTAGGAGCTTTTTATTTTTATTTTTTAGATTCCATGTATAAGTGAGATCATTTGGTATTTGTCCTTCTCCATCTGAATTGCTTCACTTAGCAGAATGTTCTCAAGGCCCATTCATGTTGTTGCAGATGTCAAGACTTCATCCTTTTCTATGGCTAAATAATATTCCATTGTATATATAATAATATATGTATATAATAGCATATATAATAATATATTGCATTTTGTTTGTAACATTTATGTTAGTTATACATTTTATATAATAATATACAAATATTAATTTATATTTTATAAAATATATAATACTGTTATATAATATATATAAAACATGTCATATTTTCTTTATCCATTTATCTTTTCAAATTTTGTTTAATTCAGATAAATAAGTAGAATTGCTGGATCATATGGTAGTTCTATTATTAATTATTTTGAGGAACTTTCATACTATTTTCCATAACAACTGTACCAATTTACATGCTTACCAAGGGTGTATAAGGGTTCTGTTTTCTTCACATTCTTTCCAACACTTATTATTTCTTGTTTGTTTGTTTTGAGAATCACCATTCAAACAAATGTGAGATGATAACTCATGATGGTTTGGATTTATATTTCTCTGATGATTAGCGATATTGAACAACTTTTTATGTACCTCTTAGCCATCTGTATGTCTTTGGAAAAATATCTATTCAGATATTCCTCCCATTTTTTAACCAGATTGGTTTTTTGTTTTGGTTTGGGTTTTCTGTAGATTTTCTTTGTTTTTTGTTTGTTTGTTTGTTTTGTTTTGCTATTGGGTTATATGGGTTCTTTATATATTTTGGATATTAACCCCTTATGATATGCAAATATTTTCTTCCATTTAGTAGGTTGCCTTTTCATTTTGTTGATGGTATTCATTGCTCTGCAGAAGCTTTTTAGTTTGATGCAGTCCCATTTGTTTATTTTGGCTTTTGTTTCCAAATCCAAAAAAAAAAAAAAAAAATCACTGCCAAGACTAAGGGCAAGGAGCTTACTGTCTATGACAGTAAAAAAGTAGGTTTCCTGTACGCTACTAGATGTTTCTCAAGATGGAAACATCAACTTCCCTCTGTTCTGTGAGATCCTCCAAGTCACAAGATTAGGGAGGCACAACAACAAACAATCTTGAGTTAAGAGTGGTATATTTAGGATTCGATGCAAGCAGAGCCAGAATGCATAAGCAGGTGGTATGATTCCATGTCTTATACTATTTACTGTTGCATGGATCCTTCTCGTTCAGCTTACATTTATGGCCTATGTGAGAGTTTAATGACCAGCTAACATAAAGGAGAAGTACAGACTTATTTTCTGGACAGATTGACTTTGTATGTTTGTATGAATCAAAAACTGATGGCTGCTACCCTAAACCTTGTTCTGGTATTTTCCTGAAAGAGCAATGTAGAAGGAGGGAAAAGTCCTTCCAGTTAGCAGATCTCAGGGCAGTATACTTGGTCAGCCACTTTGTGTGGACAAAGAAATGGCCCAAAATAAGAATGTCCAAAATCTCATGGTCAGCAGAAAATAGGCTGGATAGCTGGTTAGACGCCTTGAAAGAGAAATGTTGAAAGATCAAAATCATAAAGGTCTAGGGGAACAACCACGTGGATAGACAAATGGGAGTAGGTGCAACATGTAAAGATCTTTGCATCATGAGTTAACTCACATCAGAAGGCATAAACTACTAAAAAATCACAAAACATCTGAGTGGACAGAATGGGCCACTCTATTGTTGGCATGATAGGCTCATGAGCAGCAATGGAGGTAGGAATGAAGCCTATAATGGGCTTAATAGCATAGGCTACAACTCACCAAGACTGATCTAGTTACTGCCACTGCTGAATGGCTCAAACCAGCAACAAAGATCAGGCCTGCCTCACCAATATGACACAATTCTTTGAGGAGACCAGCCAGCCATTTGATGACAAGGTGACTTGATTGGGCACTTTCTATCCTGAAAGGGGCACAGATTCATCTTGACTGGGACTGACTGGAATTAGGGAGAGTTTTGTCTTTTCTGTCCTTAGGTCCTTAGCCAGCACAATGTCCAAGGGCTTACTAAGTACTAAAAACACATATACAGAATCCCTCGAGATATCACTTCAGACCAAGGGGCCTATTTTATAGCTAAGGAAGTCTGGAAGTGGTCAAATGATCATGGTTTCTACAGTGAAGCTTCATACACTGCAGCCACCCAGAAATTCCTGACTTGAGAGGTCACTGAAATAATCTCTGAAAAACATTGCTCGGGCAATGTCTAAAGATGATAGTAAGAGTATTGGGCACCATCCTTCAGAACATGGTAGTCACCATAAATTAAGTAGGCTGGCCTCAATAGGCAGGATTCATGGGTCTGGGAACCAAGATGTGCATGTAGGGGTGGCCCCATGGAATATCACTCCCACTGATGTATTTGGGGTAGTGTTCCATCCCTACATTTTAGGCCTTGTGCATTTAGAGGACCTGGCTCTAGATGGTGATAACTTCCTCTAGAGAATTTGATAAAGTCTCATTGAAATTTAAGCTATGACTACCACTCAGGCATTTGTATCAAAAACCAACAAGTAAGGAAAGGAGTTATGAGGTTGGAGGGTGTACTTGTCTCTTATCCTCAGCAGGTGCTAGGTAAGCATATATCTGGCACACACAGGTAATACTGGAGTACCTCCAGTAAATGAGTAAGTGCAACAGCCATAGCTTCAGAAGGGCATGTTAACCTATGGCTCAGGAGCTTGGTGCACACACCAGGCAAGTCATTTAAACAAGAAAAGGTGCTGAGTGTGAGGGAAATATAAAAAGATAGTAGAGGAAGTAAGTGATGAGCTTAAATTTTCATTCTAAGACAAATATTAGTGGTGGAGGCTATAGTGTTTACCACTAACCCATGAAATAAGAATAAGCCAAATACTGAAATAGTTATTCCCACATGGAGGAAATTATCTTAAGGGGTAAGGGGTGCTCTGTCTACATTCCTTCATCACTGAGGCACTCAACTCCCAGCTATTGTGAATATCAGCTGCTTCATTCACTAGTAATTGCTCTCAGCATCAAGGAACTGCTTATCCTAAGGTTGTATTCCTTCCTGGCAATGGCTAGAAGCCAATGATTGCTTTGTGTGTAGATACAAAGGCTGGAGTCCTCCCTTCAACTTAAGACAACTCTGAAGGGCTAATCTAGCTTTAGAGTTACCTCCCCCCAACCAACCTGTAAGTTCTACTGAGGTCTTAGGCACAACCACATTGCAGGTCAGCTTCTCCCCATTCCCACTTCCCATTTTCATATAGAATTTCTCCACAAACCTTCACTCAATTCTCTATCTCAAAGTCTGTTCCAAGAATATATTCTAAAATTACAGGTTGAATCACAGCTTACATGGTTAATCATTAATCTCAGTAAAAACTTGGTTTTGATGTGCCACCTAATCAAATCAACATAACAGTGATGAAGTTCACAGGAAGCAATAAAGATGCAGAAGATAACTGAGTTTGTCAAAATGAACATTGGCAACTCTGATCATGTCTAACAGTACCATCTGATACCAACAGTCTGAAATCTGTTGGGACCAATGACTCAAAATAAACAAACTGGCAACTTCCCCATGGATTTTTTTAAGTGCCATTTTTCTTTGCATTTCTATACAGAATTTTGAAAATTGAATATAGTATATGTACTTGCTGCTTTGCTTAAAGTTCAGTGAGAAAGTAGCTGCTTTCTGTAGGAATCTATTCACCTTTATTCCAAAATCAGATCAAGTAAGCAGTAGATTAATTAGGAAAACATTGGTATTCCCCAGGAAACAATTCAGATTGAATATAGGTTGAAGACAAAGTCTGGATACTTGCCTTCATGCCAAACTTCAGTGTGAAATTTAATGTGATCAAAGCACTGAAAAGAAATTGGAAGCAATGAAGTAGAATTCTCTACCTACCAATAGAGAATCCAGAGTTCCTTGGAATTTGTGATAGACTCTCCATGGATCTTAAAAGAGATTTGACAGAGAAATCAAGGGACTTGGTACATGTCTTGTCACAGGAAATAATGGATTGCAATTATAGTACAAAAGGATTCTTAGAGCATCATGACAAATAGGGTTTCTGAGAACAAGTTTTAAACTTGAAGGGGGCACAGATTTATTAGATTGAAACTGGAAGTTAGCCTCTTAGAAGAGATATCTGTTTGAATGAGATCTGTTGACATCGGTGTGCAAAATGAAAATCGAGGAGCATTTTATTGGTTTCATAACATTGGACAAGACTCGGGGTCAGGAAATTTCCTAAGTCATCTTGTCAGGGCTGACAAGTCTAAAATTGACATCCAAATCTCACAGGAGGCAAACTGGGACAAAGATAAAAACCTAATGGAAATTATAGGCAAATTTCATTCTCTAATCATAAACTTTTCTTCCATGTAGAATTACATTGCTGCAAAACCATGTAGGTATGATGCCTCATTTTCATTTACACTAAAGTGACTGGGCCTTCTCAGAACTTATGTAAGAAGGGGAAAAACAAACAAACAAACAACAACAACAACAAAAAAAAACACTTCCTTTCTTCCATTTCCTACAGAGCATTTGTGACAACAAAAATCCTCACAGTATAGATTATATCATTCTTATATCAATTAAGATGCCATTGGCTGCAAATAAATTATCCAATTCAAGTTGGCATAAGAAAAAAGAAAATATATTCATATCTTCAACAAGAAGTCTGGGGCAGGGCAATTCCAATGTTAGTTCAACTCATTGCTGTCAGAGCTATGGTGATAGCGTCTTCATTGCAATTACTTGGCTATCCATCATTCTTTTCTACCTTTCTTAGATTTGATGAGATATTACTCCAAGGGCTGCAAGATAGCTCTGTTTAGCTCAAGTCCTCATGTAGCAAAATTTAAGTCAGGAATTAGTTCCTCCATTGTGTCTCTATTCAAGAATCAGGAAAACTTTCTGAGAAGCTTCCTCTATACACTTCCTCTTATATGTCATAGACCAGGGTTATATCATTGTCCATGCCTAGAGACATGATTGGAATTGGAAGTAGAATGATCATGGTTGGTCTGGACTACATAAGTTTTGAGTCTTGGAAAGAGCCAGAAGCCTAGGAAATACTGGCACCTACCAATATCAGGTACCATCAGCATGAAATTCGTGGTGTTTTTATAATAGTTTTTGAGTATGAAAAAAAAGAATTCTGCCACAGTCTTCAAATTTGGGGTTATAGGCTGAATTGTGTTCTTCTAAAATTGATATGTTGAAGTCCTAACGGCTAGCATCTCAGGATGTGACCGTATTTGAAGAAGGGGTCTTTAGAGAAGTAATTAAAGTTAAATGAGATTAGGGTGTGCTCTACACCAATATGACTGGCATCCTTGTAAGATGAGGAAATTAGGACGCACATATAGGGGGAAAACCACATGAAGACAGGAAGCTGATCACCCAAAAGCCAAGCAGAATGGCCTCAGAAGAAATCGGCCCTGCTGACACCTTGATCTTAGACTCTTATTCTCCAAAACCGTGACAAAGTAAATTTTTATTGTTTAAGCCACTCAGTCTGTGATACTTTGTTATGGCAGCTTTAGCAAACTAACACAATTGGTACCCTGGTTAGAGTCCTACTGCTTTCTCTCCTTGCCTTGATCCTATGAAATCATAATAATATTAAGCATTGGTTACATAAGAGTTAATTTTACTTCGTTTTCTCATTTTTCACATGGGATGGTAAATACTGTTCTCTCCCCAATTAGTCTCAGAGCCAGAACATTCAAAGTAGTTTTATGGGAAATATAGTAATGAGTTGTTCTAACTTTAAATGGCTTAAATTTTAACTTGGTACAATGCCAAAATTTCCTGCCTTTATGCATATAAGAATAGAGGATTAGGAATTCAAAGTACATTCATAGAGTGTGTGGTGTGAGCTTTTTCTATTATTTCAGAATTTGAGCTGAATAGCCAGAGCTAAAGACAATGAATATTGATTTTGCTAGGACTATACTTTTCACCTAATTTATATTTTTATAATCTTTGAAGTACATCACACACATAGGAAAGTATACAAATCATAAAAGTACATATTGATACCATGTGAGCATACGTGGGTAGGTATGTTCTTGCATACTCATTCAGCTGAAGAAGATTTATAACACCTTAGGAACCCTGGAGTCCTCTTCCAGCTTTACCCAATACCCAAGTGTAACCACTACATTGATATCTAACACTAGAAATTATATTTAGATATTTCAATTTAATATCAATGTAATCCTACAGCATGTTTTTCTAATTCCTTTTTTTCTAAATGTATATGCAATTTGCTGTTATGACAATACCTCACAAAGAATTTATCCCTCCTAATATAGGTGAACTTCGGGCTATTTTATCTTATCTTATTTTATTTTATTTTATTTTTTAACTTAGGGCTATTTTAAACAGTGGTAGTATAATAATTCTGGTAAAAATATTTTAGTGAAATGTGAATAAATTTCTATTGGAGATATATCCAAAATAAAAATGCTGGGCTATAGGTTATACACTCAGCTTCAGTAAATACTGTCAAACAATTTTCCAAAGTATACCAATTTACACTCCTGCCAGGAGTATTATGAGAGTTTGAGTTGCCGCACATCTTAACCAGCTCTTAACATCTTCTTTCTTCTCTTGAAACATTCTTATGGTGCATAATTGTTAGCATTACAGTTTTAGTTTGCATTTCTTTAATGACTAATTAAGTCAATCATTCTTTCTTATGTTCATTGACAATTAGATATACACTTTTGAGAAGTATTTCTTGAATTTTATTTTTTCAAAATTGTAGTGGATTGCCTGTATTTCCTTATTTCTTCATAGATTTGTTGTTTTGTTTTGTTTTTGTCATATTTTTGATATGACTTTTTGTTGAGTGCATGTGCTGTAAATATTTTTTTTCTTACATTCTATACCTTCTATTTTCATCCTCTTAATATTGCTTTTTTGAGAAGAAAACTCTTTATTTTGATATGGTACATTCTTCTTTCCTTTTTGATTAGACTACATTTTATCTTTACTTCAAGGTCATAAAGATGTTCTGTTTGTTTTTTACTAAATGCTTAATCGTTTTACTTTCCATATTTATTATCTGCAGTCCATTTGAAGTTAAATTTTGTGTATGCTGTGAATAAAGATCATGATCCACTTTGTTTATATATGAGTATACAGTTACCCTAGAACCATTTGTTTATTTATAAGATTTTATTTATTTATTCACGAGAGACACACAGAGAGGCAGGCTCCATGCAGGGAGCCCAATGTGGGACTCAATTCTGGGACTCCAGGATCAGGCCCTGGGCCGAAGGCAAGCACTAAACCACTGAGCCACCCAGGGATTCCCCCAGAACCATTTATTGAATAAAAAATCCTTTCTGTACTCAATAATATCAGTTTTGACATGAATTAAGCTACAATATTTGTGTATCTGGACTCTATTCTGCTGCATTGGTCTGTTGGTCTGCCTATAATTCACAATATGCTGTTTTAATTGGAGTAGGTATATCCTATCATTGGTCTGAAGAGATAGTATTAGTGAATACTCCAGCTGTGTTCTATTTCTTCAAGATTTCTCTTAATTATTCCTGGCTGTTTCAATTCCTATGTAAGTGTTAAAATCAGCTTGTAAATTTCAAAACAAACAAACATTCATTTATTTAATTTATTTTTTCTTAATTTGTCACAATAAAATGTAGATTTTCTTAAAGTTTTGTGAATCTTTTCTTAAATTTACTTCTCAGGTATTTAATATTTTGTAATTAAAAAAAAAAACAAAACCCTCACAGGAGTGCCTGGGTGGCTCAGTCAGTTAAGCATCTGCCTTTGGCTCAGGTCATGATCCTGGGGTCCTGGGATAGAGCCCTGGGACAGGTGCCCTGCTGGGCAAGAGTCTGCTTGCCCCCCCTTCCTTTGCCTGTCCCCGTCCCAATACCCCTCCGCATGCTCACTCACACACTTTCTCTCTCAAATAAATAAACAGAATCTTTAAAAAAAAAAAAAAAAACTTACAGCTTTTTACGTTTTTTAACTTCCTAATTTGTATAGGAAAAAAGTGCATCAATTTTAAAGATATAGCTTAATATGTTTTGACGAATATTTATATACTTATGTAACCACCATTACAATGGTATCAAACAAACAAGGTTATCTTGCCACCTTTCCTATTCAGTCCTTAACCCTATTCCTATACCCAGGGTAAGGACTGATCTGCTTTTTGTCACTATAGATTATAACTATCTTTTTGGGGATCCCTGGGTGGCTTGGCGGTTTAGCGCCTGCCTTTGGCTCAGGGCTGAGCCTGGAGTCCCGGGATCGAGTCCCGCATCGGGCTCCCTGCATGGAGCTTGCTTCTCCCTCTGCCTGTGTCTCTGCTTCTCTCTCTCTCTCTTTGTGTCTCTCATGAATAAATAAATAAAATCTTTAAAATAAAAATAAATAAAAAATAAATAAAATGGTCTTCTTAAGAGTATTATATAAATGGAATCAAGTAGTAAGTATTTATTTGTGTCTGGATTCTTTTGTTTTGCATTTGTGAGATTTGTCCATGCTATAGCAATAGTTCATTTCATGTTTTTTGCAGTATTACATTAAATGTATATATCACAATGTGTTCATCCAATCACCTGTTGATTGACTTTATGTCCAAGTTTTGGTTCTTACAGGCAAAGGTGTTATGAATATACAACTATATGTCTTTTATATATAAAAGTTTACATTTCTCTTGGATAAATACTATGAGTGGAGTGCCTGAGTCATATGGTAAATTTATATTTATCTTTATATGAAACTAACAACCTTTTTCTTATGTAGCTGTACCATTTTGTGCCATTTTGTATAACCAGTAGTGGTTGGGAATCCATGCTGCTCCACATCCTTATCAATACTTGGCATACCAATCTTTTTTTAAACTATTCTAGTAGGTACATAGTGTTATCTCACTGTAGTTTTAAGTTATATTTTTCTGATAATTGGTGACGTTGAGCATAGAATTGATGTGTATTAGTCATTTGTGTAACTTTGTGATTTTTTTAAGATGTATTTATTTATTTATTTTTATTTATGATAGACACACAGAGAGAGAGGCAGAGACACAGGTAGAGGGAGAAGCAGGCTCCATGCCGGGAGCCCAATGTGGGACTCGATCCCGGGACTCCAGGATCGCACCCTGGGCCAAAGGCAGGCGCAAAACCGCTGAGCCACTCAGGGATACCCACTTTGTGATGTTTTTATTCAAAAGTTTTTCCCAAGTTGGGGGGGTCATTCTTTTATAGAAATGTATAATTTTACTATATATGTGTTCTGAAAATATCTTTCCAAGTCTGCAAGTTATCTCTTCATTTTCTATATGATGTTTTTGTAAACCACAGTTTTGAATTTAATAAAGTATAGTATTATTTTTATTTTGTAGTTCAATCTTTTGATATCTAAAATACCTTGGTCTATCTCCTATATTTTCTTCTAAAAGTCTTATTTTTTTCATATTTAGACATATGTAAATAATACAGTTCAAGTCAGTTTTGGCATATGTTTTAAGGTAAGGGTAGAAGTTCATTTATTTTACATATAGATATCCAGTTTTATTTAGCACCTTTTGTATATGAACACATATACTTTTTCCATTGAATGACTTTAGAACTTTAGTTGGACTTCAACTGATGTAAGTGTGGGTCTGTTTTTAGACCACTGTCTCTTGATTATTGCTGTCCAAAGTAAGCTTTGAAACCAGGCAGTGTAAGTCCTCCAACTTTGTTGTATTTCAGAATTATTTTGGCTATTCTAGATCCTTTGAATTTCCATAAAAATGTCAGAGTTAGCTTTTTGGTCTTTATTTTTAACAAGTTGGTTATGATTCTGATTGGGGCTACTTTGAATCTAGAGGTTACTTGGGAGGAAAACTGGCATCTTAAAAATATTTATTCTTTTGATTCACAAACATGCTATCACCTCATTTATTTAGGTCTTCTTTAATTTCTCTCAACAGTATTTTATTCTTTTCAGTGTGTGTGTCATGCACAAAATGTATCCTTAAGTATTTCAGGGGTATTTTTGATGTTATTATTTAGTAATGGCAATTTTTAGATCAATTTACATTTTTTTCAGTTACATAGAAATGCAGTTGATTTTTTTGTACACTGACTTTATATCCTACAATCCTACCAAGCTCACTTAAGCATTCTAGTAACTTCTTTATGTATCTCTTAGAATTTTCTAAATAAACAATCATGCTGCTAATCATGCTGTTAATAATCAACAATTCAAGATAGTTTTATTTCTTCTGTTTCAATGTTAAATCATTTTACTTTTCTTTCTCTTTCATGCTGCTTGTCTCAGTCTGCTCTCTAGTTATTTATATTTTATTTTCTGTGTTTTTCTCTTCTTTTATACCTTATTTCCTGTCTGCTTTCCAAGTATTTGTGGTATTCCATTCCTTCCCCTCTATTGTCTTTAGCTCTACCTTTGATAATTGCTATTTTGTTTTTACTGTACATTTATTAGTAGTATTAAAATATGTTTCCTTAACTTATCACTAACTCAAGTTATTATTATAGCACTAGACAGATAATATAAGAACCTTGCAATACTACAATTCAGTTTTACTGTGTGTTGTCCTATTCTTATCTGTCTTAATTCTATATGTCTTGAATTCCACACTCTGATTTTTTGCTGTAGTCAAATGACTTAAAAGTATTTAAGAACACAAAAATTATCTTTCATATTTACTGAAATAGTGATCATTTTCAGTGATATTCTTTTTTTTTTTCTGTAGATCCTTAATTTTATTAACTTGGAACTCCCTTCACCCAAAAATAAATTTTCTTTTTGCATTACTTACTGGATTGATCTGCTGGTAATAAATTTCCCCAGCTTTCACTTACCTTAAAAAATCCTTGTCTTCATTTCTGAAAGATATTTTTGTTAGATTTTGAATTCTGAGTTGATGGATTTTTTTTTTCTAAATCTGCAGTTTGAAGATATGGCCCTATTACCTTCTGGCGCCCATTATTTCTAAGGATAAGTCAATTGTTATTTTTATCCTTGTTCCTCTTATTGCAATGCACCTACTTTCCTCTAGTTGATTTACATTTTTTTCCTTGTCTTCAGTTTTCAGCATATTGACTTGATATACATAAATGTGTTTTCCTTTGAATTTATCCTGCTAAAATTCTGCTGAATCATCCAGATCTTTGAATTGATGGCTTTCATTAGTTTAGGAATGTCTTTACACAATATTTTTTTAAATTATCTTTTCAGTCTCCTCTCTTTCTGACACTACAATTACATATATATTAGGATGATTTTGTTTTAGAGATTATTGGAACTCTACTATTCTGTTAATCTCAGTCAATGATTTTCTTTTTAATTTCAGGTATTTTCTTTTTTTTATTTCTATGATTGCCAAATACATATTAATTAAAGTTTCCATTGTTCTACCAATTATATATATTTTCCTGTAAATGCTGTGACAAATGTAGCCTAATATTTTAGAGTCGTTGCTAATTTCAACATTTATATTGTCTGTTGTGCTATTTCTGTTGATAGATTTTTCTCTTAGCTATCAATCAAATTTTTCATCTCTTCACCTATTTAGTACTTTTTTAAATGTTATCATGCGCACCAGAGATGCTACTTGGTTGAAACTCTTGATTATGCTGTTTTTTGTTTTTTTGTAGTTTTTTTTTTTTTTTGTCATTTATTGTTTGTTTACTAATCAGATAAATAACCAGCAGAGAACCTCAACTTTCTGGAATCTTCATTTCAATCTCTGTTAGAATGTGTCATTTTAAAATTTTGCCTTTATTTTTTTCTTTTTCTTTCTTTTTTTTTATTGGAGTTCAATTTGCCAACATATAGCATAACACCTAGTGCTCATCCTGCCAAGTGCCCCCCTCAGTGCCCATCACCCAGTCACCCCAATCCCCCGCCTACCTCCCCTTCCACTACCCCCTGTTCATTTCCCAGAGTTAGGTGTCTCTCGTGTTTTGTCACCCTCACTGATATTTTCACTCATTTTCTCTCCTTTCCCTTTATTCCCTTTCATTAAATTTTGCCTTTAAACCTGGGGCAAATCTCTTAGTATTTAGAAATAATATTGACTTCTAAATCATGAAAATCCAACTTATTTACCAAGCCCTTCTAACCTGACGAAGCCTGAACTTCACACTCTGTCTTCTTTCACTGGGTAGCTGCTGAAATCTCACATCAAGTATTTCCATTTTCCAGCTATTGTTTACCTTGGGATAATTGAAGTCTTTGGTGCATGCAGAGTTGAGGTGTGATCTAAGGATTTAGAGAGAATTTATGTGCTGATTTTAGGACCCTCCTCTATTTGTGGCCACTTTCAATTTTCTTCTTTTGACTTACCAGTTCCTAGGATTAGGAGATTTTCACCACATCTCAAACCTGTTCTCTCTACTCCCTGTTTCCCTACTCATGTTGTAATTTCTTTCTATTGCTGCATTATCTTGTCTTGTCATGGTTACGCTGCTTTCTGAACTCTATTTTTTTTAAGTCTCTAAAAGTCTCAAAAGTCTTCAGTCTTTTGTGGGGCTTGCCAATGACACTACTGGATTCAGATATTTATTTCCCCATTTTCATATAAATCAAAGTGTGTGTATTTGCTGTCTTCTATTATAGTGTAGGCAAGAGTAATGGGAGGTTTTCTATTCTCTCCCTATTGATTAGTATGTGTTATAGGAGGATGTATGGAGAGATTAAAATATATGCAGCTATTTTTTACACTATATAAACATAGAATTATATTTATAAAATACTTGAATGTCCAAAAAGTGAATAGAAAAAGAGAAATCATTATCTTCCCAAGATAAATGTCCAGGGCATAGGGAAAGGATTTCTGATTAAAGGCAGCATTAACAAAAATTAATAGCCATATCCTGTCTAAACACTGTATCCAATCAATTTAATAAATGAATTACAGATGGATAACATGTTCATTGTTGAGATAGGCACTTTAGGAAACAAGAAGAAGTATAATAGCTATATTTTTCTGCCAATACTTTACCAACAGAGGCACTTTTACGCCACTGGGTCCAATTCAGGCAAGTTCTAAGAATCTAGACAACAAGAGAAGGCACAGAACTTTTTTTATATTTATTTTTTATTGGTGTTCAATTTGCCAACATATAGAATAACACCCAGAGCTCATTCCATCAAGTGCCCACCTCAGTGCCTGTCACCCAGTCACTCCCACCCCCTGCCCACCTTCCCTTCCACCACCCCTAGTACATTTCCCAGAGTTAGGAGTCTTTCATGTTCTGTCTCCTTTTCTGATAAGAAGGCACAGAACTTCAAGAGTTTTATTTTCAGGACCTTTCTCACCTCTTTCACTTATTTTGAGAAAATGCCAATGTGGCTTTCTCCCTGCTCACACCCAGGTGAGGTACTTGCCCCAGATATGGAAGCTTCCTGGGTGAGTCTCTTTGCACTCTATGAAAACAGAACAAGATCACAGAGAAGGGCTTTAGGATGCAAAGGGCTGCCATTATGGAGTGCCCATTTGTGGAACAAATGAGGGCATGAATTTATGTTCAAAGATTGTCCAAAAATAAACAAAGGGATTCAGAAGCTGTGTGGATGAGTTCCTGATAATAGCACAACCAGAGCAGGCAGTGAAAGCCTGGAGACCCCAACTAAAATGAAACTACAACATTCCCAATTAGAGAATCAGTATCATGGTTAAACCACAGTATCTGAGAGGGTTAAACGTACTGCCCAAGTGCCTAATCTTCTTTCTTTCTGTGAAGTAATGCATATGCCAGAAAATATTCATGAATACAGAAAAATTAACATATAAAAGCATAAAACATAGCTCCTACTTAGAGAAAACTACAAATTAGTTTTGGAGATAAGACATTTATACAAAGACAAGTACTAATATGAGTTAATAATTCAAAAGTTTAAGAAGTATGACTACAGGTCAAATAGCAGCAGAAGTGATAGAAGTTATACATTCAGAGAAGATTTTATGACCTGACTCAAGTGGAGATTTTTCTCTTACCGTGGCTGTAGTCAGGCATCTATTCAACAGGTCTGGGGCTATTCAGAAGTATATATTAACTAAATTTTTTTGTGGCCTAACTAAGTATTTCAGTCTAAAAGAACTCATAACCAATTAATTATGGCCAGAGATCCCTATGGTGAGAACATTTGTGCAATCATGGTAGAAAACCAGTAAGCTATACTAATTTTATTCTCTTTTACCAGAATCTCTTAGCAAAGAGAATAGCCACTGTGTTTCTTCCCAAAGATGTTCTTGCCCCTTTCACCAAAATTTTTCAACATCTTGGTGAAAACAGTTTAATCTGGGTCTTTACACAGAAAGTGAGGGAGTGAGGATTAGGTTGTAGTCACAACTCATTAATCTATTTCAGCATTCCTATATCAGGAAAGTGTTTAACTTGGCGGGGGGGGGGGTGGATATTTAATTCCAGGTAGGTGCCTAGAATTCTCTTCTCCTTTATAGACAGAAATTCTATTTTATTTCTGCTGAGAGTAATCTAGAGTGGAAAAAAAAAAAAGAAAGAAGACTATATTTTTAACCTCATTACAACTTAAAGTGGCCAATAAAATATAAACAATAGTCACTGGGAAGGCTTATTAAGAAAACTGTTAAAAAAAAAAAAAAGAAAACTGTTTAAGGAAAACTGACTTGTATGTCAGTATTCCAGCTGTAGTTTACTCTGTGATTATTGAATGCCAAGGTTCAGGGGTCAGTCAAGAATTTGGGGAGAATTTATATACTGCTCTTGGGACTCCTTCCTATTTGTGGCTACCTTCAATTCTCCTTTTCATTTTTCAGTAACCAGTATTCTTATTCATCAGTTTTCATATCTGCTTTCCCTATCATAGTTTCCCTATTCATAGTATATCTCTCTCTTTGTACTGCTGAATTATTTTGTTTTGTCATGGTAAGGCTGTTTTCTGAACTTCTATTTTTTTAATAGTCTCCAACTCAATCTCCAGTCTTTTGTAGAGTCATCTTATTGCTTTTATTCTCTTTTTCTCTTTTAGCCTAGAAGAGTCAGCATTCATCTTAAACTAAGAATTCAAGATGGTTACTCACGTAGTTGTTACCTTGATGGAAGGACTGGAAGTATGAACTCAACTGGGACCTCTGTCTTATTGTATAGTCTCAGAATTCCAAAGGGAATGTACTAAGACATCCAAGCAGAAACTGCAAAATTTGTTATGATTTAGCCTTAGAATTGCACAAGGTAATTTGTGTCGTATTACACTGGTTAATATGCCCAAAAAGCCAGTGCCAGCTCAAGGCTAGGAGGGATAAGACCTCATACTTTACATAGAGAATAGCAAAGAACTTATAGCCATCTTTACTACAGGTGTTTTTTTTTTTTTTTTCATTTTTTCCAAAAATCTTTAAAAGGGTAAAAATAACCCGCATACTATTAGTGGATATGAAAATTAACTTAGATAAAGGCAGAACAGGTCAAATTTTAGCCAAGAGTGAAAGAAGTCTCATTACAAAACAAAAACAAAAACAAAAACAAAAAAACAGAAAGCAAGAATTTAAACTCCCAATAGTTATTATTATTGTGAAGGCTTTGTGGACCTACAAGGGGAGATACAAACTTTTAAATACCTAACAAACCTCAGAATAGAATTAAGCAAGTCATATCCAAACTAAGAATAATGATGTACATCAAACGTTTCTCAAATCTTGGAACAGGAGCTCTTGAGTTTATCATAGTATGATCTTCAAGGACTATGGGGCCTCCATACATATACAGCAGGGGGCCCTCTGGCACTGAGTTACCTAAGTCCTGTTGACCAAACAGGACTTTACTGTTCTACCAAAGTTCACACAGACATTCCAGCACAGAATCCACTTGGAAATTTTTGAGTTTTTTTTTTCCCACTGAGGGAACTCTGATTAAATAGATCTCTCACCCCTTGACAGTATCTCAGGTTTTTTGTCGTTGTTTTTGCCGGGGGTGGGGTGGGGTGCGGTGGGGGTGGAGGTGGGGGCGAGTGGAGAGTGTTTGTTTATTTTTTTTGAAGAAGAAGGGTAAATAAAAATTGGAAAGAGAAAACTAGAATAGTAAACATTCCTTTTGTTTACTAGTTTTTCATTGCCTTTCTTCATTCCTGCTAAATGCGGTGTATACTTAGGGAAAATAAAATGTTGGTCCAGTATCTAAGAAACTTATTTTCCTGAGTGATTCTGAAAATAATACATATGCCATCTCTTGGGCCCCAATTTGGCAAACTGCATACTTTGTGAGACTGTAGTTAGCAGAAGAATCTGAGGCCATAGAATATTAATTCATGAATAAACACAACAAGATGCCCAGGAATCAAAATAATTGATTTTTGCTCTACTAACTTTATTCTCCTCACAGTATTCTTTGATCAAATATATGAAACATGACTCATTTAATTACCTAATATAAGGGATTTGAGCTTACATTTCTTCATTAGATTTTTAAAAAATTATTCTATGTAACAATAGATTTTATTCTATTGCCTAAGGAATCAACCACTAATTAGTCTTTTTTTCCTCGCGATATATAACTACTTATAATTTTTTAAAAAATCAATGCTCAAAATATTTTAAAAACTAATTACATTGAGTTTCTTTTATAATGTTTTTATTAAAAATATTTTCACTTGAGTTCCATTATTCCTTCAAGGCATTGGCTTTAATTGATATAATTTTAATAGTTTCTCACATGATGCATGTCACAGATTTATATTAACATACTGTCATCAAAAAAAATAAAAAAAACATACTGTCATCAACTAAATAAATAGCTTCTCCTTGGTATAGTTAGTTTCTCTATAGTTAAGATCACATTCATAAATGCACCTTTTTCAGAGTTTAGAATTAAGGTTTTTTTAAAAAATACTCAAATATAAGAAAAACAAATAGAAATACATGCAAATTTTTCAACAGTTTAGAACTTTACCAAAAAATCAATTATAAGAGAATTTATTATTTCCTAGACTTGGTTATTATGTGTTTTTCAACTGACCTAGATAAAAATTCTGGATGCTATTTACCACTAGTTTTCATTGCTTTCATTATTCAAAGTACAAATGTTCCTAGATTGTCATTAGGAAGAAGTCCTTGGTTCCTTAATGCCCTCACAAACTCTGCCAACAGAGAAGATTAAATAGCAGAACAATGACATACAAAAGAAAGAGTTAAAAATGATATTTTAGACTCTGAAACATCACTTAAAACTTCTCTAGGAAAGTAGAATAAGAGCTTTAATAGAATTTTCCCTCCATTAATAAATCAGTATGTACCCCTTCTCTCTCTGTCTAGATAGAATAAACAGAATCGTTATTTATGTATAAAGAGTATCTTACTAAAGTATAGGGAATTTGTCCAGGAAGACAATTTATAGGTGGACTGCTTAGTTATAGTTCAGTTTGGTCTCACTTGGACAAATATGGCTAGTTATTTTCAACTTCCTTGCTTACATACTAGCTAGACAATTCATTCCATTACTCAACACAGGATATAGAAGGCTTATTACCGAGAATATTCTCTATAAACCTTGTGATATGAGAGCGAACAATAGAGTCCATGACTTCAGAGTTTGCATAGAGCATTTCTTAAAGAGAAGAAAATATTCTCCAAAAGAACCTGATACTCTAAACTTGACTTCTCATGGTCAGATTCCACTGACCTTGAATGCAGGTCATCTCCCATTAACTAATGTTTGTTATTTTTTCATTAAAGCTTAGTTAGGTCTCTCAACCTCAGTTACTTTATTTTTCTCATATTTGACCAGACTATACCTTTCATCATATGCAGTCCACCTATCTACTTTTTGCTTCATATTTTTTGCTTCCAGGCTAACTTAAAGGTCAAATTGTGGCTTCAAGCTAGCTATTAATATCATTTAGGTACTTAAGTGTGTTTTTTTTTCTTTACCTTCCTAGTCTAAATTAGGTGGCCCTCCTCATCTGTTTATAATGCTTGTATTCCAAACAAAACTTAAGCTCCCTGAAACAAACATATGTTTTTGTTTATGACAAAAGGAATATAATGACAACCTGCATATAATATGAAAGATGGGATTTCTTCTGTACACCATCTAAAATCATGAATCTTGTGATTGGCCAATTAAATAAGTGAAGAACTGGGACTACAAGAGGGTACTGTTTGTGAGTGGTTCATCTCTAGATTGTATGTATGTGGACTTGAATGAATAACAACCTCACACCCTTCCTTCCCCTTGCAAAAATAAACAAACAAACAAACAAACAGCAAAAAGTCTCTATTCCTGAGAAACAACCTCCAACTTATTAGATCTATATGAGAAGGCTAAAAAAAGGATAAGGACAAAAATAATGTCATAGCTCTAATGTATCTAACAACCGAACTGGCTAGTCATAGCATGCCCTCTCCCCACTTATATGTTGTTAATGTTACTGATTCATTTTATTCGATATTTTCAGAAAAAATTATTTATCATAGCTTGTTTTTTTAATAATAAATTTATTTTTTATTGGTGTTCAATTTGCCAACATACAGAATAACACCCAGTGCTCATCCCGTCAAGTGCCCCCCTCAGTACCCATCACCCATTCACCCCCACCCCCCGCCCTCCTCCCCTTCCACCCCCCCTAGTTTGTTTCCCAGAGTTAGGAGTCTTTATGTTCTGTCTCCCTTTCTGATATTTCCTACCCATTTCTTCTCCCTTCCCTTCTATTCCTTGTATGAGAGACACAGCAGTGGCTGCCATTCTGTTGGATGTTGCTGGGTTAACTTGTGTCTAGGCTTCTTCCTGATTCAGCCACCGGGACTTTAGGTGCTAGAACACAGTTTCTATGTAAAAATTACAGTCTTTTCAAAAGTACTAAAGTGGGATCCCTGGGTGGCGCAGCAGTTTAGCGCCTGCCTTTGGCCCAGGGCATGATCCTGGAGACCCGAGATCGAATCCCACGTCGGGCTCCCGGTGCATGGAGCCTGCTTCTCCCTCTGCCTATGTCTCTGCCTCTCTTTCTCTGTGTGTGTGTGACTATCATAAATAAATAAAAATTTTAAAAAAAGTATATATATATATATATATATATATATATATATATATATATATTCTTGACCCAAAGAGAATTTTTCTAATTTATGTTTGTTTCTCCCAGGAGATTTTACTAATTTTCCCATAAGATAATGATGGTTGGATCCTATAAAATCGAGTAGAAATTACTTCTGTCAGTATTATAATAAGGTAGTTAATATTGAGTACTTTTATGAGGTAAGAACTAAAAAACAAGTTCTGTTTGAAAACATTGGATGAAATATTAGTTTATATCATTGAAAAAATAATTTATGGTTTATAGTGTAGAAATCTGTATCTATCAAGTTTCCTTAGCTACAGTTGGATATTCCATAAGTTGGATATTATGTCTACATAATTTATAGAATCAAGTGCAAGAGGAACATGTTGGGCCCCTTGCTCAAAATTATTAAAAGTTTCAAGGCAGTGAGAGTTGACCATTAAACCAAGCTTAGGGTACTATGTGACTGCAGATTGCATGCCTTGGCTATAATTTAGAGTTTTTATATTGATTACCTTACTATATACACATAATTACAAAGAAAATTACTTCATCTTCCAGAAGAATAGCACAAGCTATCAACATTTGCAAAGGAAGAAACTGTAGCACAGAAAAGCATGATCTAGCTAAATCTTTCCAGTCAGCAGAAGTACTCAGGCAATAACTTATGTGTCCTAACTCCAGTCTTGCTCTCTGTTTACTTTATCAGATTTCATCTCCAAATCGAACTCCAATTTCAACAAATGGCAAAGACATTTATGACCAATATACACTGCTTCCCCTCAGAACATCACCTCTGGAGTCAATTCTAGGAATTTAATTGTATGAGACAAACAACAACTGCTACTTTCGTGAATTACTTGTTTGCCCCATTCAGAGTCCAAAACATTGCAGGATTGGGGAAATGAGAAAACTCATAAAGCAGCAGCTCTTTTCTATCCAGTGCAGCTGAGAGATACAATTAATAAAAATGGAGAGACTCCACAGCCTAGCAGCACCCAAAGTAATAACTCCTTTTATGAATATGAGACATAGGTCCCAGGGTGTCTGGAGGCAGGTTTCTGCTCTATTGATCACATTGTCAGACAACACATTTCATATCACTGAACATGTCCTATTTTGGAAGACGTGGGAAAGGGACACTGGAGGAAACATAAATGTCAGAAGAAGTAGAAATGCCTGCGAACCTCAGCACATGTTTCTTGGAACAAAAAAGCCGATCTGGCTTGGGAAACCAGTCCCAGAAGTGATCAGAAATTAGAAAAGCATCCATAGCTGGTAAAGTACTTGAACATATGCTAAGTATAGACAACATGGCATGAAAGACCAAGCTATTGCAAGTATTCATTTCCTAGGAACTAGCAGGAAGCTATCAATTTCTCATTCTTTCACACATTTGGCAAATTCTTATACATAGCCACACTGATTCCTATGATATAAGTCATTCTGTCCATTGTATGCAGGTATAAATTCAATGCAGTTGTCAGGTTATTCTGTGTCCTATCTCCACAAATTTTTTCTCCCATTAATCTTATTGGCAAGTTAAAAGTCAAGAGATTTCATCCGATATTCATTAAAAAGGGAAGGATCCCTGATACGATAATGAAATTATTTTTAGTGATTGTCTTCTTAAACTTTTTAAAATCAGAAAGCTGCCTGATTCCTACACTCTCTTTCTAGTGCCCCTAACCTAGCTTTCACTCTGTTTTTGCAATCCCCAGCTGGACCCTCCATCCTTTTAACTGAAAAGTAGGAAAGGGCATTTGTTGGGGCATAAGCAATTCTAATCATTTAGAAAGGCTGTTCCAGGTGGAAACATTTCTTTGTCATTCAGACATCCTCTTAGTTTGACTAAGTCCCTTTTATTGAATCAGAAAATATATTGAACACCTACTAGCTGCTTGGTGTACATTATCTCTAGATATTTATAAACACTACACATGAAAATGCCATTCACCCTTCACAAGCTAAGTGGGATGGAGATAGATTTTGAACATAAAGATGTGAAGTAAGAGATGTAGTTTGCAGCTATGGGGATCAAGCAAGACAACCTAAATTGGTGGTACTCAATTTCTTGAAATGGGTGAAATTGCAGGTGGGACTCTCCTTATACATGGGGATTTAGAGAGTAAACTACAGTTTCAAAATTTTCTTTTTTTTTTCTTTTGAATTAAATTAGGCAAAACATGTGTTCCCTTTAAAAAACATACTCTTCGGATACATCTATTTCAGAACAATTATTACTCTATTGTGCAAACTTCTTTTCATCTCTCTCTCGAGTTTCACATTAATTGGTACTTTATTTGCTTAAAACCTAAATGTCAGTTAAGAAGAAATATACTCTAGTGTATAGATCTTGCCATTTAAATTCTAAGGTTCTTTTTTTTTCTGCCTTGGTAAAATTTTATCCAGGAAACAATAGATACATATGTACTTAAAAACAAGAACCATTAGAAAATGAAATAGGAAAGAATGATTTAAGTTTTAAGTTTTAGAGGCCCCTGACCTTTTTTTTTTTTTTTTTTTTTTTTTTTAAGTTCCTGAAAGACTGTAGCAAGATAAAAGGATCACTGGCTCCTGGTCTCTTTGAGATAACGAGTCATGAAATTTAAAACACATACACACACACACACACACACACCCCTCCAAACAAGGTCAGGTAACACCATTCCCTTCCTTGACCCCAAGGTAAAAAATATGAATACTTTCAGTAATAATTTAGGAATCATCTTTATCTCCTATGTGCCACATCAATTGGGGTTTAACATCATGATTTTTTTAGATACCTATATTTATGTATAATAGACATATAAACTTGTATTAGATGACAACTGATTTTTTTTAACCCAAGGTAAAGAAAGAAGCAATCATTTTTAACTAAAACCCTTCTATGTTTTTTGATTGCGGTTCAACTTGCTACTGTTTAGAAAAAAAAAAAGAAATTTCCATAGTGTTCTCAAATCTTACTGCTTTGCAATTGTCATATGCTCTATTAAAAAATCAAAAGATGAAGCAGTCAATCCAGTGATTACTTTCACATGGCTTTATTGGGAAGGGGTCAGAAAGAGGGATGATGGCAAAGAGAGGACCAATAGACAAGTAAATTAAATTTAAGCATTTTCTTTAAAAAGAGAGATTTTCAAGAAAAGAATAAAAGCACTGAAAGTCCATGAATCAAGCCATAGCCAAACTATGTTCTATCTGAAGTAGATTTTCTTTTTCCTTTTTTCTTTTTTTTCTCTTTTTTTGAATAAAATATCTCCCCATCATTACTTTTTAATCCTCCACAGACTGAGCTTCATCTTCAGACCCTTTATCCCCAGATTTTTCAGGTGGATGGCTTGCAGAGGGCTTCTTTTCTGGAGGGCTATCTGGTTTCTCCTTTTCTTTGGGAGAAGGAGCCTTTTCCTTTGATACCTTTAAAGCTGTGGAGTGACCTACCTTCCCTTTGCCTCTCACAGGGTTTGGCCTCACTGTAGCCTTTGGCTTAGGTTTGGGCATTTTCTTTTATCTCAGGATTGGACTTCTTAGGGATCTTTTTTTTTTCTTTTCTTTTTTCTTTCTTTCTTTCTTTCTTTTTTTTTTTTTTTTTTTTTTTTTGAACTACCATAGTCACTATCATCATAGTCTTCCATTAGGAAATCTTCATCACTGCTGGAATCTTTCTCTTGGAGTGGTGCTTCAACTTCCTCTTGTTCTTCACTGCCCTCATCTTTCATGAGCATCTCTCTCTCTCTGATTGGAAGCTGCTTTAGAGGCTGCTTGCCATTGCTGACACATATTTTGATGATCTTTTTATCTTCACTGTCCTCTGCTGAGTGAGAATCACCCTTCTTGGTCTCCACATCTTTTTCTTTAGAGTCCTCACTATCTTCCTGTGAATTCTTTCCAAATTGCCTCTTATTTTTGCTTCCTGGGAAAATGCGTGAATTTTCTTAGCTAGAGGGCCTGCATCTCTTCCATAATCTTCATCAGCATCATCAGATTCTTGAAATTCTGAAATATCAATGACCTTTCTATTTCTGACCTGCGGAGATCTGTTTGTTGTCAAAACAGAAAATGGTCAAGAAGACAACAAAGATCAGGATTCCACTCTATCCCTGGCACCCTACCAGCCCCCCTTTGGCTGGTGAGTGTACCTCAAGCTACTGGCTTTTCAAACTCTACTGCTTCTTGGTTCAGGGCCCCTTAATCAGATGAGGACTCCCAACCCCCCATCTCTTCAAAATACCATATCTCTCTCTATTAGGTTGTATACCTGTTGAAACAAAAAAATATGCTAATTGTTCTTTCATCCTCAGAACTTACCATATTGTATGGCAAATGAAATCCATAACAACATTTTTAATTTTAATAATGTATTACATTATTGCATCACATCAGGTATTGTGTTAAATGCCTGGTGTTCATAATGCTGGTTCATCTTCATAATGATCCAATGATTTCAATATGTTAGTATTTTCATTTTAATAGTGGGAAAATGAGACTTTAATCACACACACTAAATTTAGGATTTGGGTCCATAGACTAATCAAGGACCACAAGTTGAAAGATTCAGTTTAACTTCCTTTCAATTTCAGCAAGCAGCCATCTGAATAGTGATATATAAATAAGAAAAGACTAAGGCTCCTGTTAGGGTCCCTAGAAACAATCTTTAAGGTGTAGTACACACAAGCAGGTCAAATCATATATGCTTATCTGGAACAACGGCCTTTCTTGAATGGAGGAGCATGACCACTCATAACTGAGAGCAGGGAATTCTTCATCCCAACTCACTCAGATCAAAAATGCTTACTATCCAGGTTTTATGTAGCATGTTTTCTCCTGTGTCCAAGAACAGAAGAGGTATGGACGTGTATTTGCATCTTGTTTCCTTTAGATTCTTCCAACATATAGAAATCATACCTGGGCTTATTTTATGTCCTCCTGAAGTTTTTTGGTTTTTGAATTACCACTTTAGTAGAAGGGACCAATCAGTGGCTGTATGGCTTGTTTTGTTGTACTTTCTTCTGCAGTGGCTAGTGTGTTATTTTCTTATTCTTTTTTTCATACTTCAATCTGAAAAGGAAAGAAATTCTGCCTTTACCATCCTTTCTGTCTCTACCAATTGCTAACTACCTCCCCAAAAGGAGAAGAAGCTGAAGTCATTGGTCAGAGCTAAATAGTGAATGTAATGTAAGATGCACCCAACCATTAGTGGTCCCTGGTTTCAATTCTTTCAGCCAAATGCAGCATTCTCTTTTCTGTGTCTGGAAGTTATGAGGTAGGCACACGTTGGACAGGGTCCACCAGCCTCTTCTCACTTTCAGTTCCATCTCAGATTGGGGGAGGAGGGGTGTGTGTGAAGCATACTTTTCATTCTTGTTCATATGACTTATAGGATAAAGAGATTCAGAGTTGACTCCATAGATTCCAAAAAATGGAAAGATGTAGGATAATATACTTTGGCTTTCAGGATAATATTTCCTAAAGAAAACAAATCTAGAAAAGCCCTACGTTTGTTTGTATAATATTTTGTCTGACAATAAATAATGTTGCCCCTTTATTTTTCATTTACTTATTTTTTTTGTTTTGGTTTTTTGAACATTATCAACCTGAAAAAGGTGGAATGATGAATGATGGGATTTTGGCACCAAAACACCTTAACATTTAAGGTGCATGCTGAACAACTATTTATTTCTTTTCTCTACTTTACAGTCCTCCAGAGATAGGACAAAAAAGTATCCAGACAAAGAGGAGAGAGTTTGAGGAGACAGAAGGAAATCCTCAATTCAAACTTTGGACAATGATGTTTCCTCTGGCTAAGCCACCTACTTTCTTTCCTTCTGGCTGAGTATGGCAGATATTTGTAGTTGTCCACCGATATTCATACTCTCCTTCCAGAGTCTTAGCTGAGTACATGGCCAATTAGGAACCCTTGTGGCTAGATGACCAAGTTCTAAGCAGCAGTGGTTTATGTCCCACTTTTGGATCTTAATTATAGATGACTAAGTCTGCTTTCTCCTTGACCCTCTCCTCTTTGCCATTGACTGGCACATACACATCTGATGCAGATGCAGATGCCAAGCATCCAAAAATGAAGATATATCTTGAGCATGACAGAGTTTTCTTAGTGGTTATGGGCTTATTTTTAACTATTTTGTGAAAGAATAGTAAGCTTCTGTAATTCTTAAGCCCTTGTCCCTTGGGTCTTTTGATTGCATTATTTTATAACATTTCCCAACTAATACATGGTAAGGTGCTCCTCAGAAACATGGCTTACTCTCTTTCCCTATATTTTCTTTCCCATGAGTCCCTGATTATACAGATCCTTAGTTCATACCATAGTTTTCAATGTCTTTGGTCATGACATTTGTGAGCTAAATTACAGGGTTTTTTTTTTTTTCTTGATACAAAGAGATATGTATTTCTTCCTTTATACTGGGTTCTTCTAAGCTGATGATGCCTTCTTTTCATTTTAGAATCAGATAGTCATATTATTTTTAGTCTTCTTATTTTTAATCCTTACCAAAAATAAATGAAAACTTTTGGATATTTATGAGCTCCCTTTTACAAATACAAGTACAGAATGATGGATGATGCCTGACACTCCTCTATTAACAATTTCAACATGTTTTTGTTTTTCCTTTGTAATGCCTCCCTTCCCCAGCCTCTCCATAGTGAATGCATTTGCTCTTCTGGAACATTTTTCACTAAAAAGCATAATAAACATGACTCCAAAGAGCTGCTCAAAGGAAAAAAATCCACAATATAAATTCCCATCCATTGCGGAACCTGGAGAATAAGATGGTATAATTCAGAGAATCAAGAATTTCAAATTATATAGATGTAGGTTCAAATAGTTTGCTATCTATGAATATTGGTTAAGTTTACTTCTTCAGACCTAAGTTTCTCATCTATGAAAGAGGATAGCAATAATTGCCTGATGCAGGTTAAATGAGATAATACAGGTAATGTGTAGTTTGTAGAGTGAATAGCACATTGCTGACACATGGTAGCCACTAACTCACTGTTAATTCTTCTTGTCGTTAATGTTTTGATTCTTTTCTAAATTTATCTTCACAAGTAATTGACGGTCAGTGTATTTGGAAGCAGTGTCAGAAGCCAAGATGTTTGCCTGGTTTAGAGAGAGTGAATGTTTTGTCAAGCCATTGGGGCCTACTCCAAATTCACAAAAACAACACAAAATGCTTACTGAACTGTAGAACGCTAATTATGCACCCTATTTATAATAATCTTACAAAGTCTCATTACCTACAGCAGTCACAATGCATTCATCTCATTTCTGTTTAGGCTGGGAAAATTACAGGAAGGCCTTGTCATTCTTTTTGGAGTTTTCTGTATTTGGTGACATTTCCCCAGCTTGCTGCAAAACAGCAGCTGCAATTAATTACTTTCTGAATCGACTAGAGGACAGCTTGTAAGTTTTCTGCTGCCCTCTGTCAATTCTGGCACAATGAATTCTCTTTTAAACTTGCATTTCAAACATTTTAAAGATTGCAGGGCCTGAATATAATGGAAAATGGAGGACTATTTTGTATTTAGTATTTTCCAAGAAAATATAGCACTATAATGATAATCAATCAACTCTGGATCCTAATGTTTGCAATGAACAAATATTTTTCCTTTTTAAAAAATATAAAACTTTGTAGAAATCTAGTAATTGTTAAGCTTACATCACCTTATGCCTCTAACCAAAGATTGCAACCTCTTTGGGCTTGTCTATACTGACATTATCATTTTCCAAAGTTTTGATCATCTGAAAATGAAATGCAATAAGCAAAGACAATCCCAGCCTGAAAGTTCTTGTCAATCTTGCTTAATCAGTAATTGCAAAATCTCACACTGTGTTCAGAGTCTATGTTAAATGAAATAAATGTCTTGCATTTATTTTGTCTTCAAGTTTTCAGGTTGTATACAGACACACACCACAGAACTTTTTATGTTACTGGAGCACATCTCAATAATTGATATTAAAACATGGTGAGGGGTCATAATCACAATCAGATAAATGATTCCCAGTTGATCATTTATAAAGGATTTTAGAAAGTATTTTTGAATATAGGTTTTACATAGGAAGTCTAATAGTCTTCAACGTCACTTTAAACAGAACGATCATGTTACATATATAAGAAGACAATATTTGAGATGAGGTCACTGTTGTCCTCTATGCCCTTGCTCACCACCTGCCTTGTATCTGCTCTACATAAATAGCGAAGCATTCTCAGCTTCACAGATGATAGAAGCCAAACCAATCGATACTGACCTCTTTCAGAAGTTTCTAGACACAAATATTTTGAAAATGTGAGGTTCAAAGAATATTGCCAGCTGAATCCACATTGAGATTTAAAAGGATTTCTTAAATAAAAAGGTGTTCCAAACGTGCGAACTTGGTTTCCTACAAATGAGTCAAAAGTCAAAAGTAATCATAACTGCCTTTGTCCATTCAGTCAGTTTATTCTTTTATTTTGTTAGTAGGAAAACAAGAAGTTAGAGGATGACTTTGTGTCTCAGGCTGACTGAACTGTCAATATGATAGTTGATCATGGAGTCAAACATAAGTGAGAGACAAACCTTCCATATGCCAATTTTCAAATGAAATGATCCAAAACCTGTTCCCAGAATCCCAAATCTTTTCATCTACTTCATGAATGTAATAAGGGGCCAGAGTGTGAAGAGAGACTTTTGCAAAAGAGATTGGTGAACACAGTTCTTTACACAGAGCTGTTGCTTTGCTGAGATCTCACCATCCTTCTTCCAAGGGATGAGAAGCAAGGCAACACCTTCTAATTTCAAGTTTAGAAAGGGAGCTTCAAGAATATCAAAATATAATTTTCAAAAAGTTAACTCTCACACAAAATAACAGTGAGTCTGGGTCAATAATTTATTTAATTCATTAATGAGCAACCAGCCTGGTGACAAAACTATGTGTGTATATATATATAAATATATATATATATATATATATATAATCAATATACTGAATATATAATGCTATATAACATGTAACGGCATATGTAACATAACCTATAACATACATATAAATATATAAAATATATATTATACATATATATTCAGGAGAAAAAAACAAATGCCAGATAAGTTTTCAAAGTTAGAAAATTATATAACATCTTATGGGACAAAAAATCATAACCATAGAAATCAGTCATTTTCTCTACTAAAAATATTGTTTGCATCTCTACTGATCAAAAAAAATTTTGTTTTAATTTAGTTAATATCTGACTTTCCAGAGTCTGAGGCTTAATTATTGGTAGATAGTAAATCAAAAATGTTATCTTTTTTTAGAGTGACGGCCTCTGGACAGGTTAGTCAGATGATGCTCTGATACTAATTTGAAAAGACACATGGTAATCTTTTTTTGCCTTATTTGTAAAGTTTAGATAACATCCTTGATAAAGAAATCACTCAGAATGTTTTGAAATATATTACCTACAGTCAAAAAACAGACAGTAGGGACGCCTGGGGTGGCTCAGTGGTTGAGTGTCTGCCTTTGGCTCAATGTGATCCCGGGCCCCTGGGATTGAACCCACAGGGAGCCTGCTTCTCCCTCTGCCTATGTCTCACCTCTCTCTCTGTGTCTCACATGAATAAATAAATAAAATCTTAAAAAAAAAAAGAAAAAGAAAAACAGACAGTAGTAGTGACTCCTGCCTGAAGAAGATAAAGTGAAGTACATTGGGATCTAATCAGGTCCCTAGAAATCTAGAAGGCAATAGTAGGGCAGCCTAGTAGCATCCCTGATGATAGACTCTCTTTAGTCCTACTGCCCTGAGACGGTAGCAAAACTCCTTATGTTGTAGGAGTGTTTTTCACTGAGCAGGTCTGGGCCTTTGGTTCAGAGAGTAAGCACAGAATCTTCTTGGTCCTGACGAGTATGGTATTCTGGATGGATACAGGGAGCTCAGGAGAAAGCCTAGGAGTATGCTGCTGGATGCCTAGGGGCTGAATTAGAAGTCGCAAAGACCATCCGAGAGATAGATACCTCTAGTTAATCAGTTAATCATGACAACTATAGGAAAGAACGGCAACAAGCAGGTAACTTTTGAAGGGCCAACTAAAGCACCCCCAAAAGAAAGATCTAGCTTTCATCATTAGCGAGGACCACTCAGGATCACTAACTTAAGTCATCTGCCACGCCCATATTGTTCACAAGTAAAGCACCTAAGAACTGGCCTAGAGACACCCCTACCTACCTCAGCCTTTGCCTGGGCAGGAAAATGGAGAATGTGAGCATGAAGAAAACAGAGAATAGAGGTACCTCACAACCCTCCCCAAGCGGGCTTTCTGTCTGAAGTAAGCTAAATCAGAGATTTGTGTGTGCATGTATGGTCTTTATTTCCAAACACATGCTCCAGATATACTACAGTGATTCTTTTTTAAAAATTTAAACTTAACCATATCATCCTTTTCCCCAGTTTTTTTTTGAGATATATTTAATCATACAACTATACTAATTACTCATATAATACTATATAATATACTAACATAGTGTATTAGTTTAAGATATACAACATAATGACTCAAAATTTTATATATTTCAAAATAATTATCAAATTTAGTTAACCATCCATCACTTCACATAGTTATGAATTCTGTTTTCTTGTGGTAAGAACTTTAAGATCTACTCCCTTAGCAACTTATAAATATACAATATATATTTGATATGCTAACTATAGTGACCATACTGTGCATTTCATCACGAGAATTTATCTGTAACTGGAAGTCTGTACCTTTTGTCCACCTTCACCCATGTCCCTACCCTCTATCCCAACCTAAAGTCGACTAAGTTGGAGATCTGCCACTAAGTTTAGAATTGTAATGCTTATATGGGACTGGATATTAATTTTGGATATTGACTGGATATTGAATTTCTGAATAATGACTTTTTATGACTAAAACTGACTATTTTTCTTTCCTTTTTTTTTTAACCTGAATGGGAACAGAGAAGTCATGAACCTGCCCCAGTTTTCACTGAGGGGCCGGGAAAGGAATATATCTCTCTAAATAAAACTGTAAAGGAAGAATGGGAAATAGAAATACAAAACTCATTGTGGTTACCGTCTACATGCCATGCTTTTTCACTAGTAGCAGAAATTGTTTCCCTTATATGAGGAAATCGGAGAATGGAGTTTATACACATTCCAGGACCATACCTACTCACCTCACCATGCTATCATATTACTATTTTGGAGTTTAGGAACTGAAAGTAAAACTTCACCACCAAATTGATAGAGAATAACCACAACTAAAGAAATCAAAATGATAGTAAAGGATTCTTTGTTCCCCATTCCACTTTTAGATGTCTGTGCTAAACTTTTTAGGTATGTGATATAAAGAGAAATGTATACCATTACAATAAGTAAATATTTTTGGTTTTCTAATATGACATTAAATTGATAGCCTGGAAGATATGTGATATTCCTCATAAGTAAATTTTTACTTTCCAAGGTAAAAATACAATGTATCCATTTGAACAAAGCATTGTTTTGTTTTGTTTTGTTTTGTTTTGGGCTTATTTTGGCTAGGGATGCTGCATAGTATTGTAGCAAACTGAGGCTTTCAAAATTAAATAGTTTTTGGGTTGAATGCCACCTCTACCACCTTTTAACTTTCTGATTTGAGCAAAATACTTATTTCAGAACCTCAGTTTTTCCATCAATAAAATAGGGATAATATCCACTTCATTACATTTTAAATGGAATTTTCCCCCTTCTGTACTGTAAGTAGGGATTAGACAGTATACTAATAATAGCCTGACAAGGAAAAAGTATTTAACTTTTTGAAAAAAAAATACTCATAACCTTCAAGGCTTATTATGATGTATATGACTTGGTGAATAGTTTTTCCTTCTGAGTTTGACATGGAGACTGAATCTGAACTTCAAAGTCAAATGTCTTCCCATTAGGTCCACTCGGCTGAGCTCTGCTCCAGGGACCACTAGAGGGCCATTGGTTTTCCTGAGAACTCTGAGATGCTTGGCTGCAGCTAGTGACCCTTAGGTCCTGATGCCAGGCACTTTGATTTACCTCCTGCTTCAGGTCTTAATGCAAAGGGTACAATTGGTTTTGAAAATCTCTAAGCAATTTAGATCCTGGAATAGAAATTTCAAAAGTCAGCTGGTTTGAATTTCCAAGCTCTGGAGACACAACAATTTGAGAGCTATGTATAAACCTAGATGCTAGCTTGCTGTGAAATTTTGAGAAAAAATAAAGATCCTTTAGAAAAGGACTATGAAACAAATGAGTGCTGAAGACTCTGATGTTCTTCTCAGAACTCAGCGGGAAAGAGGTAGTGGATGAATGAAGCTCCAGAACAAAGGGGATATTCTTGGGTCTCCATGACCCCACCTTGGGAACAAGGAGCAAGCACTACCTCTGATGTTGTCAGAAAAGAAGAATTTCTGGGCAGCCTGGGTGGCTCAGTGATTTAGCACTGCCTTCAGCCCAGGGCATGATTCTGGAGACCCAGGATTGAGTCCCGCATCAAGCTCCCTGCATGGAGCCTGCTTCTCCCTCTGCCTGTGTCTGTGTGTGTGTGTGTGTGTGTGTGTGTGTGTGTCTCATAAATAAATAAATTTTTAAAAAGAAGAAAAGAAGGATTCCAAGGATAAATCTGGAGACAGGGTCCAGTAAAAGGCATTAATGAGGTATGAAGATCAGTTGTTCAGTTGGCAAAAGGCAAAAGAACCCTTGGTGGAGTGCAAGGTAAACCATTTTGACACACTGTCTGAGGACTCAAAATTCAACAATACAACCAACTTTCTACAAAACCTAAGAAGAAAATTCAGATATTTCCAGTGTGCATATGAACATTTTGGTCAAAACACCCGGAAAATGGGCTACATTCACAACTATATAGTAGTTAGTAGAACCAATAGTCTAGAATTCCATATAGGAATGAGTCCAATAGTTCAGCGTTGTCCATCCACCTGAGGATAAACTAAAGCATTTTGCCATCAGCTCCAGACCCCATTGAATTGAAGTTGTTCCTAAAGACCTTAACTCCCTACATTCCAGGTTGCAAACACCTGCTTGATGAGTGAGTTCCACAAGGACTACAGCATAGGAGGAAAAGTTTACTCTTATAAAATGAAAGACTCTTCAAGGCAAGAAATTTGTCACTGTGAGATGAGTGGCTGAAACTGGAGGTAAGACTGTGAAGATGTCATTTTGGGATTAGAAAGTATACAGTAAAAAAATGTATATATATATATGTATATATATATATATTATATATATACATAGTATAGCCACAGCTAATGGTTTAATTGGATAGTAGACATTGGGTGAGCATTCCATAAGCTATGAGAGAGAACAGGATGAACAAGGGTAAATACCATTTCCAGCTACTGGGATGAATAGAGAATGCGTTAAGTAGTGTCTGGGAATACTGAATGAGGCTCCTGACAAAATTAGCCCCCCTCAGTGCCCGTTACAGTGTCTAGAATTCTAGTATTATTGCATTCCCTCCAATCTTGCATTACATTCCAGGAAACTTCATTTTAAAAACAAATTGCACTGCAGTTAGTTGTACAATTCTTCTTCATGTAGGGATGTTAGTTACCATAATTTCTCTGCCACTATTCCTGGAGATAAGGAAGTTATGAACAGGTTACACTACTTCCTGACAAGAGATAATTCTTCCCAGAAAACTGGACTTCTTCCATTTCTTACCGTGAAATTCATACATGTTTATTTTTACCAAGCACCACAAATTTTAAATTGTTTTGCCTTTGGAAAGATCCAATATATGGTTTTTCCAAAGATATTTTCCTCTATTATTTGAAATATGTTTTCAGTTCATTTGTTCTCAACTCAAACTGTTGCTTAATGAAAGCCATTTGATGCTCAAGCCAACTTTGAAGATCATTGCATCTTTCCCCAAAACTCTTTTAAAAGGAAATTATGCTCTGCCAGCAAGAAATAGAACTAAACTAATTGTAAGTTTTGCTCTGTCATAAACCAGGGGCTAAAGTTTGAAGGGGTTAATTAAAAAAAAAAAAAAAAGAACTAACTGCCCTTGATTAGTGGGCCCAGGAAACTGATAAACTTTTTTTTTTAAAGATTTTATTTATTTATTCATGAGAGACACACACAGAGAGAGGAAGAGACATAGAGGGAGAAGCAGGCTTCCTGCAGGGAGCCCGATGTAGGACTTGATCCCAGGACCCGGGGATCACACCCTGAGCCAAAGGCAGATGCTCAACCGCTGAGCCACCCAGGCATCCCCCTTTTTTTGAAACTGGTAAACTTTTATTTATTTTTATTTTTTTAAAGATTTTTTTTAATTTGTGTATTTATGAGAGACACACACACACAGAGAGGTAGAGACAAGGCAGAGGGAGAAGCAGGCTCCATGTAGGGAGCCCAATGCAGGACTAGATCCTGGGACTCCAGTATCACGCCCTGGGCTGAAGGCAGGGACCAAACCATTGAGCCACCCAGGGATCCCCAACTGGCAAACTTTTAAACTCAAAACAGTTGTGAAATATTCTTGACTAGTGAAAGATGTGATTCCAGCGAAGCCAAAACCTCAGTTTTAGATAAACAGAGACTGAATTCAGTTTATAAGTTCAGTTAAAAAAAAAACAAAAACAAAAACAAAAAACAGGTGAAAGACTTTAGTTCCAGCCAACTGACTTGCGTCTTGTGCCCTGAGGAAGAACAGATGGAATGGTCTAAAGGTGCTTCTCTAGCTAAGGAGAAAATAGACCTTGAAATAGATCACTTAGTCAGACCTCTCATTATTTTAACTACTACTCAGTGTAGAATGGCACAATACGGGTAATAAAGTATTATGTTCCCAAAGGCAGCTTCTTGAAAGGCTAGCTTGGCAGCTGTTCATTTCACCTGGAAACTTCAATTCAACACTACAACAAATGGAGTCTGGCAAGGAACTGTGAGAGGTCCCTAATTTATTAACATCAAGAGGCAAGTTTTAAAGGGACAGTTTTCCTTTCTGTGCATAATAGTTTAGCAAAGGTCAGAATCATTTACAATCCCCAAAATGTGCAAGTAAATAACTTTGATTACACAGTAATGTACAGCAAGGAATGTTCTTCCTCACACTGATTTGGTGAGCCTAAGAAAATCTGAAGAGTAGGACATCGTAAAACCGTGCACATTTTTCCTTTCAGTACCATTCTGCCTGAGGGTCTCAGTTTCTCTCTTTCCCCACTTGTCCCCAAACATTTTTCTAGATATCTTAGTAAGGATGGGTCACTGATGCTGAAAATAGAGGTGTCTTCTGAGATTAGGTTGCCCGGAGCCCCGGGTGGACTTGTTTTCACCTGTTTATTTATAGTTATTATTAATATTGAAGCTATCTCAGTAATAATTTTTGTCAATATATAAGCCTAAGGAAAGGCTTGTTATTTAAGGTTTAGATTTATAGCTTCAACTTCCATGTTTTCTAAAAACCACACAGAGAATTAAAAAAAAAAACCCACACAAAGAAATAAACCTTTAATTAAAGTGAAAGTCTAATGAATACAAAAAAGTATCTTAATCGTGAATAGATTTATTGGATTCAGCTTTATAGGTCTTACAAAGCACAAACTTCTGGAGATTGGATATCACTGAGATTATCATTGGCACTTTAAGAGAAGCAGCTCAGTCATGATTTATAGACTGAGAACAAGCACAGTTTTCTGGAGTTCAAGCACATTGATAGTATTTTTATGAGGTTAAGCCGAAGCACAGCACAGGCTTGTATTATATAAAGAATCATATTCCTAGATCTTCAAGGATTCTGTAGGGGCTCCAGATCAGCTAAAAGGGAATCCACTGACTCCTTCATTTCTGCTAATCTCCAATCCAGTCTTTTTTTCCAGTTTCTTATCATGCATTATTTCAGTAATGTTGTTGGCCATACCATAAACTCCTTTGCTCTTCTGTCTTTTAATCACACCTCGTAAGCAAAACCTCATCTCTCATGCAGCCCACTTTCTTCTTTCCCTGTTATCACCCAAGTGGCCAAGTACCCCACAAAACTCCTACTGATATTATTATAAATCTGACTTCATCAGCCTCAAAGGAGCCATCAAAAGTGCTTACACCAATTCTACTCGATTCTCTTGTCTTGTGCTCTCTCAATTCCCCACAATCTTGCTGAGCTCCATATAATCACACACAACACACACACACACACACACACACACACATATTTTTATGCCTCATCTGTTAAACAAATTGTAAACTGTCTAGGTTTGTTGGAATGTTTAAATAGATTGTTATATGAAGCTCTTAAAATAATGCCCAGCAAACAATAAGGGCTACATATCATTGTTGTTATTATTGTTATTATTATGATTATTATACACAGTTGCCTAATCTATGCTCTTACACCACCTGCTAAAGTCTAATCTTAACTTCTTCCTCTCTTTACCTCCACTAGGAGATAATCTTTATTCTCTCTCTAAATCAGGTCATTTTTTTTTATATCTTCTCTAGAATTATTTCTTTTTTTTCTTTTCTTAAAACTACTATCAGCTTTAACTAAGCATCTTTTGGTCTGATAATATGATTAATTATCCTCTATCTAAAATTCAAGATCCATAGATTGGGAACCACATCTGGTTTCTCTTGTCTAAATAGCCATGGCAAAGTACCTAGGGTAAAGTTGAAGATAAAAATATATTTTTTCCAGAAAATGGGAGAAGCAGTGCTTACAATAATAAAAAAAAAAAACAGAAAGCCATTTAGATAGCCAGTAAATAAATGAAATATAGAAAAATGGTAGAGAAAAATCAGTGAATCCAAATGTCAATTCTTTTAAAAGATCAACAAAATTGGAACATCTGTAGCCATATTGACCAGAGAGAAGACAAGAATTACTAACATGAGAAATAAAAGAGTAGAAATTGCTGCCAACCTTACAGAAATAAAAAGTATTACAAGAAAATACTTGTATTATATGACAATGAATTAGATTATTTAGGTGAATTTTTTTTTTTTTTTTAGTTCTAGAAAGACCCAAATTACTGAAATAGACTTAGGAAGAATGGAAAATCAGAATACATATAATGAGTAAAAATTTGAATTAGTAATTTAGAAAATGTCTCACAAAAGTGAGAAGCCCAGAAGCCCTTCATGAATGAACTCTAGCAAATACTTAAAGAATTAATGTAAATCCTTCAAAAGCTCTTGAAAAATATAGAAAATAAGGGATTACTTCTGATCTCATTATATGAGAACATAATTATCATATCAACCAAATAAAGGCAATAAAAAAGGGGAGGAAACTACAGAACAATATCCTTAGATTCAAAAAGCTTCAGTAAAATACTAGCACTGATTCTAGAAATGTGTAAAATAATTACACAGAGTCAATTATATATCATGATGTGAAAGAATGAATTTGGACCTCCTCACCCCACAGGAAATATGTGTATGTCTGTGAGTATGTGTAGATAACATATATCCACAAGTTAAAAAAACTCTCAAAACCCAATAAGATTTCACAAAAATATATTGCAATAATACAATAAAGTGGACAAAAATTTAAAAGATGCTTCAGAAAAGGAGATTTACAGATTGCAAATAAGTACATGAAAAGATATTCACCATAATTAGTCCTTAGGAGAATATAAATTAAGACCACAATTTGATACCAACACATATTATTAGACAGTCTAAAATTTAAAAGATCTATCATATTAAATACTGAAGAGGATGTCTTATACAACTGTTTCTCTTAGACATCGATGGGAATACAAAATGGTGCAACCACTTTAGAAACAGTTCATCAGGCTTTTAAAAAGCTAAATATACATCTAATACATGACCTAATCATTCCACTCCTAGGTATTTATCCAAGAGAAATGAAGGTATATGTTTACAAATGACTGGAACTCAAGTTTTCAAAGCAGTTTCATTTGTAATAGCCAAATATTAAAAGAACCCAAATGGCAAATGGATAAGTAAATTGTGGTGTATTCCTAAAATGGAAAAATGTCTTTCAATATAAAACAATAAGCTGTTGCTACATGCAAACACATGGATGTATTTCTAAATAATTATTCTGAATGAAGAAGCCAGAGGAAAAAAGTGCCTGTTATATGGTCCCATTTATATGAATTCTAGGAAATTCAAACTCTCTGTAGTGAAAGAAAGCTGTTCTACTGATAAATATGTTAAGTTCTGAAAATTGGTCCTCAAATTCAACTTTTTGATTAGACCTAACTACTATATAGGTAAACACTAACATCATCTGTTGATGATAGTCACACTTGACTGGCTTTTAACTTAGATATTGTTTCCCCTTTTTAAATGAAATTTCATAAGCATAAACAATGTTGTATATGTAACAGTGGTGCTTCTCCAACATGTAATACGGTAGAGAGTGTACTAAATGTCAAGAAAACATAGAAGCAAGAAAGGTAGGGTATGTGGACACCATCAGATCTCTCTTTTTGGGAATCACAAGGCTAGAACATAACATTGATAAGTGAACAACAAAATCTTGTGGAAAGATTAGAAATGCATCTTTTGGGGAACTGAAAGTCTCAGTTTTGCACTTCTAAGAATCAGCGCCTTTAATCAACAATGGTAAATAGAGACATTAGGTAAATTGTCAAGCTGAATCTCCAATCATTTTAGGACTGCTCAAGAAATTGCTAATATTGCTCATTTAATCTTTTAAGATTTGTTAAGTTTTTGCAAATTTCTCCTCTGCAGTTAATTTAGATAAGACAAGTATATACACACACAATCGATTCTCATTATTTGTGGATTCCAAATTGTAAATTTGCCTACTTGCTAGAATGTATTTATAACCATAAAGCCAATACTTGTGAGATTTTATATATGCTTGCTTCGGCAGCACATATACTAATTTTGAAATGATATGGAGATTAGCATGCTCCTGCACAGGATGACACACAAATTCATGAAGCGTTCCATAAAGAGAAAATATTTGCAGGGTTTTCATGATCATTCATTTTTCTTCCCTCAACACAGAGAGGGAAGAAAAATTTGAGTCACCTGATGCACATTTCCAGCTGAAGTCAAACGAGGCCACACTCTGCCTTTTTGTTTCAGTTCTCATATTGTCAACAAGTGTCTTTTTCATGGTGCATTAGCTATCACATTTTTTTGAATTTTTGTACTTTTTGTTGATTTTGCTGTTTAAAATGATCCCCAAGGGTAGTGCTGAAGTGCCATCAAGTGATACTAAATACAAGAAAGCTGTGACGTGTCTTAAAGAGAAATACGTGTGTTAGACAACCTTCATTCAAAGGTGAGTTATAGTGTTGTTGGTCTTGAGTTTAATGTTAATTATTTGGCAATATATATTAAATAAGGTATCTTTAAACAGAAATACAGGGGCAGCCCGGGTGGCTCAGCGGTTTAGCGCTGCCTTCGGCCCAGGGTGTGATCCCGGAGACCCGGGATCGAGTCCCACATCAGGCTCCCTGCATGGAGCCTGCTTCTCCCTCTGCCTATGTCTCTGCCTCTTTCTCTCTCTCTGTGTCTCATGAATAAATAAATAAAAGCTTTAAAAATAAAGAGAAATACACATAAAACAGGGCTTTGTATTGATCTGTTGACAAGATTGTTGTGACAAGAGGTTTGCAGAAACCTAACTCTGTATTTCCCCTGGGAGCAACAACTCGATAGAATGGAACTAATGAGAATGAGAATCATCTGTTTGTATTTATGCATATACATATAGTTTACTTTAAACATACATATATACATATAAGCATATATATGTATATGCACACACACAGATATACAGACTGACTAATCAATTGACTAATACTTACCATGAAGAGTAACCTTAGTTTTCCAGTCCCTGAATCAGTTTGCATGCTATATGCTATAAATTGCATTTATACATTTTTGAGACAATAGAACCTCTCTGAAATTAGACTTTCCCCCAAAAATCTGGCCCTCACGACCACTGTTCATGATCAGTTCTGATTACAGGAGCAGTTAACAGTTACTAGAGGAATCTATTTGCTTCAGCTTTAGCATTCTGGCCAAGGAATATTTTTCAGGGCCTGAGCAAAGGGAATTAGAAAAAGAAGAGGAATGACAACTAAGAAAAGAATTAATTAATTAATTAATTAATTAAAACCTCTGAGTACTATTAAATCCCCCTGACCCCAAATCAGGATATTTTTACATCCTTCTCATTATTTTTAGTATTTGTTACTGCCCTTATGGGCCTCAGCTTTCCATCTGCCAGATGAATTTAATTGAATTCCTTGGGCTAAAAAGCAAAAATCAAGAAAGATTTCAAAGAGAGAGAGAGAGAGAGAGAGAGAGAGAGAGAGAGAGAGAGAGAGATATGCTCTTGAGTCATATGAAAAGGAGACCAAGAGGGATCCCTGGGTGGCGCAGTGGTTTAGCGCCTGCCTTTGGCCCAGGGCGCGATCCTGGAGACCCAGGATCGAATCCCACGTCGGGCTCCCGGTGCATGGAGCCTGCTTCTCCCTCTGCCTGTGTCTCTGCCTCTCTCTCTCTCTCTCACTGTGTGCCTATCATAAATAAATAAAAAAAAAAAAAGAAAAAAAAAAAAGAAAAGGAGACCAAGAAAGAACAAAAACTAAAATTCAGTCAAGAAATATGTAGCTCAGACTTTGGCCAAAACAAGAAAAGTCAGGCAATTTTAAAAGCTGTAGGTATGTGGTTTCACTTCTATTCAGAGGAGGATGGTAACCAGATTTGGATTTTCATTCAAACTGATCTTTACTTTTTCAGTGCCATCTTCCAGAAACAGCTACCTCTTTGTGAATAGATGTCTAAGTAACGACACAAAATGATAAATCCTAGAAGCATGGAGTTCAATATGGAAATCACATGCATATTTTTCAGGGTGGTCTCTAATTCTTTAATCAAAATTGAGTCCTCTTCTAGGGCTATACTAAGGATATTAGGTGAATTCTTAAGTGTGAACAATGACTGACAAAACAATGTTTTAAATTTATCCCCTGCCTCCTTAGAGAATGAGAAAAAAACATCTATTTTCTTTAAGTCTATATCTGGGGATATTATTTTAACGTCAACTGCCAAGAGCATTGCCAAAATTGCAATCCTGCAGTACGACCATTCTTCACTACATTAAATGACAAGAACAAAAGTGCACTCTGTGCGTACATACTACTGGTCCCATGACAAGCTCTTCATGATAACAGGGGTGTCCCTGCCTTTCCAGACATAAGAGGAGCCATGACAAATGATGTGCACCAAGAGACTGACAGCTCATTTTCTCCTGCACTTGCCTGCTGCTTTATACTAAGAGAGGAGAGGTGTAGCAAGCTGAAAAACACACAATCCCTCCACTCTCCATAACATGTTCTCTGACATTCCTCTTATTCCTTATTTTGTAGCAACCAACCTTATACAATATTTGAGGCTCTTTTAAAGTTAATGATCTTAGGATCTGGAAATATGAAAGGTTATTATACAGAAAATGATAGCCAGCTGTTTTTCATCTTACCTGAAGAGAGATCTTGAGCTGCTGCCATTCATTCCAGAAAAATTGAGCAAATGCTTTTTAATCATAAAGATGATGATGATTGTGATGATGATGATGATCAAACAGCATCAGGTGCAGAGAACCTGGATTGCAGTCTGCAGAACCTCACTCTGATAAAAGGAATGTCCTGACATTGGAAATTAGGAATTTAGTTGCTGATTCAAATTTACTCAGCATTTAACAAGAATTTGCTTACCTTCCTTTGTGAGACCAGTGCTGTGATTGAACCCAAGGAATGTATAAAATTAGAGGTCAATAACCTGTCTCTGTCAAGGTGATTTACAGCTTAGTTTAAAACAAGGACTTTCTTATGTGAAATTATTAAGCAGAGTTTAAAGATAACATGTAATTACTGTGCTAACTATTTTTTAGTTCAGGAAGTTTGACTACTCAAGGGAGTCTTCACGAAGGAAGTAAGGTTTCAGCAAGACCGTGAGGAATAGATCAGATTAGGAAGTAACTGAAAGATATGTACTGTTCTATAAATATTTATACTGTATACCTAACAATGTTCTGGCCTACCTGGAATCATAGAATGATATAGTTAAAAGGCATGTTTGAAATTATAAAGTACGCTTTTATTACACAAATAAGGAAGTGTTATCTAATCCTTATGCTCTGTGGGCAATTATAGCAAATTAGTGGTGGAGCTAGGAACAGAAAATTTCTACTTTAGTTCAATACTCATATATGAAAGACATTTCATTTCTCCTGCCCTGATTGTCCAGTAAGGTAACCAGGACCTACATTAGAAATGGCCTGAAAATAACTAGAAAGTATCATGGAAAATCAAAATCATAAAATAAGGAAAAAAAAATCCCTACATCACCTTGAAGACAAAACAAGTATCATTTCCATTGTTAAGAAATTAATCTCCATATGAAACAGATTCTTTTTAAAGATTTTTTCTTGTAAAAAACAATTCTATGATTTGTTAAACATTTCCTTATTGTATTAATCTTTTAAAATCTTTTTTTTTTAAATTTATTGTCTTTAGTAAAATGTCTACAACTAATTATTATAGTGTTGCCGAGTTTATATATTAGCCAGAGTTGTTAAATTCCAGGTTATTTTATTCTAACTTTCCAGACATCAATAAATCTTAGTTTATACTTTAGAATAGATTTTGTTTTTCTTCCCAGTAATGACAGCAAGGAAGTCAGATATGCATAAGGCATATTGAGAGGCAGCATACACAGGAGAGAAAGTGCAGTCACTGAGTCAGACAGATTTGGCATCAACTCTACTCTTCGAACCTGAGTCCCTCTTCCTCCATATGAGAAGAATATAATACCTAACTCACAAGATAATTGTAAAGATTAAAGTAAATAATGCATGCAAAATGATTAACAATGTCTGGCACGTAGTATATCCTCAATAAATTATAGGTAAATATTAGTTACTAAGTAGCTTGAAAGTGGAGATGAGTTATATTTATGTTTGGCTACTAAATTGGTATCATAGTTGCTGACCAGATAATTAAAGTCACATTTATGACAAAAGATTATCAGTTGTGCATGAAGTTGTAAACGCATCTAATTGAGCATGCGATTGTCAGGAAAAGAAAGATGAGTAGGAGACTACCAGACTGTTCTAGCTTGAACATCTGTTAATCACACATAAAGAACTTAAGGAGACTTTAGCAGCTTTTTTTTTTTTTTTTTTTTGGAAACTAATTGATTCTCACCAATAAAAACCTTAGAAAACATAAATATATAAAATAAACAACAAAATCGCCTTTAATAATGCCATTTGAAGTCAATAAGTTTGATGGATTTTTAGACTTGCATAGATAAAATATTATTATATATATAATTTTGTGCATATACAACTAATAAAAGTTACAGTGTAAAGTAAGCAGGGTGCGACCACATGAACTTTTTATATTCTACTTTTTCACATACTATGTAATATTCAAAAGTGTTATTTATTATTTATTACATAATATTCCACTGAATGATTATTATATTGCCATTTTCAGACATCATTTTTAATGATTATCTGTAAATAGTGCTAAAATGAACATCCTTGGAAAGAAATATTTGCCTCTGTGATAATTTCCTTAGGATAAATGCTTAGAAATGACTTTACTATATTAAAGAAAACTATTTATGGCTCTATATGCTATACAGGTAAACTTCCCTCTATAAAGTTTAGGCCAGTCTATACTATCATTACTGTGTAAGGAAGTGTTCAACACCGAATTCACTGTCCTTATCACTGGTCATCATCATTCATCATAACTGTAATGACTAATTATCAGGACTAATGTGGCAGGTCCTGTTCTACTTTACTGATGCTAAATTGTTTAATCTTTTCAATATTTCTATAAGTCGTATTATAATTATCCCCATTTCACAGATTAAAAACTGTGGCATAAACAGATTAAGTTAAATGCCTGAAGCTACTCAAGTAAAAAAAGTAGGGACTTCATTTTAGGCAATGTGTTTTCAAAGATCATGCTTTTAACTATACTGCAGTATTATTTTCTCACAGAGGTCATCCATATTATTTTTTTTAATATTTTTGCATTTTGAAAGAAAAAAATCCACTGTTTTGTTTTCTATAATTTTATTTGTAAAGTTAATATTCTCAATATGTTTATTTGTTTTTTACATTTAATTTTTTTAGTGTCAATTTTCTATTCATGTTTATCACATTATAGAATACTTTTCCCTGGAGGCAAGATTTTTAAATAGGATTCTAATTGACTCTCTCTTTGGAGTAGTAATAAATATGGATTTTCAAGATGGTGACACGATTTATTCATTTTCATGAATTTGGAGAAATTTTGCTAATTGCATTCTCTAGTGAGCTTTGGACTCCCTGCCTGCCAATATATATTGCATTTTACAGGTTCTTTTAGATGTTCTCTTTGGTTTGTAATTGATGGATTTCCTGAAAGCAAAAAGTCACAGGAGATTTAGTGAGTGTGAAATGGTAAATATTGAAAGCATTTTAAATATTGATATGAAAATAGATCTCCTAGCTGGATATCTTTTTGTTCTGCTGTTTCTGGAATGAATACATTAGTTTAAAAATTTTAAACATAACAGATGTGAAAGTGCTAGTGTTTGGATTGGTAATAGACTGTTCCCTGCCAGATTTGCTGGTAGCATTTCTATATTCTGGAAATATGAGAGACATTTACAGCCATAGTGATATTTCCAAGCACTTTAATAAATCTAGTATACTCACATGATTATTTCCAATTGCAGAAATACTCCTGGCCTAGAAGAAATTGCTGTACTTAATGGGGTTTGAGGATTAATTGTTGTATTTAAGGGCTACAAAAAAAGAGTATGGGCATGAGGTAGGATGCAATAAAAGAGAAAGGAAGTCATGAGCCAAGTGTCTTTTGCAATAAAAAAAATGGAAAATGAGAAATTAGAATAATTTGATAAGGCCAAAAGGAGTGGCATTACTCCTTGGAAAACTGAGATACCTTCCCCCAACCAGAAGTATGGGAGTCAACAAAGTGCTGAAGTTTGGTTTGGGGCTGGGTATGCAAGAAAGTTCTGCCAGTAATGAAAAGAAATCTCTCCCCATTTTGTCTTCATTCAAAATCCATATTTAAAATATTATCATAATAATGTATTTGTCAGAGTCCTGACAAGAGATAGATGGTCTAATGAAATGAGGTCATTGAAGAGTATTAAATAAAGGGTTATTTTTTTTTTCCACAAGGGAATGAGTACAGGTTAAGGGAATGAACAGGGGTTGGTGATGCACCCAAGGTCTGTTACACTTCTAACATAATGGAGCTATTACCACTTCTAACATGAAGAGATTGAGTTGTAGGGGAGGGAGGGTATTATGGGAATTGGAGAGAGCCACTGCTATTGGCAAGGAAGCAGTCTTTGGTGAACTGATTTATCTCAAAAACACTAATTTGAATGGATATAGGCATCCCTGTGATTATTGCAGCATTATTTACAAAAAACAAATTAGGGAAGTGGCCCAAATGTCCATCAATAGATGAATGTATAGAGAAGATGTGGTGTATATATGGAATGGAACATTAGCGGCCATAAAAGGGAATGAAATCCTGCCATTTGCAGCAACATGACTAGAGCTAGAGAGTATAATGCTAAGTGAAATAAAACAGTCAAAGAAAGACAAATGCCATATAATTTCACTCACATGTGGAATTTAAGAAATAAAACAAATGAACAAAAAAACAATGAGAGAGACAAACCAAGAAACAGACTTCTAACTAAAAAGAACAAACCAGTGGTTGCCAGAGCAGAGATGGGTGGGGGATAGGTAAAATGGGTGAAAGAGATTAAGAGTACACTTATGATTGTTGAATCTGTACACTGTACACATGAAACTAATATATCACTGCATGTTAACAACACTGGAATTAAAAACTTAAAAAATTAACAAAAATCTCCATTCTGACAGACACAGAATAACTCAGCTGGGTTGCTATAGATGCAATAAAATATGTAAACAGTTGTGAAGGGTAAGCCAAAATGATACCAAAAAAAAGCATAGTTTATAGAATTTGCTGATTTCTGTAGTATAAATTCTCACACATGCCCAATTTCAAGCTACCACCATGATGTCACTGAACTGAAACTGAGAAGCAATGTAGACAGTTGGCTCTTGTCCATACAAACTGGTTCGAGCATGTCAGAGGCCTCTGTGAAATAGACAATAGACACAGATGAGCCCACTTGGAGGGTACACCAATTCTTTCCATCAGCGGCTTACTATGGGTGGTTCCTTGAAGAAGGAAGCATTCATATCTAGTGTTCACTTCACCCAGTGATAGCCACTTATCCCTCTGAATTACAAAACAGCAAAAATTATGACTTGAGATCTTGAGGGCAGCAATTTTTGGTTAGGGCTTTGCTGGGGCAATCTACAGTTTATTGCTACTTGCCTCTTTGGAATGAATCAACAAAAGCAATTCTCTAAGTAGGCCTGGCATCTTGTATGCTGCATACACACACACACACACACACACACACACACACACACACACACAGCAAAAGAAACACATAAAACCAACATCCATGGGTTCTTTGCCAATCCGCAGAGTCTGACCTGTTGGAAGTATATCAGTGGCTCCACTGCCCTCTGATTGAGAGTAGGATTTGAACAATGAGAGAACGAGCAGGTTCTCAAAGGGTAAACTGTGACATCAGAATATTCCCTGATTCTGTCTCAGAGGCTCCCTCAGGCTGATTGCATCCCTCCTCCAGAGGTCACAGGTTCTGTTAAGTGCCCCTCTCTACACAGCTGCTCTGCTCCAAGTTCTCTCTCTGTCTGTTTTTAAATTTAAATTAAACAAAAGCAGTGCACCCTTTTCTCCCAACTTCCACCCTCTGCTTCTGGCAACTGCCACTCTGTGGCAACCACACTCTAGCTAGAGTATGTATGGGTGTGTCTGTGTATACACACATACACACAGACACACACACACACATACTCATAGGGGGTGCATATAGTGTTTTATATATATAGTATTTTATATATTTATATATGTATTTAGTTATAAATTACATAATTCAGTTATAAATATTTATATGTTTGTTATATGTATAGAAAGAGGGATTCCATATATAAGAGAGATCACAGTATTTGTCTGTCTCTGTCTGATGCCATCAAGGTCCATCCACGTTGCTACAAATAGCAAGATTTTATACTTTTTATGGCTGAATAATATCCCATTGTGTATAAATGCCTCAACTTCTTTATTAATTTATCCACTGATACATATCTTGGCTACTGTAAAATACTGCCACAGTGAACACAGGGGTGCATATATCTTTTCAAATTAGTGTTTTTATTTTCCTGGATAAATACCCAAAAGGTAAGTTACTGGATCATATTGTAGTTGTATTTTTAATTTTTTGAGGAACCTCCATACTGTTTTCCACAGCGACCATACCAATTTACAATCCTGCCAATAGTACGCAAGGGTTCCCTTCCCTTCACATCCTTGCCAACACTTGGTATTCAGTCTTTTTGATATATCCATTCTAACAGGGATAAGATGATAATATCATTGTGGTTCCAATTTGCATTTCCCTGGTGATTAATGATATAGAGCATATTTTTATGTACCTGTTGGTCATCTGTATATCTTCTTTTGAAAAATCTACTCAGATCTTCTGCCAATTGAATTATTTGCTTTGTTTGCTATAAAATTGTAAGAGTTCTTTCTACATTTTGAATATTAGCTCCTTATCAGATAATTTGCAAATACTTTTTCCCACTCAACAAGTTGCCTTTTTATTTTGTTAAGTTTCCTTTGCTATACAAAAAGTTTAGTTTGTTTATTTTTTGTTTTGTTGCTTTAGCTTTTGGCATTATACTTAAAATAATCATTGCCAAGACCTATGTAAAAGAACTTACTACCTATGTTCTTCTTCCAGTATTTTATGGTTGTAGGTTTTGTTCAAGTTTTTAATCTATTTGGAGTTAATTTTTGTGTATTGATTTGTGTAAGATAGTGGTCCAGTTTCATTATTTTGCATGTGGCTGTCCAGTTTTCCCAATACATTTGCTGAACAGATTTTCCTTTCCCTGTTGTATATTCTTGGCTTCTTTGTCATAAATTAACTTACCATATATACATGGGTTTATTTCTGAGTTCTCTATTTGTTTCTATTGATCTATGTGTCACAATAGTATTTTAATTACTATAGCTTTGTAGTATAGTTAAATTGGGGAGGATGATACTTCTAGCTTTGTTCTTCTTTCTCAAGAATGTTTTGGCTATTTGGGTCTTTTATGATTCCAAGCTAATATTAGGATTGTTTGTTCTATTTCTGTGAAAAATGCCATGGGAGTTTTGATAGGGACTGCATTGAATCTGTAGATTGCTTCAGGTAGTATGGACACTTTAATAATATTAATTCTTTTAATCCATGAGCAAAGAATATCTTTCCATTTATTTTTGTCTTTTTCAATTTCTTTCATTAATGTCTTATACCTCCTTAGTTAAATTTATTCCAAGGCATTCTATTTTTTTTTTTATGGTGCAATCATAAGTGTGACTGTTGTCTTAATTTCTCTTTGATAGTCCATAATTAGATTAGTATATAGAAATGCAATGGATTTTTGTGTATTGATTTTATATACTGCAACTTTACTGAATTCATTTATTAGGTCTAACAGTTTTTTGATGGAGTCCTCAGGGTTTTCTATATATAGTATCATGTCATCTGAAAATAAGGATGGTTTTACTTCTTCCTTTTCAATTTTGATGCCCCTTATTTCTTTTTCTTGTCTGATTACTTCCAGTACTATGTTAAATAAAAGTGGCAAGAGTGGGCATCTCTGTCTTATTTCTGATCTTACAGGAAAATTTTCAACTTTTTACCATTAGGTTAGTGTCACCATAGTGACATACATGGCCTTTACTTCATGGATGTACATTCCATCTATACCCACTTTATTAGAGTTTTTTTTTTTAATCAGAAATGGATATTACATTTTGTCAAATGCTTTTTCTATATCTATTAAGATGATCATATGATTCTTATCTTTCATTTTGTTAATGTGGTTTATTACACTGGCTGATTTATAAATGTTGAGCTATACTTTCATCCCTGGAATAAATCTCATTTGATCATGGTGTATGATCCTTTTAATGTATTGTTGAATTCAGTTTGCTAACATTTTGTTGAGGATTTTTACAACTGTGTTCCTCAGGGATATTGGCCTGTAATTTTCTTTCTTTGTGGTGTCCTTGTCTGATTCTGTTATCAGGGTAATGCTACCTTGAAGCCTGCTTCTCCCTCTGCCTGTGTCTCTGCCTGTCTTTCTCTGTGCTCATGAATAAATAAATAAAATCTTAAAACAAACAAACAAAAAAAACAAATCTCTTTCATCAGGATTCAGTCTTGGAAGATTTTATATTTAAAATGAATTTATCTATTTCTTCTATGTTATTCACTTTCTTAGCATATAATTATGCATAGTAGTCTCTTATGATCATATTTCTGTGGTATCAGTTGTAATATCTCCTCTTTCATTTCCAATTTTATTTATTTGAGTCCTCTCTCTTTTTTTTTCTTAGTGAGTCTAGCTAAAGATGTGTCAATTTTGTTTACCTTACAAAGAACCAACTCTTGGTTTTGTTGATCTTTTCTAATGACTTTAAAACCTCCGTTTCATTTATTTCTGATCTAATCTTTGTTATTTCCTTTTTGCTACTAACTTTGAGCTTTGTTTTTCTAGTTTCTTTAGGTGTAAAGTTAGGTTGCTTATTTGAGACTTCTTTTTTGTTGAAGTAGGTGTTTATCACTATGAACTTCACTCTTAGTACTGCTTGTGCTGCCTCCCATAAATTTTGGTTTATTCCATTTCTCTATTCATTTGCCCCAAGGTATCATTTATATCTATTTGATTTCTTCTTTGACCCATTGATTGCTTAGTAACACATTGTTTAATATCCACATATTTGTGGATTTTCCAGCTGTCTTCATTTAATTAATTTCTAGTTTCATAACATTGTTGTCAGAAAATATGTTTCATATGATTTCACTACTCTTAAATTTATTAAGGCTTGTTTTGTGGCCTAACATATAATCTATCTTGGATAGTGTTCCATATGCACTTAAGAAAAGTGTATATTGTGTAACTTCTGGATGGAATGTTTTATAGATAATTTGTTAAGTCCATCTGATTCAATGTGTTATTTAAGATCAATGATCAATGTTTCCTCATTGATTTTCAGTCTGGGTGATTTATCTATTAATGTAGGTAGGGTATTTAAGTCCCCTAATATTATTATATTGCTATGTATTTCTCCCTTTAGATATGTTAATATCTGCTTAGTATATTTAGGTGCTTCTATGTTTGGTGCATAAATATTTATAAATGTTGTATCTTCACATTGAATTCATTCCTTTATCATTATGTAACACCTTTCTTTGTCTCTCATTTCAATCTTTGTTTTAGTTTGTTTTGTCTGACATAATACTAGCTACTCCAGCTTTGTTTTGGTTTGGATATGCACAAAATATCTTTTTTCATCTCTTTACTTTCAGTCTCTGTATGTCCTTACATCTAAAGTGAGTCTCTTGTCCACATCATATACATGGGGCTTGGGGCTTGTTTGTTTATTTGTTTGTTGTTTGTTTTTAATCTGTTCAGCCACTCTGTCTTTTGATTGGAGAATTTAGTCAATTTACACCTAAAATTATTGTTGGTAGATACTTAGTGCTATTTCGTTCATTGGTTTCTGGTTGTTTTTATAGTTCTTCTCTGTTCCTTTCTTCTCTTACTCTCTTTTTTTCTGGTTTGATAAATTTCTTTAGTGCTATACTTATATTCCTTTATCTTTATCTTTTGTGTATTTACTACAGGTTTTTGCCTTGTGATTAGTATGAGGCTTACATATATGTATAGCAGTCTATTTTAAGTTGACAAAAACTTAAATTTGATCCCATTGTAAAGCTCAATATTATTACTACTCCCTTGCCATATTTTGTTTTTGATGTCACATTTTATATCTTTTCATCTTGTGTATCCTTTAACTAATTGTTGTAATCATAGTTATTTTTACTACTTTTGACTTTTAACCTTTACACTAGCTTTATAATCTGCTACCTGTATTATATATTTACATTTCCAGTGAGTTTTATTCTTTCAGTGTGCTCTTGTCACTAATTAGCACCCATTCTTTTCAGCTTAAAGACATTCCTTTAACATTTATTATAAGGTCAATTGAAAAAAATAAGGTCAATTGAGTGGTGATGGACCTCTTTAGCTTTTGCTTGTGTAGCATATTCTGTTAATAAATCCCTTCACTGTCTTCTTCAGGCTAAAATTAGTGAGTACTCTCCACTATTATTTATTTGCACTTTTGTTTTATTTTGTTTTTATTCACCATGCTCTACTTTCTGATTAAAAAAAAATAATAATGAGGTATTTTTCCCTTCCAGGATCCTGGCTGCTACCTGTAGTGTGGTAAAGACATAACTTATTATGTTTGTAGTAAATAATACTATATACAGTAGGTACAATAGCACAAGAAAGACAATCTTTCTTATAGACTCCTTGGTACTGAATACATCTTTTGTCATCTTAATTCAGTTTATTCCCAATGATAAGCTGGCAAATGTTCAACAACCAGCATTTAAGTGAGGAAAAAAACTGTCTTCCTTGTTTTAATACCCTCCGTTTTTTTTTTTTTTCAAGTCTGTGATGGGTTATCTGAGGATAAATGAATCAAAGCTTCATCTACCATAATTCTCCATTACTTCCTCTCTTACATTAACTCTCTAGTGCCTCTGACTATATTCTTTTGGCCACTGGGATGTCAGAGATAATAACTCTCCTTTGAGCACCAAAGATAAACATTTTATAAATTAAAAGTGTGTAAACATAACAATTAACCATAAAACTTGGCAGGTAATTTGGCATTTGCAGAAGATTACAACTAAAAGATCTTGCACACTCAGGCATATGCATGGGGAAATTTTAGCTATAGCCTATAATAGTTCCTTTATGAAACAAATCTTAGAGGAGAAGAGGAAACCCCAAAGCAACTTCTCCCCTTTTGCTGAACAAGAGTTTGGCATCCTCCTGAAAGGAAAGAAATGAGAAATGTTTGCCCTCTGGTTCATTTCACAAAGGACATGGAAGCATTAAGTCTGGTTTTTAAAGTCTAATTTGAGACTCTTCCCTCTTCTCTCCCCCATATAATGTGCTCTACAGTCCTGGAGGCTGCACTCAGCGTAGGATCTCTAGGGGATTATAGAGTCAGGGTCACAAAATGCCTAGGAGCTATTCATTATACCCTTATGAGTAAGAAAATAATAGGCCATTTAGTTCACAATGGAGACAATAAGCTGGAATGTTATGAGGAAATGTTTATTATTCTCATAATCCTTTCATAATAGTAATATAACTGAACTCATCCTAGAAAAATTTATTTCATTTACAGGTTAAAATTTCTCTGGTTGCATCAGTTTTGAAAAATCCTTGTGGTTAAAAATAGTAATAGCAAATACTCTGATCCACACCTTCATTTTACTTTTTCTGGTGGGTTCCATGTGGTTGAAGTGGTCAGGATTCTACGAAGACAAACCATTGTTTTGGGGAAAAGATCAGGTCTAATGTCAATTTGATCCAAAATACTAAACAATGATGGAGAAAAAATAAGACAGCTCCTATTCTCTACTGAGTAGAGATGTAATGAAACAAACTGCAGCCTGCTGAGATCAGTACACCAGTGGATTCACACGGAACAAACATGTAATACAGAGAAAGGAAAAGAGAAAGCTTTTTGGAAGAAGGCACATTTGAGCTGGGTTTTCAGAGAAAGAAAAGAAGTTCTTCAGTAAAGAAAGGAAGAGAGCTCCAAATGTATAGAAACATATTTATACAGGAAAGGAGCTATGAAATAACAAGATGTATGTGATGAGTTAATAGCAGTTTGGAATTGTGAGCCTGTGAATATGAGGTAACGAGGCTAGATGTAAAGGGAATAAATAGATGAAGACTTTGTGTCTTGTGGATCAGTACTTAGAACTGTAATTCATAACCTCCAGTAGGGACACAGGATGATCTATTGAGCATTTAACTTCAAGTCCTATTTTTTAAAGTCTATTACAAGAAGGTCATAGGTTAGGTGTCACCTGAAATATATGAGGTGATCCTGAAGGAAGAGAGAATTCCTCAACATAGAGGTAGAGGGAGAGAAATAATTGGACTCTTAATCATTCTTTTATATTAAGCAATTCATGTAACATACATTTGCCTACTTAAGTAGATTTACTGCACAAATCCCTTATTTTTAATTTTTTTAAGATTTTATTTATTTGACAGAGAGAGAGCACAAGTAGGGAGAAGGAGAAGCAGGTTCCCCACCAAGCAGTGATCCCGAAGTGGGTCTTAATCCCAGGACCCTGGATCATGACCTATGCTTAGCAGCCACCCAAGTGCCCAAAATATCTAATTTTAATTAAATACTCCAAATAAAAGTTAATACACTCGTGCATGCACTAGTATAAAACAATAAAAGGAGGGAACTGACACATGTTCTTTCTTTCTTTTTTCTTTTTTTTTTTTTGAGGCTTTATTTATTTATTTTAGAGAGAAAGAGAGTGCACCTGGAGGAGGGGCAGTGGGAGGAACATAGAGAGAGGGAGAGGGAGAAAATCTCAAGGAGAGTCCCCACTGAATGCAGAGACCTATGCAGGGCTGTTCCCAGGACCCTGAGATCATGACCCCAGTTGAAATCAAGAGTTGGATGCTTACCCCTCTGAGCCACCCAGGTGCCACACACATTTTCTAAGTCTAGGAAGACTGTCATGCACATATCAAATTTTTAAAAATTTTCTAATCAAATTACACAAAATATCAGTCTAGAAACAAAAATTATTAATAAAACTGTTTGAAATATGATTAATATCCATTATAATAAAGAACCTTGCCTCAAATACAGATTTTTCCCCCAGTTGATTAGGTATTGGATACTATGAAGGCATCATGATAGGCAGGAAAACATTCACAAACTAAGCAGCCAGATCATGACACACTCCTCAATTATGTGTTCAGTAATGTTTCAGGTCACTATATATGCGGACTCATCTGTGCAAAATTTCACTGGACTTTCATAATGAATAAGGCCTGCAGATTGTACTAATGCCAATGTCCCAGTTTTGATATATGATGTTATAATAGAGTTATATAAGATGTTACCTTTGAGAGAAGCTGAGTAAAATTTACATGGGACCTCTAGACTATTTTTCAAAATTTCTATAATTTAGGAGTCTATAATTTATATTTAGTGAGTCTATAATTATTTCAAAGTTAAAAAAATTTTAAACTTCATGATAATTTTTTATTTTTTTATTGGAGTTCAATTTGCCAACATATAGCATAACACCCAGTGCTCATCCCACCAAGTGCCCCATCAGGACCCATCACCCAGTCACCCCAACCCCCTGCCCACCCCTTGTTTGTTTCCCAGAGTTAGGAGTCTCTCATGTTTTGTCACCCTCACTGATATTTTCACTCATTTTCTCTCCTTTCCCCTTTACTCCCTTTCACTATTTTTTATATTCCCCAAATGAATGAGACCATAAAATGATTGTCCTTCTCTGATTGACTTATTTTACTCAGCATAATGCCCTCCAATTCCATCCATGTCGATATATAAATACTTAGAAGTTGATTTTAAGGTTTCCTGCCTAGCAGCAAAAAAAAAAAAAAAAATCGAAAAGGAAAAGCTGTGTACCATTGGGCAACCACATGTTCTTACTGATATAGTAAAAATGGTTGAAATAATATTTTATGAAAAGCAATACGGAAATAAACTAAAATGTGTTCTTCTATTAGCAAAGATGTTCGGAAGACTCAGAAATATTGCTGAAAGTCTGACAAAAAAGGGTTGGAATAAATTATGCAGTGAGCAAGATTTACTACAGAGTTGCAAAAAAATGCAGATGTTTATAACATGTCTTAGCTTTGGCATCTGTTACATTCTGTTTTAATAATTAATTGTATGTAGAACTTTTTTTAGGTAAAAGAAAACATAAACTGGGGAAATAAATTCTTAGCAACATTTTTTCTTTAATAGTAATTAATAATAGTGTATTGTGGAAAACCTATTATAAGTAACCATCATTGGAATTAGAGTTGTTGCTTTGAATATATATATATATATATATATATATATATATATATATATTTCCCAAATGGCATATTACATGTGTATAATTCTAGGGCTATTTTTAAAAAATGAAAAAGAGCCTTAAATACACTAGAATCCTGTGAATCCATTTAATATGTTGACAAGCCTATCTGATATCCCTGATGTTGGCATGTCTTGATGTCAAAACAACCATCCACCACTGTATAATGTATAGTCACCACAGAGCTTATAATAGTTATAAGCATACCAAATTCAAAAAGACTTGAGCCATAGCACTGAGGAAAATATTCACAATATGAGAATCAATTTGACTTTAGTAAAACAGATTTTTACATTAAATTAATGTTGTTAATTTGACTTTTATTGGTTTTGTAGTTCCTTTGTATTTAATGTGTAAATTTGTCTTTGTTGTATTCATGTATAACAGCCATAAGCAGATGGAGCTTATACCTAGCTTTATGCTTAGAAATACTTATGTAACTTCATAATAAAAATAACTTCAGCTCGTCTTCAAGATCCAGAACTACTTTTTTTATTCTTTAAAAGATAATGAGGCACCTGGTGGCTCAGTCAGTTGAGCAACTGCCTTTGGCTCAGTTCATGATCCCAGGACCCTGGGATCAAGCCCCACATCGGCTTCTTCCTCTCCCTCTGCTGCTCCCCCGGCTCATGGGCTCTCTCCCTCTTTGGTTCTCTCTCTCAAATAAATAAATAAAATCTTTAAAGAAAAAAAAAGATGATCTATATGACCCAAGTTTGAGAAACATAGCCTAGATCTCTATGATCTCTCTTACGCCCCACGTAAGATTTCCTTGGAACAAACCAATAGATAAACAACTTCTGTGGGAAGGTAAATGTAAGTAGAGGTGAGAGAGGAATAAGTCCCATTAAAAGCAGAAACAGCCCTAAAAAGATGAAATGATGCTAAGGGAAAATTTTACTAACCACACACTTTAGTCTTATTCCAGTGCTGAAGATATGATGAGTGTTAACTAACTCCTTCGACTGCATTAATTACGTGCATACTTGAACAGTACACAAAGACAGACAATACTGTGACTCTTCCATATAATCTGGCACAATTCCATCAGAGGTCTGCCATGTCTGAAAACTTCTCAGACAACTGTATTATATTCCTAAAAAGTAAGACAATCTCATTCTGTGGCAGATGAAATGGCCACATCGCTGGAAACCAAGGCAGCCAGCATTTCTAACACCAACTGTGTAAAAATCACACTTCAAACACTCTCTAAATAAAGACCATAATTATTTCAGAAGAATAACTGCAGTGAAGATTTGTTACAGCCTGAGATGAGGTCAGGATTAGGATATCCTGTAGCAGGGACTTCTTCCCTTATGTTCCCATTCTAAAAAAAGAGGGATACACAAATATTATTATAAGGAGATATTTATACACATAAAGAGTATAATATCAACCACTACAAAATGCCTGGGAAATATTATATTTCTTATGATTTCCAAAAGCAAAAATCATATCAAATTGGCTAAGAGGCAGTAGAAGAATGTCTTTTGATTTGATTTGTTAGAGGTTTAACATCTATTTTTGCTTTCTTAGTGCTCTTTTTATGGAGTCTCTGTTTTTCTCACGCTCAATATGCTCCCAATTTTGTTTTGTTGTTCCCCCCCCCCCCACCAAAGGCAGGTTTCAGTTTTTTTCCAAATGGCATTCAACATGCTTTCCCGGGTTCCTATCTGCCTTCCAATGACTGGCACCTGGGCAGCAGATGGTGCAAATGGCCTACTATATATTTCCTGGATTGATGAAGAGAACTGTCAGGAACCTGACTGCATTGGCCTGATGCCTCATGGCAGAAAAGGCTGCTCAAAAGTGACAGTGACTGGAAATAATTTTGATTAAAATGATCTGGAGCTTGTTGAGTTTCAAATGCTGTTTTTATCCCTCCTCTTTTTTACACTTACACAACCTTGGATTTTTGCCTTGAAAACATATTGTGAATAAATTGGACACCACAATATCTTAAGCCTCAGACATAATCCACTTTTTCTGGGAGTGCATTATTTTGTGGGACAGAGGTACTTCATAGCCCACCATGTCCTTCTATATATCAGACATGTTTGATCATATTTGGATGTGGATTTGCACATCTCTATTATGGACTTGATTGTTCCGAAGTGGTAAGGACACCAATCTGACATCTTGAATATAGGGGATATAGAGAATGATCACAGAGTCAAAGTCTTAGCCTCATGTTTAAAATAGACAAATATGGAGTTTTATAAAAAAAAGATTTAATTTAAAAACTGTATAATTCACTGATGCAGAATTAATTAATTATTCAGTCAAATGAATCTACTGTGAGACCCATCAAGGAAATTGTCTGTGCTCATTTATGCAGACAATAGCATTTATCACATTGGACTGAGTGCCAGGGACATTGCTAGAGCCTGGGTATTGCCTCAGGGGCTTTCTATTCCCTTTGCTTTGACCTCTCTCTCCCACTACTCTAGGGAATTCTTAGGTTCTGAAATCCATGTTATGCCTCTTCCATGTTCTCTTTGCTCTGTCATGTCAGCCGATCAGCATTACCCAAAAGAAGTTAATGTTGTTTCCACCATGAAGCTATTGAAGTTTAAGCTTCTGAGCTCCACCTTTACATGGGCCTCTTTCTAAGACATAGGAGGAGCCTTGCCAATGTGTTCATGTTGTTCAAATGTAAGATGTTTTTGTATTACATTTCTTAAGGAGCAGTCATCAAATTGTATGAGATTTAGGCTGCGCAAAATTTAGGTCAACCCTATGGAACAGTGAATGAATATGAAAGAGTAAAACATCCACCTCTTACCCCAAGCTGCTGTAGCCAGAACAATGGAAAACCAGAAAGAGGAGCACCTTTTAGTACAAGGGGCAGGTCTTCCTTTCAGCCTACTTAATATCTACAGTACTTCAAATAGATGATGTCTATAGAACTTCAAATAGATGATATGTCCTATGAAGATAAAAACCAAAAGCATTCCTAGATAGGCAGTTGTACTCTTTTTACTCACTCACACTTCTGACATCTTTTCCAGCACTCCTTCGCCAATTCTCTGACACCAACTAGGTGTTCTATAATTCAGCTCAGCTCTCTCACTAACTACCCAGACTTAGCTTAGACCCTACCAGTTAAGGGTTCAGTTCCACAAGACTGCCTCCTCTCAGATGCCACTCACAAATGGGATGCCCAGGATACCCACACTTCTGTCTGGTCTATTGCACAATTCAGGGTTTCTCCAACCCTCCCCCCATGCTGTCTCAGCTTCAATAATTTCCTAGAATGTCTCACAGAACTCAGCAAAACACGTTACTTACATTCATTGGTTTCTTATAGAAGATACAACTCAGGAATAGCCACATGGAAGAGGTACATAGGGTGAAGAATGGGGGAGGGGACACAGAGCTTCCATGGTCTCTCTGGCACATCACCTGCCCAGCACATCAATGTGTTCACTAACGCAGAAGCTCTCTACACATCATTGCTCAGAGTTTTTATGGAGGTTTCATTTTATATGTAAGATTGACTAAATCACTAGCTACTGCTGGTTAACTTTCCCAGTCTTCTCTCCTTCTCCACAGATTGGGACAAAGGGCTGAGAGTTCCAAACTTCTTCTTAAAAAAAAAAAAAAAAAAAAAAAAAAAAAAATATATATATATATATATATATATATATATATATATATATATATATTCATGAGAGACAGAGAGAGAGAGAGCAGAGACACAGGCAATGGGAGAGGCAGGTTCCACGCAGGGAGCCGGATACAGGACTCGATCCCTGGACTCCAGGATCACACCCTGAGCTGAAGGCAGACACTTAACCGCTGAACCACCCAGGCATCCCAAGTTCCAAACTTCTAGTCAAGGCTTGGTCTTGTTGGTGACCAGTCCCCATCCTGAAGCTATCTAGCACTGCCAAGAATCACATCAGACCAAAAAATGCTCCTATCTTCCTTATCATTTAGGAAGTCCTAAGGATTTTAGGAGCTCTGTGATAGTAACTGGTGACAAAAATCAAATATCTTTCTATGATGACTCAATAATGTTTGCAGTGGGCAGTACAGTTTGAAAAAAACATGAAAGAAATAATATTTTCTAAAATCCTTTGTTATGTGCAGTAGCATTTAGGAAAAGCCTAAGAAATATAGGTGAGTTAGTAGTAGTTGGGGGAGAAGATTCTGAAATTAAAATCAGATTTTTGAATAGTTTTTGTAAGAAGAGAATTTGAGACTTTGAGACACACTCAGAAGAGTACATGCACTTGATCAATATGTGCTCTCAGACATCCCGTGATAAGCAGGAACCTATTTGGGCCTCAGGGAGACTATCTAGCCCCTCCAGAATAAGGGGTTCCCCAATATCCTGTGGGAATTTATTAATATTGGTTAAAAGCATTGACTTCTTAAAAATTCAACTTAAGTTAAAATCTTGGATCTTCCATTTATTACCTCTGTGATGTAGGACAATTTACTCTCCTAAAGCCTCTATTTCCTCATTTATAAAAGAAAACTTATAATATCTACCCATAGATAGGCCAGGAAGACTAAATGTGATAATGTACGGCACATAGCAAATACCTAAGGAGTATTTATTATGACATTTTTAAGGCTCTATCTCCCACAATAGAGCTAGCTATCTGCATGGTCCCTGTAACTTGCTGAATATATTTATGCTTAGGTTGACTTTATATAGAAATTATGCATACTAAATATATACCATAGTTTGAGGGATTAATTCATGTTAACACTTTTTAAAAATGTTTTGTAAAAGCCTGAGATAAAAGCAGCCCTCCAGGTATTTATAATGACAGGAAATTGAACAATGTGGAGGAAAGTATTTGTCATGACAGTTCTGGTCCATGGCTGAGCACCCTGTATAGTATACTGCACACAGCAGCACTCCTGAGAACTCCCCTCTGGGATTCTGTAAAAGTCACTGGCTGGTTGAAGATAGTACTAATGATGCATGCACTCACGTAAAACACTTAGAAGTGCTTCCCTTCTAAGGGAAGAGTGGGATGTTTTCTAATTCTAGGAAATCTGTCAGATCATAAATTTAAAAAAAAATAAGCTGGTTATCTAATCAAATTGTATGAGGTATCAGCCTACAAACACAAAATTATCAATAATATTCTTTGAAACATGAATCTATATCCATTATTATAAATAAAGAACCTTGTTCCAAGAACATTTTCCCTTCAGCTGATTATTAACTAAGGAATAGTATAGGAAAGTATCGGGATAGGCATCAAAACATTTCAAAACTAAGAAACCAGTAGTGTTTGAGATCTTTTCTGTTACTCAAGCCAGTATTTACAAGGTTTCACTAACCCTTAATAATAAATAAGTCCTATAGATTATACTCATGCCAATTTCCCAGTTTTGATATTTGAGGTTATCCTAGAGTTATGTGAGATGCTCTCTGCACTATTTTTGAAAAATTCCTGTGAATCTAAAATTATTTCAAAATAAAATGTTTAAAAATATCTGAGTTTGTTTTATGTATTTGGGTTTTTAATAACATTTCAATTGGTAAGATAATTTTTATCAGTCAGCAGACACTTCTTCACAGAACAGCACCTAAAGAGAACTAGACTTCTGCCCACCTGCAAGGCTGCACCTGGTACCCCATGTTACTGAAACTTGGTCTGACCATAGTTGGGTCACACGGTGCATATTGAGTTAATCACCAGTGGTGAATGATACAATCAATCTTGCATAAAAAATGAAACCTCCATAAAAACTCTGAGCAATGATGTGTAGAGAGCTTCTGCGTTGGTGAACACATTGATGTGCTGGCAGGTGATGTGCCATGTTCCACACCATGGAAGCTCTGTGTCCCCTCCCCCATTCCTCACCCTATGTACCTCTTCCATGTGGCTATTCCTGAGTTGTATCTTCTATAAGAAACCAATGAATGTAAGTAACGTGTTTTGCTGAGTTCTGTGAGACATTCTAGGAAATTATTGAAGCTGAGACAGCATGGGGGGAGGGTTGGAGAAACCCTGAATTGTGCAATAGACCAGACAGAAGTGTGGGTATCCTGGGCATCCCATTTGTGAGTGGCATCTGAGAGGAGGCAGTCTTGTGGAACTGAACCCTTAACTGGTAGGGTCTAAGCTAAGTCTGGGTAGTTAGTGACAGAGCTGAGCTGAATTATAGAACACCTAGTTGGTGTCAGAGAGTTGGCGAAGGAGTGCTGGAAAAGATGTCAGAAGTGTGAGTGAGTAAAAAGAGTCCAACTGCCTGTCTAGGAACACTTTTTAGTTTTCATCTTCATGAGACTTAGTATCTCCCTATTTGAAGACCCAAAGTGACATACAAACTTGATGGTTATATTTTGGATGGTTTGTTTTCAGATATTGTCTTAGTTCAGACCACTATAATGAAAATACAACAGACTGGGTGGCTTATAAACAACAGAAATTTATTTCTCACAATTCTGGACTTAGCAAACCAGAGATCAGAATGCTGACAGGGTCAGGTTTTGGTGAGAACCCTCTTGTGGGTTGCAGACTTCCAGTTTCTCCTATAACCTCATAACATGGAGAACACGAAGAGAGAGCAAGTTCCCTGGTGACTCTTGTATGGACACTAATCATGAGGGCATTACCTTCATGACCTTATCTAAGCCTAGCCACCTCCCAAAGGACCCCCTCCTGCTACATCACTTTGGGGAGTAGGCTTCCACATATGAATTTGAGGGTGAGAGGAGACATACTTTCAGTCCATTAAAGATGCCATTTCTTTAGGAAATCACAGCTACTTGTCTGATGTGTATAGAGTTTTTGTTTTATTTATTTTATCCTGGCACTAAGATAACATGTTTCACTGAGCCAAATAAGCTCTTACCCCACGACTATAATACTGGCCACATGCAAAATTATGAGGTAATTAAAGGCTTTTCTTAGGGCCCCCATCCTTCCCCAGCTATACTATGCTTGCTGTGCTTAAACATAATTCTGTCACAGAAGAAGCAGCAGCAAAGGACATCCAATAAGCCACCATATTCAACGGCAAAGCTTCAGATGCTCAGTGGCTGGGTGGCAGAGCTTTCTCCCAGTGCAGCAGATTCAGAGCATGGCAGGAAATGTTGCCTTATTTGCTGTCAGTGAAGTTACTAGGATAGATGTATTTGAAGTGCAGGAGTGGGGATGAACTCCAGTGACTTTCATGTCTTTGACAATCACTGCAAATCAAGGCATCGTAACCTGACAGCAAGAATTAGCCTGTAGGATGTTAGTTCTGCACCATGCTCTCTGCTCTATGTTTCCTTAAGAAGCTCACAGAGCATTTTCCACATGGCATCCTTCTGTGTGGTTTCCTTTCCTGCTGTATCTATAACTGGTTGATATAGCTCATGCCTTTCAATTTTCAGTTGCTCTTTGCTTTATAATAAAGATTGTTGCTTTCTGCTTGGTTAGGCTCCTGATCTTATGTTATTCCCACAGGCTTTTGGCATCCCTTGGTTAAAGCCCACATTTCTTAGATTCTTCCTAAGTTATTTCTGCTCCAAATTCACAGCTAAATAGGTGGTAAAATCCTTCAGGTGGAGACAGGCTGCACCTTTATTAGCAGTAAGAAACCACACTGGAAGGACAAGGTTGCTGAGATTTAGAACCATTGTTGCCATATATCACCCACCCACCCTGCAGCCTAGGATTCCAGAAGGCACCCCTGCTTGTCTACACAAGTCTGCCTTTTGGAGTTTGGGACTATATTTTTGCAAGCACAAGCTCGGTTCAGTGTTTCCCAAACAGATTTTTTTCCCCCTAACATTCCAAGAAGGTGAATAGGCATATCTATTCTTATTAGGATTTTGGTGGGTGATTTTGAGGAAATAAGCTATCAGCACTGCAAGCGTCTCCCAAGTTTTCTTACTCTTTCTCTTTCCTCAGAACTCATTTAGTATACTCCTTGAGACTAACATAATCAATTATTTTAGTCAATGAGATGTTTTCTGGAATCCTCCCAGTAGTATGCCTTGTTCCTTATTAGTGTGGTCCTACTCCCAAACCACTGTGTAATAGTGTGACTGGAAAACCTAGGCATGAGAAGAGAAGACAGGACAACACAGTCTACCATGTCATTGGTCTCACTTGTGCAACCTATGTTGCTGGAGGCTTGCAAGTAGGAGAGAACTACACACATGAGATTTCTTATATGGTTAGATTTACTTCACCATTTAATTCCTCACGGGTAAAATATATTAATGGAAGTGAGGTGACGCATGGGGCTGGAACAAAAACCACACATTTTAGTAGAGATTTCTCCCACTACAGAGCCCCACTGGGAGAGCAAGCCTGAGTGTCATTGTCCACTCACAACATAGGGTCTTACCAGACGTGAAACTATTCTTGCTACACCAATGTCTTTTATACTTGAGGCTTACGTCTCCATCTAGAAGAGATTACACTAAATTTATTCACTGAAACCTGAATGTTTTTAAACATTGGGCTCTTGCCAACAAACTCAAAGACAATGAGGCCATATCTACAGCTGAGATGTAAAAGTATATTCAGTGTCCAAATATTTCTGACTACATCTCTACCTCTAGTTTTTCAGCATTCCAGAAAATCTACTTCTCTCAAGAGAGAAAATTTTCCCCCATTCAAATGTCCCATGTCATTTTGTTCCACATTCCCACTGTATTTTCCAAATTCTCAGAGAATTATAATTTCAGTCTTATATTTATCTTTACAAAACTGAAAAAAAAGGCAAAGAAACAAACAATCCAATCATGAAATGGGCAAAAGACATGAAGAGAAATCTCACAGAGGAAGACATAGACATGGCCAATAAGCACATGAGAAAATGCTCTGCATCACTTGCCATCAGGGAAATACAAATCAAAACCACAGTGAGATACCACCTCACACCAGTGAGAATGGGGAACATTAACAAGGCAGGAAACCACAAATGTTGGAGAGGATGTGGAGAAAGAGGAACCCTCTTGCACTGTTGGTGGGAATGTGAACTGGTACAGCCACTCTGGAAAACTGTATGGAGGTTCCTCAAAGAGTTAAAAATAGATCTGCCCTATGACCCAGCAATTGCACTGCTGGGGATTTACCCCAAAGATACAGATGCAATGAAACACCGGGACACCTGCACCCCGATGTTTGTAGCAGCAATGTCCACAATAGCCAAACTGTGGAGAGAGCCTCGGTGTCCATCGAAAGATGAATGGATAAAGAAGATGTGGTCTATGTATATAATGGAATATTACTCAGCTATTAGAAACTACAAATACCCACCATTTGCTTCGACGTGGATGGAACTGGAGGGTATTATGCTGAGTGAAATAAGTCAATTGGAGAAGGACAAGCATTATATAGTCTCATTCATTTGGGGAATATAAAAAAAATGGTGAAAGGGAATAAAGGGGAAAGGAGAAAAAATGAGTGGGAAATATCAGAAAGGGAGACAGAACATAAAGACTCCTAACTCTGGGAAACGAACTAGGGGTGGTGGAAGGGGAGGAGGGGGGGGGTGGGGTGACTGGGTGGCGGGCACTGAGGTGGACACTGATGGGATGAGCACTGGGTGTTATTTTATATGTTGGCAAATTCAACACCAATAAAAAATAAATTTATAAAAAAAATGAGGGGGGATATACCAGTAGTCACTCTATAATCCTCAGTGATGCCAGTGCTAAGGGACTCAGATTAAAATTTAATACTTAGAATCAGCAAGGTAGAATGGATGAATAATTCCACAGTACTGTAATATAAAGTAGAACGGATGATGAATTCTACAGATAAATATAAATTTGAACTCTGGACCCACCAGAGTCCCAGTGGCACTACTTGTCCATAGATACTCCTGCTTTCTTGTCCCTTTCCTCTTTCTCCTCCTGCTCCTATACATTGAAGAGACTATTTGGTCAACACTTACTAGTAAATCTCTACAAGAACTTAATAGCACCCTTTTTTTTCTAAGTAAACATCTTTCAAAGATGATTCTCTACTTCCATGAGAGATGTAGCAGATCCAGTAGGGGTTGTCTCCTCCAGAGCCATTCCCCCATTTTCCTTGAGAGAAACAACCAAGCAGTTCAGAGAAGCAATATTCACAGCCTCAGACAATGGCTTATGAATGAATCCTCTTCTCCTCCTTTCTAGGCTCTGTTACAGTTATGGATGACCATGGGATCCAAATCTATTCAGTGATCTGCTGAGGTGGAAGCAGGGTAATGTTCAGGGAGAGTTTTCCTTATGCATTCTTAATAAAAAAGAAAAAATTCTTGACATAACATTTTTTTCCATTCCTCTTCCTTCCACTTGAATGCAGAGATAAAATTAACAATATAATGGCAAGATTAGTCAGAGTTGCCAGCTCTGATGTAATAAGCCACCAAAACAATGCATTCAGCTCTCTCCCCAGAGATATTTTGTATGGACAGATAGCCTTCATTGTTTAATGTTAGTAGCCAAATAAGGGCTAAATAGTTGGAATACCAATGCAGATAATTCAATAATATATACCCATTAGTGGACACCCAGGCTGTCCAAGGATAAACTTAATGAGAAACTGTCCAACTCAACATGCTCTCAAGAAGTGGAATTTAAATAAATGTAAGGAATGATTATATTGCCTATCTAGAGTTCTCAAGCTCAAAAATAATTTGTCTTAGAATGGGCTCTTGAGGGCAATTATTGCTTAAAAGTAAGCACTTAAATATTCCATTATTTTGGAATTAACCCATGAAGGTCCCATAGTTTTCTGATATTTAGTAGAAATAATGGGCAGTATGGCCAGCTTGATGCTCCAAAGATGTATGACCCCCTGCATTTTGATGTACTGAATATGGGAGATGAGAAGGGGTTGCTACTTAGAAGTATATTCTTTTATTTCTCCTGTGTCTCTCTCAGACTCAGGTGAGGAGCTGAGGAACTCTTTTTACATTTCCTACTATGACTTCCTTGAATTATCATTCCTGCCCTTTCATAGTTATTTGCAAAAAATCATCAGTTCGAGATGAATGTGGCTATAAGATGAACATTCACTGTTTGCCTCCCTGCCTTTTATACTCTTGATCTAAGAACTGAAAAAGGACAGAGTATGAGAATAAGGGTAAGAAAATACTGAGGACATGAGATAAACTAGGCAGTTGAAAAAGTCAGGAAAAATATGTATAAAACAGGAAAGAAGAGAAAATTAAGGGAAAAAGAGGAAGTAAGGGATTATAGGGCCTTCTGCATCTGGGGGAGGGAGAGTCTCCAGAAAGTTTTATGAAGATAAAGAACTGGAGAAAATACAGAGGATGTTAAGAAATACTTTTTTTGAACTATTTGTTTGGAGAATCTCCTAGTCTTGAGGATTTAAAGAAAATATTTGGGTTACTTTTATATTCATTTTGGAAGCCAGTCTGTTTTCATAATGCAACACCATCTGAAATTAGATTGCATAGGCTTATAATGATCCATCTACATGTTTCAGTCCAATATATAGATAGATACATGAAATATTAATTAGTGGCTCAGTCAATAATCAAGTATACATGTAAGAAAAATCTCTAAACAACTCACAAAACAATGTACAAATTAACCACTAATAGAACCATCAAGAAGAGCTAGAATCTTAAACTGTCATAGATGAAGAGGTGACGTAAGGTTAACATGTGCATTTTACCAATACAGAAGCTCGGGCCAAAGCAGGTTAATGGACTTGTCCAAGGTTATTGCCAAGTTTTGCCCTCAGTTCTACGTCACAGTCCCCTTGATCTTCTGCTTGCAATAACCTCAAATCAGTCAGCAATTCAGGACTCACGCTTGCATTTTATACACTTTAGGCCAATGGGAGCTACAGAAACCATGAGTGACATTTACTTCAAGAAGAACAGAAGAAGTAAATTGCAGGGAAAACACAGGTGAATGTGGTTAATGATACCTGCCAACAGCAAAGGGAACATGCACACATCTGCCATGACACCAGGAAATGAAACTAAAATGAAAGACAAAAGTGTTTTTCAGGTGCTATCATCCAACTAATTCTTCAGAGCACATAAATATAGACAGTACAAGTCTGTGAATGCAATAGTGGTGCAGAATGGGCCTCCATCTCTAGCCCTTACAGACCTCCAACACAGAAGTGAAATATAAAGTATAATTTTTCATTGCACCCAGTATAAATCTCAAGTTGCAGTAAAATGTTGGGATGGACTATCAGGAAAATAATGCATTGGTCTGCTGAAGAAAATATTGGCAAATGAGACAGAAATCTTAACTACTTACAATCTGGACATAGAGCACCAACCTCCACATGCATTAACCCTCAAGTGAAGAGCAAATCCAGAAGAAGAATTGAAGACATACAAGCATTAAAACCACATTCCTATAATGCTAGGCAAGATGAATAAGACAAAGCCCCCTCATTCATAATGCTCACATTATGAAACTATCAACATTAAAGAAAGGTAAGATCTCCCTAGCACTGATGACATTATGGAAGCAGATAAATACACTGACTGCAAATGTCTCAGCTGCAACAAGTGTATAAAATAATATGTGCAAAAGTGCTGAATGAACAGCTAATTAATCATTCAAGAGTAAAGGCAGAGTTGTAGACTTCTGCTCCTAACTATGATGCTGTAACAGGAAATAGATTGACCTTCTTGATTTAAGCAATCAGAAAACTAGATAAAATAGATGACACAATGATTTCCAGAAATTGCATCACAGGCAGCACAGGACTGCAGTCCTTGAGAGAAGGGAAGCCAATGAGAGGAGCCCAAGTGACTGCCAACTTTCTGCCTAGAGGCCATTTTGAAACCAGGGCAGGGAGGAAGACGTGGCCTCAAAAAGAGCCTGGACAATATATCTGACTCAAAGGGTCAAGTTTTGAGAGGCCAAGGATACTCAATTTGAGAGGCAAGGTACTGGAGAAAAGAGCGCTGCACAAAAAAGCAGTAAGCTCTGGGGAATCTATAGGGATGACCCTTGAGTACAGATACACACATTCACAAGAGAAAACTACCAGTTCAGAGAAGAAACCACCAAAAAGTAGCAGCTAAACAATACTCCAAGTTTTCAGATGACCAGTTAGCAGTACAAGGGGCATTGGAAAGAATGTCCTTAAAGGCATCATTTGAGTAGCGTGACTAAATTAACCCAGAAAAAAAAAGTTACACTTAAAGAATCCCAACAGAACTTAAACGTAAATCTAGGAATGATCGAATGATCCCAAACAATATGCCAGAAAATCAATATTATTTAAAGGAACACAACAAAGTCTAGCACCTAACAATGTAAAATTTAAAATGTGGAATATCCAGTGAAAAATTACAAGGCAAACAAAAAAGCAGAATATGTGGACCAAAAGCAGGAAAAATAATCAATGTAAAAAAGCCTCCCAAAGGGTAGCGGCAATGAAATTATTGAAAAAAAAAAGTTGAACAGAGACTCCAAAAGTGGTCCACTGGTTCAACAATGTAAAAAATAATATGACATTAATGAAGAAAGAAATATTAGATATAAAAAAAATCTTCTACAGGTGAAAATGCATGTTTAATCTCTTGAAAAGATAATTAATTATCTACCTAAAGCAAAATTAATCACAATGCATTATGAGGTATACCCAAAATTACTCTGACAAAAATAAAGAATGGTGTGTGTACAAAATTATTCATCGCCACTGGACTGTACAATAAGTGGATCTCTAAGAGTCAAAACTTTAAAAAAAATTCAAAGCATTTTTTAGCTTAAGGTTCAAAATAGGAGTTGACTCAATTGACCTAGTCCATGTCTCCTTTTTCATTAGATCCATCCAAGTCCTGCCTCTCCCTCTAGATTTTGCCCCTGTAGTGGTTAGAACAGGAAGAGAGGGTTATTTTCTCCAAAGTTACTAACAGCTATAATTCCTTGGATGTTTAGAGTATGCCAGTCAAGAGCTTTGTATGGATTATCTCATTTAATCCTTCCAATCATCCTATCCTCATTTAGGAAGCCAAAGTTAAGACGTGTTAAGACATTTACTCAAGATTTCAGATGTGATCAGTAAAATATAGACCTCTCTGGTGTCAGAGCCATGCTCTTCTAACCATTAAGAGCAGAATGGGCCTAAGCCATTCACTGCATTCCCTCTTTACTTCAACTTGTACCTGACCTTCCAGGAGTTAGGAAATATCTAAGAAGCATGTTTATGATATCGGACCATACTATATTGTCTACAGACAATGAAAGGAGACAATGAGCCATAAAGAGGAAGAAAACTTTATACTCTCCCCAGATGCCTCTTTAAAAGTCAGTACCTATAATAAAACCAAGTTGTGCATCACTTAGGGTTTCATGTGGTCCTTGACCCAAGTTGGAGTTGTCTTGGTGTGAAGTAAGGAGAGAGACCATGAATCCAAACCGTGGGACTAACTTTTCTCTTTTTCAAGTTTGTTTTCCCATCTTATATTTTATACTTCCTGGAAGCAGTCTGTATTTTGTATTATTTTGAATCATCCACTATGTGCAATATAGAACTAGGCATGTATCGCAGAGAAGTCACATAATTTTTTTTAAAATGTGAATACTCTTTGTAAACCACTCAGAGTATAGTAAAAGTAGGGGGAAAAATCATTATTAAGACAAGGCATGAGGAAAATATACTGGCTGATTGAGGGATGTTGTCATTATGGTAATAATACCCTGAACTTTTAGTTTATGAAATCTGTGACTTATCTTACCCACCTTACAGTATGCTGGTGAAGTAGATACAAGATATTAATATCTCCATTGCCTAGATGAGGAAACTAAGACACAAAAAGATCAAGGGACTTGTCCAAAAATCACAAAACTAGATAAGGGTTGTTGTCTGACTGGGCTTCAAATCCAAGTCTCTGACTCCACATTCAAGTGTCTGCCACAACACTGCGCTGCTCTCTTGACAGCTAATCTAACATTGGTTTATGAGCTGGTTTAGATTTTCTGATGCTTTGATTGCATTCACATTGGTTAGACCTCTCACTTTCAACCCTGTTAAGTGGCTTTTCTTTTGTTGGTACTATGTTTTTATAAACTTCTTTATGACCCTCAAAAATATTTTAAATTGCTCTCTAGAAGCAATTTCAAAGTAACATGCATCTTTGAGGGATAGTCATAGAAAAAGAGGGAAAACTAATATATTCTGGATAACATTTTATGTGTTAGTAAAAGAGGTAATTAATGTATCCATCTCCCTTCCCTGGGAGATGGGTCCTCTCATCCCTGCCTCATAGGTGAGATCTTAGAAACCCAGAGCCCTTCAAGTAACTGCCCAGGATAACCCCCTTTGAACCTCTCTCTGGGATTCAACATAACTTGCCTGATTCCTAAACCCACGTTCTTTTCACTCTACTACTAGAGGGGTTAGGATTTAATTTCTGGTTGACAGACTTGATATTTTGTGGGTATGATGTTCATTTCTTTTAAGATAAATACACAGGGGCTCCTGGCTGGCTCAGTCAGTGAAGCATGCAATTCTTGTTCTCAGGGTTGTAAATTCGAGGCTGAGTTGGGTGTAGAGATTACTTAACAATAAAATCTTAAAAAAAAAAAAAACAATAAAATCTTTTTTAAAAAGATGGATATTATACATAGTGTTTGAATCTTTTAATATTTTTGGACCTTAGTTCTATTTAAAAGTAAACTAACCAGGTTACATCCATCTGCTTCTATGCAGGAGTGTTGCGATATTTTAATATGACAACCTTATACTTATTTGGCAACTTCAATTATCTGAAATGTTTTTAAGAACAAATAAAGTAGCAAAAAAGGTACCAAGTGTATGAAAGTACATTATCCATAAGACAGTGTTAGTTTGTTATTCAGAACTCATTGATACTTACTTTATGTATACTTTCAGCAAGTAGAGTGAGTTTTGACTTCTCAACTCATGGCAGATTAATAACCTCATATTAGACAATAGAGAAAAGAGTTATTTGAGGTGGATTGAGAATTATATAAAGATATAAATGACTGTTTCATGAGAAGGTAAAAGAAACAAGATAGACACAAGTATTTTACGGAGGGTACCAAGCTGGTTACATATCATGGAGGAATGTGTATTCATTTGTTCCTTCATTGAAAAGTGTATTTATTCCATAAACTCTATACTTATTATTCTAATAGTAACTGAAATAACAACAGATGTGGTGGCCCGCAGGACCATGATAGAGCTAATGGTACATGTGATCCAGAGCTGCCTACCATGAACAACTCAGGAGGGAGTTGTCAGCCATCTGGTTCTGATCTTAGATAAAATCAAGATGATTTCTGTGTTCCATTTCTGACATTGTGAACATCTCTAGGGGAAAAAAAAACAATTATGATAGTAACTGAGGTTCATAATAACAAAAAGGTCAAAATTAAATCACAGAAACAAGAGTGAAAAAAGCACATAGAAATGCATCGATTTAAAGCTCTCATTTTTTAGATGAAACCAACAAGTCTCAGAGAACTTAAGTAACTGTGCAAAGCTGCACAGCTTGACCTGAAGAGGCCATCAGAGCTAAGAAAATAACGCAGGTAGGCGGAGGGCTCATCACCACTGCTTTCCTTTTCCAGCTGCCATATGCATTGAGGCTGCTATTTAATAAGTGCATTACACAATAATCAGTCTCATAAAGATTGCATTTGAAAAGAAAAAGTTATTTCTTTTAAATATTGGTGCTTGAAAAGCAGTATCTTTAAAAATCACTTCCTTGAAACACCTCATACCCTTAGGAAACGAGGTAAATGTGCTGTTACCATATGCTAAATTTTAATCACCATGGACAAATAGGTCACCCATTTCTTGCTCCCTTTGACTAATCTTGATGGGCCTCTGTTATGGAAAAAAATGAAATGGAGAAATTTGTGACTGAGCAATACCCACTTCGGCCCTCTGAAATGAATGGAGGTGACTTAATTTTCTCATAGCAGTCTGGGGGTGTCAATTAGAAATGAAGGAAAGGTCAAAATGAGAAAGCAGAAATGATTAAAATACTGGGGAAATTAGCTTGTGCGCCAGAGATTCATCACTGAAGCTGAAAAGGAAAGTGTGCAAAGTGAAGGAGAAGCAGAATGGGAATAATATTAATATTAAATCGGGAGAAAATACAGGACGAGAAGGAACACATCCTTGTGATACCTCCTCTTTCCCTTCTCAAGTCTTAACAGTTGGGTTGCAGCGCTGTTGCTCAATGACAACTGCTTTTTCCTCAGATCTGAATCTCTTTTCAGGCCCTACCCTGCCTGCCCCTTCAATAATGTAATGTGGAAAAGGAAACAAATCCCAAGAAGTGCAAAAAAAATTTAGGAAAGCTTAGGTTCTTTTCTAAATATCTGTAAGTATTGTACAGGCATTAGTAATTCAAAAAGATTAATTTTAAAAACTAAGGAAGGGGAGAGAGGGAGAAAGAAAGGGAAAAGCATATACCATTTTTTCCTTTGACAGTATATTTTCTAGACTCTCCTCTGAGCATCCTCCCCAAAGAATTCTGTTTTCTTATCTGCTTCTTTACAAGCCCCAAACCACTTGCCCTGCTGCAACATTTAGATTTACGGTTTTAGTGAATTGAACCTTAACCAGGAATGTCATCAGAAGTGTGAAGTACCCAAATACTCTGGCTCTGGTCAGGACTCCTGCTCTCTACCACAGGATTTATTTTACTAGAGTTGCTTACCTACAACTCAAGCAAGAGCCAGAGCCACAAACAGCCTTCACAGTGATGATGCTGAGTTAGAGTGTAAAAGCCCTAAAGGAAAGTGACACTGTACTAGTAATGGGGGGTTTAGGAGACGGAGATCAGGAGGGAGAATATACACAGGAGTGGAAACTCAGATCTTACTTTTGGCCATAGGTATAATGTTCATATACAGGAGGTAGACTTGATTAAAATCAATCAGCTGTCCCAAAATAGCCTGATTGTTCAAGCTGATGAAAGTTCTATGATACCAATCATACACTATTTTGCTTTAGATTATATAGTCTCTTCTCAGACTTTACCTGACTGACACCTTCAACAGCCTAATACTGGCCACATCCTTTTTTCTTGAAGTTCTTTCTTCCTTAATTTCTATAATTTTTCTTTCTTCTGCTTCATCTCCTGTGTCTTTGATATTTCTTCATCACTAGATAGAGTCCAGTCCTTTGCTTTCTTTTTCTCTCATTCTCAAAATGTTGAACAATTTCTTTGGGGTAACTTCATCCATATACTGATAGTAAGATGGTTCAGAAATTTGTAGATCCACATTAAGTTAAGACAATGTTGAAAGGAAAAAGTGAACCATCTTTTCCTGATTCTTTTTAATGAGTAGATAAACTTTTCCCCAGAAGCTAATTAATAGATTCTCTTTTCCATTTAAGTGGCCAAAATTGGGTCACATGTCAACAAGTATTTGTTGGGCCAATGACAGACAAGAAGGATAGAATTTCCATGTTGGCTCATCATCTTGAGAAGGGATGATATTTGTCACAGTCCTAGCAAGAGAGTTTAATAAAGGACATTTTGCTTAAATGTGGTTAAAGTGTAGAAAAACCACTAATCCTTGTATAGTTCTTTGCGTCTAGTGACAGGGTGCCCATGAAAAGGCAGGGAGGTTTGCCACTCTTAGATGTAAGGGGAAAAGGGAGATAGCTCTGTGGGGAGAATCTCTGAGTAGATGCATGGTCTTTGGCACAATTATTTTTGATGCACATTATTGATCTTTTGTGTGTTGATTTTTAACATCATCTTGTATCCAGCAAATTAATGGACTTTACTTTTAATTTTAATAATTTGTGGATTTTCTTGTGTATTTGTGTATCTCTTTACATCATCTGTAATCACAAACTTGTCTCATCCCTCCAATCTATATACATTTTATCTCTTTCTAAAATTACTGAATTCATCAGAATCTCTGTGCTGTATTGAAAAGTAGTAGTGATATCAACTACAGATGGCTTATACCAACTTTAAACAGAATACATCTAAATTTTCTCCATTACGTTTTCTATTTTCTGGAGGTTTCTGTTGTTTAACCTAAGAATCTCCTTTCTATTCCCAGTGGCTTTTCTTAGTTTAATCCCTCATTATCTCTCCCCGGGAATATTCCAATAGCCTCCTAACTAATTCATCTGCCTCCAGCCTCACCTCCCACAAATTCATCTTCTGCATTGTGATCAAGGTAATAATTGTGGAATGCAAATCTGATCATAACTCTACATGCTTACAATTCTTTATTAGCCCTGCAAAATGTATAAACACACATGTCCAGGTTCCTGATGGAAAAAAAAAGTCAAAGTCAACTCTGTTATATTAAATAAAATTTCATCTTATATAATTTCTTGTTCATTAGAAGAGTATATGGTTTAGGCAAAATGAGGATGCCTTAACATTTACCAGACAAGTCCTGCCCTTTTAAGTCTAAATTGTCACTTCCCTTTATGAATAAACTGCTGGGGAGAGCTTTTCATAGGATTTCTCTCCTGTGTTTAACCCAAGAATCCTCTTCCCCCATATTACAAGTTATACCTCCATCACCTGTATATCACAAAGTGTCCATTCCACTGCTGGCAAAATCCAATTCTCAAATGGATCTTAGGTTGTATACTTATATGAAAGAAGTCTAGACGTGAGGGCAGTCTGGCTGTGTTATCTGTCACCCCATCAATCGCTAGGGTTGACTCTGCTAATCTGGCTGGCATGGCAGGTATCCCTGTCCTCACTCACCACTCCATTCACATCCCTCCCAAAGCTGCAAAGCTGTGCACTTGGTTGGTGGAAGAGGAGGACCATTCTCCCATCGGGAGTAGATGCATTCCCCTGCTAAAACCTCCAGACAAGCTCTCAAGTATAAAAGAACATAGGATAGTCAGGCTTCCAAGACTCCAGACACATCCAAATGAGGTGCTGCATGCGGCACTCTGCTTTTCTGAAAGAAAGAAAGAAAGAAAAAGAAAGAAAGAAAGAAAGAAAGAAAGAAAGAAAGAAAAAATCTGTGATTTTTTTTCCAGTTTTATTGACATACATCACTATATACATTTAAGGAGTAGTTTGCACACTGGGTTGACTTACATATATTATGAAGTGATTATCACAATAAGTTTTTCGTTTTCAAAATAATACAAATTCATTATCTTAGAGTTTCCATGGGTCAGGAGTCTGGTATGTCATGGCTGGGTTCTGTGCTCAGTGTCTCATATGTTGAAACTGAGGTATCATCTGGGTTTATGTTTCATTTGAAGCTCACGATCCTCTTTCAAGCTCTTTCACAGGGTTGGTATAATTCAATTCCTTACAATTGTAGGACTAAGGTCACTATATTTCTTTTTTTTTAATTTTTATTTTTGATTATTTTTTTAGTTTCACATTGTTATTTAAATTCTAGTCAGTTAATATACAGTGTAATATTAGCTTCAGGTATAGAATTCATAAGCATCCATTATCTTATTTAGACACAATTAAAAAAAAGAAAAAAAATAACACAATTTTTTTTCCCTTTGTGATGAGAACTCTTGGGATTTACATTTCTTAACATCTTCCATATATCCCATATAGCGGTGTTAACCTTAGCCATCATGTTGTACATTACTTATTTGTTTTATAACTTTCTTTTGACCAGGAAGCCTGTGATTTCAATCTGCAAAGGAATTGAAATGTGATGAGGAGCCCAGCCACCAGATGATGAGGTTTCCCTCCATCCTTCCTTGGTAAGCAACATAATTTTATTTATTTATTTTTAAATATTTTATTCATAGTTCTAGATTAAATTCTGTGTCTTTGGCATTACTTTACACAATACTCCCTTTCTAGCTTAAGCTATTTTCACAATCCCTTTCTAGATGTCAGGCTTTTGTAATATCAACATATGGACATTTCTATAACAAGCTATGCCAGACCAGGCCGCCTGTATTTTCATTTGTAGGTTTCCCGTGCCTGAACTATTCTTTCCTCGGAAAGCCTTTTTTCTTTCAAACCTCAGTTCCTGTGTCATTTCTTCCAGGATCTTCCAACCCTAAAGAGTAGAAATTCCTTTCTCTGTATAATTTCTCTATATTTTACACATTGTATTGTGTTTTTAACTGTATTGTAAATTCTTCTCTGAAACTGTCACACACAAGTTGCCCCAGAGGTGACTTGCAATAGCTTTTGATGAATAAATGAATGAGCACCTGGAGGAATGCATGAATATCTCAGTGAGTGTTTTGAGGCACAGAGCTGACACAGTTCTTGGCACATGATCAATACATGTTTCTTTCCTCTTGGTTAACTGGGCAGTTGCATTAGGCCTCTGTCATCCAAAGCCATTCCAAGAAGACCACCACAAGAACTATTAGAGGCAAAGCAGCCTCAGTTACTCAGGGACATACAAACTGGGTCATGGAAACATCTAATTCCTCATCAGTCTGTGAATTACTGGCACCTTTATCATCCTGAGTGAGGACACTAAGGCCGTGCAGTTGATGTCTGATGCTTCACCAATGCTGAGGAACTCTCAGCATTGGGGGAACTCTCAGCATTAAAGAACTCTCATTTCAGAATCATCAAATTGGAGAAGGTAAGAGCTTAGAGTAAACAATTCTCCCTGGCTTGAACACCTGAATGTGAGGCTGGATAGTATCCTAGGCAGCAATACTGTTTGGGAGGGTGGAGAGGCCTGAGAAAGCTATCCAGAGGTAAGAGATAAGATTTCTGACTCTGCACTAGCCTTGAACAGGAGAAACAACAGCCAGGCATTTTGCTAGATGAAGTGTGCTAAAGTGCTTCATTTTAATTATCACAACAGGCCTGCAAAGTCAATATTATTCCCATTTTATAGATGAAGACCCCTAGGGCTGAGTGAAATTAACTCATTTAATGAAGGTTATATAGATAGTAACATTCTAGGCCACTGTTACAAAATTAGGTCTGGTCTTCCTCCAAAGAATTCACTATTTTACAGTTGTTATCTTTTTACCCTGTATTACAACACATTTTTGAAAGCAAAAGTAGCTTCCGCTCACACCATCCTCCTAGCAACTCCCTTTGCCAACATGCATTAACTAGCAGCATATTACAGTGCAATATATCAAGCTATTTCTGTAAAAGAGGAAACTCAGCAAGCACTTAATGCCAGATGTCATACAAACTGACCACCTACCTTTCATACACCAAGAAGCAAAGAACAAGAACAATTAGACTGGTGATTTATGTCAGGCTAAAGAAAAGAGGCAAGAAGGTGGTGTAATACTCTTAAAAGAGGGTAGCTTTAGTTTAAAAACAACATGAATCAGAATTTAAGCTAAACTATAATTTCTATAATTTCGTGAATAAAAAAGAAATTAAATTTCTATTCACATCCAGATCAAAAAGGTTTTGGCTGTCATATTATATTTTTATGTCACATAGAAATACAAAACTGGGAATTCATTTCTGATTTGCAATAGTAATTCAAGACTGTCACGTGAAGGAGATACTTGATGCGTTTTGCTTTACCCCAGTGGCAGAACTAAAACCAATGAATGGAAGCTTCAGGAAAGATAATAAAAGGAAACACTTTGCAATAGATAGAGTTGTCCAGAGATGTAATTATTTGCTTCCAGCCTCCCCAGATATTCAAAAGTAAGTGGTACAGGTAGGGGATTTCCAGAAGATCAAAACTCCAGTGCAATTAAATCAAATCATCTCTGCGGGTCTTTCTCAACCTGTACTCTTTTGGTTCCAGATCAGTTGAAAGGGTTTCCACTTCCTCTGATATTGGCTAAACATCTTAGGTTTATTTGGAAATGTGGTACTATTACATTAGTAACTTATCATTGAATACATCCAAGTATTTTCTTTGCATCTATAGTCTTCATTTTGCCCTACATTAATATTAAACATTAGGTCTTTACCAGTGCCAACTAGCTGCAGTTGATTTATTCTGTGCTATAGTGAGCTTTAATCATCTTGATGAACAAGTCTACTGCTAGACTTAACTAAACATTTATAAAATACAAAGTCAGACTTGAAGAACACAGTCATTACTTTTTTTCCCTAAAAGTCAAGGTATTTCTAATAATGGTTTTTGACAGAAATTTGAAATCCACTTATACTCTCATATTATTAGATATCAACCCCAAATCTTACCTTGTTTTTGAAAATCTGTTTACAACATTTGGCAGTTGATAAGCCTTAGTTTTATCTCCATTGTTTATTTTTATAGATCCACATAATCTTAAGTCTGAAGAAATATAAAACTTTCCTCATCCTTTTATTTGTACAGATGATAAAATTTAAGCCCAAAGTATTTGGGTGTCACACATAAGGCCAAACTCTGCTTTTCAAGGACAAAATTTCATGTAGAACTCTATATCCTAGTTCTTAGTCTGTTACCTGTGTGTGTGTGTGTGTGTGTGTATGTGTGTGTGTACACATACAGTAGTCCTCCCTTATCCACAATTTCACTTTCTGTGGTTTCACTTACCTACAGTCAACCACAGTCTGGAAGCAGGTGATCATCTTTCTGAGAAATTATCAGAAGGTTGATAGTAGCCTAATGCTACATCACAATGTCTACATCATTCACCTCACTTCCTCTCATCACATAGGCATTTTATCATCTCACCTCATTCCAAGAAGAAAGGTGAGCATAGTACAATAAGATATTTTGAGAGCGGCAGAGAGAGACCACATTCACATAACTGCTATTATGGTATATTGGTATAATTATTCCATTTTATTAATAGTTATTATTATTAATCTCTTACTATGCCTAATTTATAAATTAAACTTTATTATAGGTATGTATGCATAAGAAAAAATATACTATATGTAGATTTGGTACTATCCGTGGTTTCAGGCATCTACTGGGAGTCTTAGAACATATTTCCTGTGGATAAGGGGAGACAACTGCATATGTGTGTATAATAACGTGAATATGTATATAACAGACAGTATAGAAATATATTTATACATATGATATATAATTATTTACTATTATGTCATAATTGATATATAAATTGGCATATATGAATATATGTCATTAATGAATATAAAGATTGAGAATTTGGGCCTCTGTTTTTTGTTTTATGTTTGCTAGATAATTTTTAAAATATTCAATTCTACTAATATGTATTTAACTTTTATTGTGATTCTTTAGGCTCAATTATTAACAAGGCAAACATTTCTTCTGTCTGGTGGAACTTATAATATAGAAGACAGACAATTAAGGGTCCAATTTCAATGCTTTGATCAGCACTGTGATAGAGGAAGTAGAAGCACAAGAAAGCATTACCTAATGTGGGCCTGGAGAGCTTAGGAATGGCACAGGGCAGGGCTCCAGAGGAAATGATGGCTAGGTGGGAAACTATAGAGTGAGCCAAGGAAAGAGGATTAGAGGGAAGGAGAAGAGCACTCAAGTAAGAAAAACATGTTCAAAGTCACAGAGGTGATATAGGGCATGGAACAGTCAAGGAACTAAAAGAATTGAAATGCAAGTGTTAGGGGATGGAGAAAGTGAGGCAAGTGGGCACAGAAGTGTACAGAAAGAAGGCTGGAGAGAGTCACATAGAATTTTAAACAAACAAACACAAACAACTGAGTCACAAGTATGCACTCCAATTTAGGATTTCGGTTGAGTTTCTCATGTATTCTTTACTGGCTCTGCTTCCCAGTTACTCTTGACCCAGCTAACAACTTTTTTTTGTTTTTTAGTTCTGTGAAAAATGCTGTTCTCCACCCAGTTGCTCAGGCAAGAATTCTGTTTAATTCCCACACCCAATTAGGTCACCAAGACCTTTCAATCCTGCCACTTGAATTGTTCTTGGATCTTCAACTTTTTCACATCTCCATAATCACTATTTGCTTGGTTTATCCTGGTTCTTTGGAATGGCCAGAAGGTCTTCTTGTTTTCCCTTGCCAGTCCCTTTTCAACATGGCACTTGCCTTAGCTGGAGGCCAAATGGTGCCATAGGGAGAATACTGGGATGCATGATGGGAAAGTGAGAGAGATTTGCCACCAAATTCTGACATATGACAGGCAGACTTAATTAATATGGTGAATATACCCAGCTGAGTACTATAGAGAAAACATGAAGATGCTGTCTTCCCAGTATTCCCTTCAGTACCTCCCCCAGTGCACGCAGCGCACACACACACACACACACACACACACACACACACACACACATTCTTGTTTCTAGAAATAACTGTTGCTAGGACACAGCTCTGATAAGGAGCCTAAGAAGGGTGACTTTGGGCACTGAGTTTAGCAGCAAGCTCAACCTAGATCCTCTCTGTCAGATCGTTCCCGTGCTCCTGCCAAACTATCCTAATTGGCTATAAACACTGTTAGGAAACTGTCAGCTGCTTGGAATTGCCAGCTTCCTATAAGTGGGGATTTACTAAAAACCAAAAATCCCATTTTCCCCTTTGCATTCTACGACCCCTGGTACAAAAAAATGGTAACTCACAGCTTAAAAAATATGAGAGTACTCACCTCCTGAATTCTCAGGGATACTACTAAGATACATTTTGAATTTTTCATCCTTAAAATAATTTTTTTTAAAAAGCATTGTGGGTAGGTTGATCCCCCTAGTCAAATGATTGCCTTTTTAGCTTCATTTGTCTCTCAATATAGACAAGTTATTTCTGTGCCTCATTTTCACCCATTCAGATATCAACAACTGAGCTATTTCTCCTTCTCTGACTCAGAAGGAAGACAGAAAACTGTGAAAAAGTACTATGCAACAACTTCTTGCAGAAGCACTTTGATACCATAAGGTACCGTCAGCAAGAGGGAAGTTGGCCTTTACTTAGAATGGATTTGGGAACTGGGTATTTAAAGGCACACAGTCCATTAACTATTTCAACGGGAGGAGGTTTTACCATGACTGAGTAAATATAGGACTGCGTTTAAGCAGATGTTAGTGTTTCCTGAGACTTGCAGTGCTTGTGCCAAAGTAGAAGCCTGGTTTCCATTCTTCATCTTCATGTTTAGTGGGTTTTTATACGGCTGTAGTTTCTATGATTACTCTTGTTGTTTTGTCAGAATCAGTACTAGGGAGAAAATGAAACCTCCCACAGAAGATAGATTCTCAGTATGTAAAAATACAGTCTCAATGGTTTTTTTCTTAATATGCAAAATCTGCCCTTTTAAAGTATCTGATTTTATACGTTTTGTCAAACGCATAGCCATGGTATGGCTTCTGCAATCACGACACAAAGCATCTCCTTCATCCTAACAAGTTTTCACTACTCCTTTGCAGCCAATTTCCTCCTCCCACCTACTGAACCCTGGCAATTGCTGATCAGCTTTCCATCACTAGATTATTTTCCTTTCATAGAATTTCATATGAATGGAGTTACAGCATGTGTAATATTTATTTCTAGCTTCTTTACTTAATACAATGCTACTGAGATTCAGCCATGATGTAAGTATCATTAGTTTCTTCCTTCTTATTGCTGAATTGCACTCCATCTTATGGATACTCCAAAATCTGTTTACCTATTCTCCAGTTGATAAATATTTAATTGTTACCAATTGTTTTTATTACTATGAGTAAAACTGCTATGAACATCCTTTTACAGGTCTTTGTGTGGACAGATGCTCCTATTTTCCTTGTGTCAATATCTGGGAGTGAAATTGCTAGGTAATTGAAGAAGTATATGTTTAACTTTGCATTCCCACCAATTGTTCCATTCCCTTGTCGGCATTTGGTATTGTCAGTGTTTTTCATTTTAGCTATTTTGATCAGTGAATAGTGGCATCCCATTGTGATTTTAATTTTCATTCCCCTAATGGCTAATAATGTTGAGCATATTTTCACATGCTTACTGGCCATCTGTATATTTTGGTGAAGTTTCTGTTCAAATTTTTGCCTCAATTTAATTGGATTGTCTTCTTATTATTGATTTGTTCCAGTTGTTTTTTTTTAAGTTAAAAAAATCTTCTATTTTTAAACATAATACATAAGCAATTAGATTTATTTTTTTAGGTAATATATATTAAAGAATTGAACTTTTTTTTAAAGGTTTTTATTTATTTATTAATGAGAGACACAGAGAGAGAGAGAGGCAGAGACATAGGCAGGGGGAAAAGCAGCCTCCCCGCCCCCCCCCCCCCCCCCCGCACCTCCAGGGAGCCCGATGTGGGTATTGATCCCAGGACCCCAGATCAGGACCTGAGCCAAAGGTAGACGTTCAGCCACTGAGGAACCCAGACTCAATACCCCAGGAATTGAGTTTTAAATGATTACTGGATAACCCCTTTCCAATCATTGTCATGTTTCATCTTACTATTTGTATTGCATATCAAATTATTTTTAACTTTTTACTGTAGGAAACTAAAAATTTATTAAAAAGTAAAAAAAAAAAATGGTATACTGAAATCTCATGGACCTAATATCTAGCTTCTACAGTTATCAATACTTCTCCATTCTTATTTTCTCTATACTTTCATCCATTTTCTATTCACCAATTTATTATTATTAATAGTAGTAGTAGTAGTATGTTAATTTCTCTTTTTTTAGGTAAAATTCATATACCAAAATACAGTAGTCCCCGACTTATCCATGGGGAATACTTTCCAGGACCTCCAGTGGATGCTCAAGACCGTCGATAGTATTGAACACTATGCTATGTTTTTTGCTTTCCTATGCATACATAGCTATGATAAAGTTTAATTTATAAACTAAGCACAGTAATGGATTATAATAGCTAATAATAAAATAGAACATTTATAACAAAATACTATAATAAAAGTTATATGACTGTGGTCTCTCTCTGCCTCTCTCAAAATGTCTTATTACTGTATTCATACTTCTTCTTGTGATGATTGGAGATGACAAAATACCTATGTGATGAGAAAAAGTGAGGTGAATGGTGTGGGTATTGTGATATAGCATTAGGCTACTATTAACTTTCTGATGATATCCTGGAAGGACATCTGCTCCTGACCACTGCTGACTTCAGGTAACTGAAACCAGAAAGAGTGAAACTGCGGATAGCTTTATATAAATAATGGTGTACAATTTAAAAAAAGTTGATACAAACGAATAACCCACAATCCACACCTCTATCATAATATAGGGCATTTTCATCTCCCCTGAAAGTTTTGTTGTGTCCTATTCCACTTATATGCCCTTCACCCCAGCCCAGGCAAATATTCTGATTTTCTTTTCACCTTAGATAAATTTGCCATTTCTAAATTTAACATAAATGGAATCATTCCACATGTACTATTTGTGTCTTACTTCTTTCACTCTGCATATTATTTTGGAGAGTCATCCATGTTGTTGAGCAAATCAATAAATCATTATGATTATTCAGTGATATTCTGTTTTATGTCTATACAAGTAGCATGTTAACCATTTTTCTGCAGATGTACATGGGAATATTTCTACTTTTTAGCTACTGTGATTAAACCCACTATGAACATTTTGGTCCAAGACTTCATGTGGACATATGTTTTCATTTTTCTAAGATAAATAACTAAGAGTAGAATTCTGGGTCAAAGAATAGGCAATTTAAAAGAAACCGTGAAAATTTTTAAAAGTGGTTATACCATTTTACATTTCTTTTTTTTAAGATTATTTATTTATTCATGAGAGACAGAGAGAGGCAGAGACACAGGCAGAGGGAGAAGCAGGCTTCCTGCAGGGAGCCTGATGTGGGACTCAATCCCAGGACCCCAGGACGACTACCTGAGCCAAAGGCAGATGCTCTACCACTGAGCCACCCAGGCATCCCCATTTTACATTTCTGCCAGCAACACGTAAGAGCTCCAGTTGTTCCAGGTTCTTACAATATCAGGGTTGTTAGTCTTTTACTTTTTAGCCATTTTACTGGGTATTTACTAATATGACATTTTTATTTCCATTTCCCTGATATCAATCATGCCAAGCACCTTCTTATATATTTTTTGACCATTTGTGTTACTAATTAACACAATTTGTGATGTATCTTTTCACATCTTTTGCTCATATTTTTATTGGGTTAACATTTATTTTATTATTGAGTCATGGAAATTCTTAATATATTATGGATACAGTCCTTTGTCAGATACGTTTTATGAATAGATATCTTTTAAAACTTTTCTCTGATATTACAGCTTGTCTATTCATGTTCTTAATGTTTTTAATAATGATAAAAATATTCTAATATACTATCTTCTAAAAGTTTTATAGATTCAATTTTTATGTGCCTATCATTAGGCACAAATTAATTTTTGTGTATAGTGTGAATTGTTTTTTGTTTCCACATGAATATTCACTTGTCCTGGGACCATTTGTTGACAAGATTGTTCTTTCTTCATTTAAGTGACTTGGCACCTTCCTTGCAAGTCAGTTTTCTATATTAATATGTGTTCACTTGGATCCTCTATTCCATTCTGCTGATCTGTCTATCTTTAATGACAATGACATGCTTTCTTGATTAGTATAACTTATAATAAGTCTTGAAGTCTGATAATGCAAACCTTCCAACTTTTTTTCTTTTTAGTTTTCAAGATCATTTAAAAAATTCTAGGCCCTTTGCATATTCACATAAATTTTAATACAGGATTATCAGTTTCTATAAAAATACTGTTGGGTTTCTTATTGAGATTAATACAGTCTGTAGATTAATTTGGGGGAAATAGACTACCAGATATTAAAAATATTAGGTCTTGGGGCATCTGGGTGGCTTAGTTGGTTAAGCATCTTCCTTTGGCTCAGATTATGATCTCAGGGTCCCAAAATTGAACCTTGAGTTGAACTTCCTTGCTCAGCAGGAAGTCTGCTTCTCCCTCTCTGCCACCTCCTCCTCCCTGCTTGTGTTCTTGCTCTCTCTCAAAAACATAAATAAAATCTTTAAAAAAATATTGGATCTCTCAAGCTATGGATATGCATCTCCATTTCTCTCAGTAATGTTCTGTGTTTTTAAAAATGGAGGTTTTGCCTGACTTTAAAAATTTATTCCTATGTACTTTATGAATATTTTTATATGAAACAAATTTTGAAATTAACTTGTGTATGGTCTCAATTGTTTTTTGTTTCCATGTGAATAGTCACTTGCCTTGGGACCATTTGTAAAGTGAATTTTGAAACTTTTCTTCTCCAATTATTGACTCCTAGTATATAATAAATATGATTTTTGTATATAAATTTTATATCCTCAGGTTTTATGAACCTCACTTATTGGTTTAAGAAGTTGTTATTGTTTTTAATTCCTTAGGTTTTTTTTTTTCCTACTCAAAGTAGTCATGTTATCTTTTAATAGGGATGGTTTAACTAATTCCATTCCAATCTACATGCATTTTATTTATTTTTTCTTCACTTATTGCAATGGCCAGGTCCTACAATAAAACATTGACTAGAAGTGTTAAGAGCAGACTATACATAAATCCCAATCTTAAGTACAATATTTGGTATGATGTAAGTTGTAGATTTTTCATAGATGCCATTTATCAGGATGAGGAAGTTCTCTCGTTCCAAGCTTGCTAAGAGATTTTTTTTCTATATCATAAATGGGTTTTCTAATTAGTCATATGTTTTGGCTTTATATATTAAAATAATGATATTCAACACATCATAGTGTTTTTCCTCCTTCATTTGGCCCTATAGTGGATTATACTGGTTGAAATTTAAATAAAACAATCTTGAATTACTTGGAAAAATACCACTTAGCCATGATACATTATCATTTTTAGAAATTGCTGCATTTGCTTTGCTAATGTTTTGTTAAGGATTTTTGCACCATGTTTATGCGGGTTATTGCTCCATTGGTAATATTTGTTTTTTGTCAGATTTTCTTATTAGAATTGTGATGTCCTCATCAGATTAGTTAGGAAATATTCTCTCCTCTTTTATTAACTAAAATAATTTAAAATTATTTTTTGGTTTTTGGATTTTTTTTTTACTAAGTATTTAATAGGATTCATTAGTGAAATTTTGGTACAGAGAGAGTGGTTCTAGAGAAACAGACTTTTAGGAATGATTTTTTCTAAATTGGTTCTGGGGTTTCTGGAATTGGCTCTGTAGTCTGATTAAATTTAAAAATGCTAATGACTGTATTCCCAATAGTGAAGAGAGCACTGATAGCCCAAAGTGTTATCCGACAATAGAGATATACACAAATACCACCATTGGATACTGCTAATCATCCACCTATAAGAAGCAAGGATCTGGATAGCTGTGCATGTGATACTTTTAAACATTTTGGTCCAACTAACAAATAACAAATATAATGAGTTTGTCTTATTGCTCCTAATGTTGTTAGACAAAGCAGAGAAAGAAAAGGATGAAGTCAGAGATTCAAATTCCCAACTCAAGTGCTGTATAAATGACCTAAAAGTTTCTGTGTTCCCTGAAGGAAACCTTTATCTCCTGACGTTGAAGACTGAAATTACTGAAAATCAAAACCAGAATCTCATCCAGCACCTGGCTAGATCATACTACAAGTGTCTACTATTAAAGTGAGGGCATTGATTGAGAAGGAATGGGAAACTAAGGGTTGTAATGGGGATATATGAGAAGATGCTGATAAAACTGGAAACATTGAACTCCATATTCTGAAGCATTTTCTTTGCCAGTGGAAATAGCCTTTTCACCCACTCTGAGGGGATTAATTCTGCATTGCCTGAGGAACCAGTAGTGGCTTCCCCTGAGGTAATTGCCATGCAAAATAATGCTAATTATCCCTGGGATGCACCCTTCTTTGCTTCTAGACCTAACTACACTCAAATCCCAACAGGTCCCTTAAGGGCAAGTACAGAGTGTGACCTGTGAAGGTACACTACACTCCAAAAGAACTACTTGAGTTATCTAACTTATACACACAAAAATTGGAGTACATGTGTGAGACTGAGTACTAAAGGTGTGGGATAATGATAGAAGGAACACAAAGTTGGACCAGGGAGAATTTATTAATAGAGGCTCACTAAGCAGAGATTCTGCATCTAATGTTGCATCTCAGCGAATTAGAAAGGGTTCTAACAGTTTGGTTTGACTAATACATGGACTAAAAGGTACCCACAGTGAACAAGTTAGAAATGCCAGGCTTGCCTTGGCTTAATGTAGTGGTAGAGATTCAAAAGCTTAGGGAGATTGGAATGTTAGAGTGGATTTGTCATTTAAAACCTATTCATCCACCCTGGGAGGGTCTAGAAGACAAACCTTTTACAAGACTATGAGAAATAAATTTGGGAGGGAGTCCCAGCATTTTTGAAGAGCTTTGTGATTCATCTTCTCTGTTCAATGCCAACTGTAGTTACTGAATTGTGAATTGTGAAACTTAAATGCTTAAACTTAAATGTTGGGACTAATTAGATCATGGGGTGGCAGCACTCAAACACCAAAGGCAAGGTGGTTGTGCTTATCTTAATGGACAGCAGAGTCAGAGCAGCAATCAGAATAGTCTGACTCATGCAGACTTATGGGGTTGACTAGTCCATGATGGTGTTACTAGAAGTAAAATAGATAAGAAGCCTACTAAATTCTTACTTGATGTGTATAAGTAGAAAAGTTCTAGGTCAAGTGCATGAAAGTCTAATCAGAATCATAAAAATACAGAGTCATGGCTCCCCAGTCAATTCCCAGATTTGAGCCTTGAATGAAGGGGGGGCCAAGTTCCCTTAAGGACAGACAAATTCAGGTACATTGCCAAAAAATGTATACTATTACTCTTTCTCCCAGTCTTCCCCAAAGGCACTTAAGCATCTCACTGAGGAAACTGAACATTTAAGAAAAGGACATAGGGACTACTGGACACTGGTTCTGAACTGACATTAATTCTAGGAGACCCAAAATATTACTATGATCTGCCAGTCAGAGTAAGAACTGATGGAGGTCAGGTGATCAATGGATTTTTAGCTTGGGTCCATTTCACAGTGGGTCCAGTGGGTCCATGAACTCATCCTGCAGTTATTTTACCAGTTCCAGAGTGCATAATTGGAATAGATATGCTCATCAGGTGCCAGAATCCCCACAATGGTTCCCTAATTTGTGGAGTGAGGGCTATCAAAAAGCCAAATGGAAACTCCCAGAATACCTCTACCTAGAAAAACAGTAACCCAAAAGCAATAGTTTATTTCTAGAAGAAATCAAGGGATTAGTGCCATCATTAGCATAGGGGTGGTAATTCCCACTACATCCTCATTCACCTCGCCTATTTGGCCTGTGCAGAAGACAGATGCATTTTGGAGAATAACTGTAGATTATTGTAAGCTTAATCAGATGGTGACTCCACTTACAGCTGCTGCACCAGATGTGGTTTTATTTCTTGAACAAATTAACACATCCCCTACTACCTGATATGTAGCTAATGATCTAGAAAATGCTTTTTTAACCTCATACCTGTTAGTAAGGACCACCAGAAGCAGACTGCTTTCAACTGGCAAGACCAGCAATATGCACTTACTGTCCTACCTTAGGGGTACACCAACTCTTCAGTTTTACATTCATAATTTAGTTCACAAGAATCTTGATTGCTTTTCTCTTCCACAGGATATCACACTGGTCCATTACGTTGATTTGGCTGAGTGAACAAGAAGTGGCAATGACTCTAGACTTATTGGTAAGATACTTGCATGTCAGGGGGTAGGATATAAACCCAACAAAAATTTAGGGGCCTTATATCTCAGTGAAATTCCTTGCTGTGGGGCCTGTCGAGATACTCCTCTCAAGATGAATGATAAGTTGTTGCATCTGGTCCTTCCAACAACCACACACACACACAAACACACACACAAAGCACAATGCCTAGTGGGCCCCTTTGGATTTTGGAGGCAACCTATTTCTCATTGAAATGTGGATCCATGCTCCAAACACTGGGTGTCCCCACCATCCTGAAGCAGCCTGGCTTGACAGAATGATGGAATGGCCTATTGAAGACTCATTTATAGCACCAGCCAGGTGGCAATACCTTGCAGGGCAGGGGCAAGGTTCTCCAAAAGACTGTATATGCTTTGAATCAGTAACCAATATGGTGCTGTTTCTCCCATAGTAGGACTCATAAGTCCAGGAATTAAATTGGTGATATTTATAAAGAATTGGCTCATGCTATTCTGGTGACTGGCAAATCTCAAGATCTGGAGCATAAATTGACAGAGAAGACAACTCAGGAGAGCTAATGGTTTAGTTCCAGTCAAAGTCAAAGGCCTTAAAATCTTTAAAAAAAAAAAAGAAAAAAAAAAAGAAAAAAGAAAAAAAAGAGGCAGCTCCAGGTAACTCATTGGTTTAGCACCTGCTTTAGGCCCAGGGTATGATCCTGGAGACCCAAGATCAAGTCCTGCATTGGGCTCCCTGCATGGATCCTGGAGCCTGCTTCTCCCTCTGCCTGTATATCTGCCTCTCTCTCTCTGTGTGTCATGAATAAATAAATAAAATCTTAAAAAAAAAAAAAAGAAATGAAAGGCCTGAGAACCAGGAGAGTTGATGGTTGTAGTTCATTTCTGAAGGGCAGTAGGCTGAAGACCCAGAAAGAGCTGATATTTCAGTTTAAGTTTGAAGGCAGGAAAATGGCTAAGGTGTGAAGGGAGTTAGGCAGGAAGAATTCTCTCTTATTAAGGGGAGGGTCAGTCTTTTTGTTCTAGTCAAGACTTCAGTTTAAATGGATGAGGCCCACACACATTAGGAGGACAATCTGCTTCATTCATTCTACAGATTTCATTATTGATCTCATCCAAAAGCACCATCATAGAAACATCCAGAATAATGTTTGACCTATTTTGTTCTAACTGGGCTATCATAACACAAGAATTACAAGGGTCACTAATATTTAATAAAATGCTTTTAGTAAGTGTTTAAGACATATTTAGCAAATCATGAACAACACAGAAAGAGCCTCAGGGACCTAGTCATCTCTCTTTCATGAGTTTTCTTTAATTACAAACAGAAGATACTTTAATCTATTATTCTGTGTATTTTTCCCTAGACATTTGACTAAAGAATTAGGACAAATCTGATTTGACTTTTTTCAATTTTGATAGAAAAAGATGATTATGGCCAATGTATGAAATCCTGTCAAACACTAGTTTTTCCCCACCTCTCTATTTTCCAGGTATAGGGAGCTAAAAGAATCAAGTTTATATAAAATTCAAGTCTGCTATTGTAATCTACAGGAATGACCTATTTCACCACTTTAAGTCCCCCAGTATGTGAAAACTGACATAAAAAGAACTGGGACCAGCTGTTCTTTCTTTGTACTGAGGCCCTAAAAGGAAGAAATAGATAAACTGCTGCATTGGAGATTAAGATCAGCTATATAAAAAAATATTTCTCAATGTTGAAAGTGATTAAACTCCTCAATGGGTAACCAACTATTGTGTCTGAGGGAGTGTTTGTGGGAGTGTGTGTGTGTTTGTCTACATGCACATGCACGTGTGTGACATATGATTGTATCTTTCCTGTGTTTAAAAATGATAGCGTATGCTTTGATCTTTGTGAGTTTTTCATCAAGGCATTGTCATAAAGGGTTGTGTCAAATATTTAAAAGATACCACTTAAAAATTGGCCTAATTTTCCAGAATGTATAAGGAGTACCCAGCATAATAATGTAGCAAGATGCTGCATTTCAATAATTTTGGACTCTGGAGCCCCCAAAAGAAAAAAACAGTAAAGTTCAATTAAGTGTCAGTACTGCTTAAGATCCTTCTCCCTTTACTCCAAAGCACAATACTTACTAGTCATATTAGTATTTAGTAAGTACTCTAATGCCAGAATTCTCTAAGATTTGTTAAGCCTGTGTGGTGAAAAACTCCATGGGCATCAGGAGAGTTTGTTTCAAGATCCAACTCTACCATAGAAAGGCTATTCAAAGGTTATTCTCGGGATGCCTGGGTGGCTCAGCAGTTGAGTGTCTGCCTTTGGCCCAGGGTGTGATCACAGAGTCACAGGATGGAGTCCCACATCGGGCTCCCTGCATGGAGCCTGCTTCTCCCTCTGCCTGTGTCTCTGTCTCTCTCTCTCTCTGTTCTCTCATGAATAAATTAGAATCTTTAAATAAATAAAAGGTTATTCTTCATACTGTTACCACACTGAGCCAAACCATGGGTGGACCCAGAGATATCCATGGCTATGGGATACTACAATATCTAGTAGTTCCTACATTTGAAGAACACTGAATTTCATGCAGATAGTTCTGTAAAACTCACCCTTCTTCTGCTAGACACTCATCATAGGCTTTCAGCCTTTTTAGTAAATAACCAAGATGAAATTATGTGTGGAAATAGGATCTAGGTCTATGATTTTGACCACTTTCAAGATATGTGTCATAAGGACATATTAAGACCTGTTTTTATCCTCAATGCAAACTTATTTGAGCCAAATAAACAGGAATGGGCTACACTGAAAATAGCTAATACCTGTGTTTTCACTCTCTGGCTCTTGAATTAGAACAATACCACAGATTGGGTGACTTAAACAATTGAAACTAATTTTCCAACAGTACTAGAGGCTGGAAGTCCAAGATCAAAGTGCCCGTAGGCTTGGTTTCTTCTGAGGTCACCCTCCCTTGCAGATGGTCACTCACATGGTTTTTCCTCTGTGCATGTTCCTGTGCTTTTGGGGTCTGTCTCTGTGTTCAAATTTCCTTTTCTTAAAAGGTTATCAGTCAGGTTGGATTAGGGTCTACCCTCAGGGCCTCACTTTTACTTAGTCACATCTTTGAAGACTCTGTCTCTGTACAGTCTTATCCTGAGGTTACGGGTTAGCACTTCAACATGAATTTGGTAGAGGTGTTGGGGGGCACAAGATAGTCTATAACAGGAATGAAACCTATCATTTGCCATTTTGGCATAATCACAAACATAACTAAAGACCTATCAAATAATAAGCACTTATGCAATTGAAACCACTGAGAAACTACACAATAGAATTTATACTTATCATATACCTCTCCCCTGCTATATATTCTGAATTTTCTCTGCTCACTCTTTACAAAGGAGAATTTCCAAACCCAAGTCTGCAATATTGGAATGAATGAACAACATCACAGATGACCCAAATGACAGAATGTCACTAGTGTTTAAAAATCAAATAAAAAAATTATGTAGGAAAATGCAAGCAAAACAATATCAACTACAATAAATAGGAGAGAAAGCTTTTTACATATTATACTCCTATTAACTACATCATAAGGCTTATATCAGGATTAAGTTAGCTAATATATTAAAGCACTTAGGAGATTTTGTGGCATGAGGTAAATGTTCCATACATAACAACTTTTATTATTTTTTATATTATCATGTGGAAGAATTTAAGATTTTCACTGTTCACCTGGTTGCCTTCTTCTGTGCTGCAGTACATGACCTTTTGCTGTCATTCATATTCCAGATTCCCTTGTATAAGCTTCCTCTTTGGTATTCAACGTCTCTATTGAAGCAAGAATGTCACCAGTGAGTCTGATGTTTTAAGTCTAGCCTACTTACCAGACTTGAGAACTTCCTTAGAGGTTACTTGTGATTGAAATTGAGAGAAATACTTTTCTTCAGCAGGCATTATTGACCGGTCTGTCAAAAACACATGAGATACAAAGGACTTGAATTACACAATTGTTTGGGGAAGGCTACTGCAGCCTGTACTATCATTAGTCAGTAGGAAGTGGTTCTTGTATTAATCAGGCCCCCTAAGGATGTTGACAAGGATAATAACTCTTTCCCAATGCATGGATATAATTCTCAATTGTTTCATATTAAAACAAGAGAGGAAAAAGGCTTTGGGAAAGAATACACATTTTTAATAGGAGCTATAATTCTGTATGGAGGGTTATCTGAATAGTTTGCACAAGAAATGAAATTATAGCACTTATTCCACAGATATAGCCATTGAGGGAATGAAGCCAAAGTCTCATCATCCTTTGCAACAGAGATTTTTAAGGACTCAGTTAACCCTATGAAACTTCTGTTCATAAGTTCATGGTCTTTTGCTTTGCTCTGAAAAGAACAAACTGATATTATTAACCTTTGCTTAATCTGACTACATAGCTTTATATAAAAAAATAAAAAGCATTAAAAAGCATCATAGCCACCAAATCCTTCCACATATTAATACATATTTAAAATAAATGACAAGTCACAAACATAAAAAGGATATAGCCTCATGGATAACCTTAGCTGTATTGGGTACAGATGGTTAATGATACAATCTTAGTATAGTTAATTCTGTTTACTTAGCATCATCTGGGCTCTATGAAATATATAAAATTCTACCCTAGTTTATTTAAGCATATCACAAATGTCCAACTTTCCTGGATAATTTTTAGTCTCTCCAGCCTCTAGAAAATTACCAGAGGCTTGAGGAGGGCTGACACTTGTTCTAGTTAGAGCCCTCCAGGGAGCAGAACTATATCTCCTTGTTTAACTATAACTTCTTTTGAGTACCTAGCCACTGCTGAATCTCATAGGGAAAATGTAAAATCCCCAATCAATTTAGAAGCAAATTTAGACCCAGAAGATAGCCAATTAATGCATCTCAACTTTTTGGGAAGCCTGAGTACAAGCCAGGAGCTCCCCAGGCCCTAGGTAATGATTGCTATTTCCATCTTCATCCAGGAGAAAAAAGAAAAAAAAAAAAAAAGCTGAAAACAGCCTCCATTCCTAGAGTGTTGTGGGCCACTGATTTTTATCACACAGGTAAGAATCATTTGCAATTAACACATAGAGCACTGTCTCTTAGAGCTATAAGGATCCATAGAGAAAACCTAATCTAATGCTTTCATTTTACAGATGAACAGACTGAGGCCTATAGAGGTTTAGGGGTTTGTCTGAGGTCACATGCTTGTTAACAGCTCTTCTGGGATATTGATCAAGTGTTCTATTTCTAAAAGACTTAATGGTGCTTGAAAAACAGTTGACTCTCCTAAATAGCATAAACATTTCCCCTTCAAAGGTACTTACACTGTTGTTTGTAGGAAGTACACAATTATATTTTAGCCCAACTCCCACTTGGAATAAATGAAAATGAAAATTAAAACCCAAATATTTTTGTTTAGAATTTGATTCTGCTCTAAGCGAAGCAGGGCTTAAAACACCTCTGTTGGTGAATGTCTCATTGCTTACTTCTAGGGGTAGGAAGGGTAGGAGTAGGCAGACAGATGTTTGCCAAGTTCATGGATAAAAGAGATTGCTGGGTTTTGAGAGTTTATCCCTCAAAGGCAGAGAGAGCCCCTTTCTCATTTTGAAGAGCATTACTATTACTTAGCTTCTTGGACATGGGGGGACTTTTTCCCTAATCTTCTGACTGGTAGATTGGGGAGGCTATGGCTATCACCCAGCATCCTAGCCACTTCTTGTTTGCACTCCTGTTTACATTGGAGAATAGGAAAGAAGCACCTGGATAGGAAAAAGAAAAAAAAAGTTGACTTGTCTGTTACCACTTAATAAATTACTCTGGTATCTGGAGTCATACCAACAAAATATTCAGGCAAAATTAAATATATGTAGATACAGATTGTAAAAAACAGCATCGCTGACACAGAGCAGAGTTATAAATTAGTTGAGCCATTTTGATTACTGGAGTCATGTTAGTAATAAGACTCGCTGGATATTCTGCAGATTTAGAGGGTGTCGATGAAGTGGGAACCTTATAGAAAATCAATGTGCTACAGAGTAATAGAGGTCTCGGCTTCTCTGTACCATCCTTAATTGAATTAGGAATTTCATTTGAGAAGGGAGGGCTAGAGTCACAGTCTCACATTTGGTCCCAAGTAAGCATGGAAGCTGGAATATTTGGCAGGTTTTCATCATCATTGTGGCCATTGTCCACTGTCCCTGGAGCACATACTGCCATAGGCCAGAGAGAGAAGCTTAACTATGGTGAGAGGTCAGCAGTTTGCAGGGCATGGGGCTGTGTACAGGAGGTGAGAAATTACTACAGCTGTTCCATTGCATTACTTTCCCGGCTGTAAATGAGGCTTCTCATTAATGAATCATGCATACAGACTGCCAGGGTCTCAGCATTAATTGACACTAATGGGAACATCTTATGGTTGAAGGGAGAGCTATGGGAGCCATTTTCAGTCTGATTTGATTTGGAAGGAAGCTTGGACAATTTACATTTTCCACGAAATGCTAGAGCAGCCTCACACACCACATTTGCACCCAAACCACAAATAGGTTGCTGAGTATCTGCAGAAAAGTCTATCAAACTCTTCATGAGGGAGAAGCAATATCAACAAGTGCTTCAATGAGATTTTCCTTTTTCTGCCAGGCATGGTACCTACAGAGAATGTTTGAATCTGCTTTTGGCTTGTAGTATGCATGCTAAGGCCTAATGCAGTGTACGTAATTTGCTTTAGTCCTTTGAGATCATTCAGCAGGGACTCAGTGCAAGTTAGCCCTGAGGAAATTTCAGTCAATAATTTTTGTTTAAAAAATGTGTCCTCCCATGATAATGTAACTATATTCCATCAAAACAGGTAGATGCCAAAGTTTAATCTGAGCTGCCTAGAATGTTTTACCCCTTAAGTGGAACTGATATAATCATTCCTTTTTTAGCCCCAAAGAGAAATTTCCCTGTAATTAGTTTTTGATACATGTTCAGCATTAGGAAATGGATGTTCATAGTGTTGGTATAGTTCAAGCCTTTTCATATCATGGAACATATGGGTGAATCCTGCCTCCCAGAACACCAAAAGCCCATATCACACCTTAGAGTGAATTAGAAAGTCAGCCTGCTTTCAAGTGGATGCATCCACACAAAGGCACACTGCTTGCAGCCCCACTTGCTACTTTGGTTCGGTGCTCTTGTGCAGTCAGTGCGCAGCCTGTACAAGGTACATAATAACCTTAGTGCTATTCTAGTGAATGTTAACATTTCTCTAAACCAACAATGACTCTGTGGTAGGGTCCTGGAATAAGCAAGTTGATCTTCAAAGAAAAATATAGGGCTTAGAGAGAAGATATTGAACAGGCCTATGGGGAAGACACAATAATGACATAATTTTTAGTAGAGGAGAATATAATAATTTGAGATCCACATCTCTAAAAACTGTTTTTATTTTTAGTCAATATGACCTCAGGGTAACTTCTTATCCACTATCAGAAGTAAATATTTTCTTTAGGATCACGTAATTTGTTGCTGAAAAAGGATGTAGGAATCATTGAGTCCTACCCCTTCGTTTTAAAGATTTTATTTATTTATTTTATTTGAGAGTGAGAGAGAGTTAGGGAAGGGGCAGAGGGAGAAAATTTCAAGCAGACTCCATGCTCAGGGGGGCTTGGGGCTTGATTCACAACCCCAAAATCAGGACCTGATCTGAAACCCAGAGTCAGACACCTAACTGCCTGAGCCACCCAGGATCTCCCTACCCCTTCATTTTATACATGAGAAGTCTCATGTGCAGCTCAGTGCTATATAGCTAGCTAATAATGTAACCTAGATTTAAATCCAGATCTCATGACAAGAAGTCCAATTCACATTCCATCACTGCCAATCAAAATGTCACAAGCACACAGCCATCTCTTGGGTTCAAGAAGTACCTTTAAGTCTGATATTCTGCTCTCAGGAGACTATAACCATGTTTACCATATCCATAGCCTTCCCCTGTTAGTGTTTTTATTTCTTTCCTCTTGGTCTTCATCTTTGCAAAATGAGGAATGGTTATCTTCTGATGTAGCCTTTTGATGATAGTTGATACTCCCTGAGGACAATGGAAATGGCATTCCATGTGGGTTAAAAAGTTGTGTTAACTGACCTCTAAGTTTCCTTCCATCTTAGGATCTAGTTTTATTAGTATGGCAACCTCTTTCTCTTTTGCTTATTTAGTTACCCTCCCCTTTCTCTACTCTTATGTCTTTCTTGAACAGCAGCACCAAGACCTGTCTGTTAAGGTATGAAAGCAAGATTAAAATAATGTTTCCAGTCTACCACTCTGCTTGGACATCCTTGCCCTTATCCTACTATACACATCACACACACACACACACACACACACACACACACGTGCATGTGCAAGCGAGTGCACATGCACATGCACACATTTTTGGTTACATGTAATATTGTGCTGATACTTTAAATGTAACAGTACATTGGAATTAGTCTACTATGACTCCTTAAATTAAGCCAGTAGATACAATTAGAATTTAATAAAGTTGTGCTTAAAATTACTCTACTGATGAAGGCTTCATGCTTATCTATGGGAGCAAATTCTATATGTAATTGGACCACTCATAAGATTTTGAGCAATTGCCAGATCCACAGGTCCCTTCTGGGAAAAGCTGCCAAGGCAGATCCTTAGGCAAAAGTAGCTAAGCTTTCTAAAATGTAACTTTAACAATCTGATCACAATTTATTGTACCAAGGATTGTTAGTCAAAAAAATATATTTATAGACTTAATATTAGATTATCAGCCTACAAGATGGCCAATAGGTTTCTCTATATTTGCTAGTGAATCATAAGGTTTTCTGTCTAGAAGGGACTTAACGCAAGATACATAGGGAGAAAGTGTTAGATACAGGTATTAGAGGAAAAACAAAGAAAGCAGCAAAGTCACATAAACAACCTATATGCCACAACTACTTTGTATCCTAGTCATTATGTTAAAGTAGGAACTATTTGGGGTTTCGAGTTAGACAGATATGGATTGAAATCCTTTATTCATTCTTTGAGCCTCAACTCCCTTATTTTAAAAATGGTAATAGTAATACCTGCTTCATAGGATCATTAAAATTATTAAATGAGAAGATGTTTTAAAATATAGACAGTGTATGTCACATAGGTAAATAACCGACAAATGTCAGCAAAAGAGAATAGCCTGTGAATTTCTTGAAAGGATTAAATGAGGTAATATATGTTGTGCTCCAGACACAGCATAGGCATCTATTTATAATAAATGTTCCCTCTGTCCTGTATGATTCCAGAAAATATAAGTACTTCCTTTAAATATCTAAGTAGATTTAAATTTGCTGGTCTTCATTTGTTCATGTACTCAAAAAATATTTAGTAAACATCTGTTTTATGCCAGATAAGAAAAGAAAGATAAGTCAGAAAGAGTTTCTGATAACTGAGAATGTGTGGTATGGCTTTCAGAGAGACAGGAAAGTAGATAAATGGCATGTTAGTGTAGTAAGTACTATTATAGGGTGTTAGGGAAGCATGCATGATTATCCAAATCCTTGAAGATTTTAATAGATCAAGCAGCATAATTGCCCCTCCTAGAAACCAATCAGAAAGGCATACTATTCCTAGAAATGCCAAATCAGCTACTACATCCAAAAGGTGCATGAATGAAGGCCACAATGTCTGTGAATACAGAGAAGTGAGGGAATGTGTCTTGCTAGCAAAATTCAAAGGAGATGCCCATCAAGAAGAAAACAAAAAGCTTTCCTCTGACACCATCTGGCATAAGAAAGGTCTGAGTTAATAGTAAAATAGCATATTGTGCATTTTAGCTTTCATTCTGATGTTTCGTATGTTTCCCCTCTTTTTAGATGAGACTGAAATGAGAATATTAGCTGCATTCATCTCTCCATTCATCCAAATCCTCACTCCCTGTAAAGCAGGCCATATGTGAAAGAAAAGCTTTAAAAATACATAATGCTTCTATTTTCATCTACTTCCATAAATAAGCACTATAAATTATGCCCAGCCACCAAGTAATATTATTGAGCATCTGTTCACGGCATTTAAATGTCTAAAGGGGCTAAGGTTGTTTAGCCGAGAAAGGAGAAAACCAGAAGTAGCATTTGTGACAGTCTATTATTCAAAGGGCAGTAAACAACTATTTATCATAGCCTCTTAGGGTTGAATAAGAGAAAAGAAGCTTGCCAGTATAAGAACTTCTTGAATTTGAAGTTTCCAATATAATAGTGAAGCAGCTATTTCTACATCTCTAGATTTATATCTATAGGCCCATATACATATAAAATTATAGAACCAGGATACCCCAAATTTTATGAGAAGGCAAAAATTTGGGGAGGACAATCAGAAAGCCTAGAACTTGTTACTTTATAAACATATATATTTAAAAGTTATGTGCAAACTCATTTTCCTTAATCAGAAAATATCCATTGAATAAATAACATATTATCAGGCCAAGCGCTTTGAAGAATTACAAAAAGTCTGAATTGTAATGCCTGAATTGGAGTTTATAGTTTGGTTGGGAGACAAAATGAGTGGATAAAGCAGTAGATAATACAATGTTATTCATAATGATATCCCATATTGCTTGTTGTAATGTGGGTGGGACTATTACAGGTGTTCTACAGATAACAGGCTTACACTAGTTTGGAAGTCTTAAATTAGCCTGGGGGCAGAGAAATTTCCACTGATCTTTGTTTTTTTGTTTTTTGTTTTTTTTTCTTTTTCCTTTCCTTTTTTATTTTTTCTTTCCACTGATCTTTGAATATCAGATTTTTTTAGGAATAAAGGAGGGGAAAAGAAAAAAAAAAGAGAAACAGTATGAGAAAAGGCGGTGAAGTAGAAATTAATAAGGTTTTTCATGGAGTCAATAAAAGTATAGACCTAACCCAAAGAGAAGGGATGTGATAGAAGTTAGTGGGGAATAAGTTCTAGCAGATAGACTGGGACAACCCACCAAATTACTTTCCATTCATGGCCAGGAGCATGTCTACCTATACTACTTGTCATGTGCCTTCTAGTCATTTGCAGTCCAACTGAACACCCTATCCTAATCAGCCTTCTTACTTACTTTCATTTTTTCAGTACAGCAAACATATCCAGTCAAATGGTCACATCATAAGATGGCACTAGAACAAAATCAGTGCAATTTTCCGACAAGATATGCTTTGTATTCTCAGATTAAGTGCAGATGAGCTCTTTCCAATAGTATATTCCTTCTCATCATTATTGCTTCCCATCTCTGCTTTCTATTTCTTTTCATTGTTTGTTATTCATTTTTTTCTTTAATTCAACAAACATATTATTGAGTTTCTACCCTGCCTCATGCTAGACACTGGGAATACAGAAATATGTAGCATATTGTCTTTACCTGCAAGAAGCCTTTAGTCTAGAGAGAGGTATAGACAAATCCAATAGAGTTGAATGCATGTTATGTATTATAATACATATGATAATATGTATTATAATATTTCACCTAACTCCCTAGGGAAGGTCACCTAAACTGAACACTCAGGAGGACATGCAGGTTAAGGTAGGTGGAGAAAGAGGTTGGCTCCAGTCAGAAAGAACAGTGTGTGAAACCGCAAGTGAGAAAACACAGCACACAGGGAGGACCACAAGAAGTATGACATGGGCTACAACTCAATAGATAAGAGATCAGTGGTGGACAGGGCACCCTGGAATCCGAGCCCTGTTATCATAAATCCTTAATAATCCCATTCAGTCACTGACTCATTGGGAACACACTTATGAACACTCATGTGTCAGGAATTGTGCTGGAGACAAGACATAGAAGATGTAAGGCACAGAGCTACCTCAGAGGAGCTTCAATCTAGCTGAGATGTCATAGCAGTAAACTGACAGTTTATGAGGGTTGGGATGGATGTAGAGAAGAGGATTCATCCCAAACTCATTCTGTAACATTCTCTCTGCCTCTGATGTCTTTTACTTCTCTTCCAAACTAACTTTTTTTTTAAGTATGTGTGAGGTTTGTTAAGTTCTGCTGATTTACTCTTTATTTCAATCTTATTCCTTTCATTGCTTGAACAACTGAAATGGACATATTCCCATTAATATTCAAAAATATGTTCTTCCAAATAAATCACATAGAAGTATGTGCTGAGATTCATTGTATTCTTAAATTTGCTGAGAAATCTTTATTTTAGCCTAGTTTTTATTTAAACCTTTTATATTTTATATTTATTTTTTTAAAGATTTTATTTATTTATTCATGAGAGACAGAGAGAGAGAGAGAGAGAGAGAGAGAGAGAGAGAGAGAGAGGCAGAGACACAGGCAGAGGAAGAAGCAGGCTCCACCACGCAGGGAGCCCGACATGGGACTCGATCCCGGGACTCCAGCATCACGCCCTGGGCTGAAGGCAGGTGCTAAACTGCTAAGCCTCCCAGGGATCCCCTAAACCTTTTATATTTTTTAATAAAATAGAAGCAAGAGTTGGAAATAAATGTGAAAAGTTATATAGCTGTTGTTCCCCTTCTGTCTATATCCCTTCATCTAGCCAAAGTAAAATGTAGAAATATAAAGAAATAAATATGGAATTAAGAAAATAAACTTAATAATAGAAAAAAATCACAAGAGCACAAAAACAGTTTATCTCTATAATCAAATTCAACATTTCTTCAAGGAGACAGGAATTTGTCATTAAGCAAAGTGTCGCTAATGGTTAAGTTCCTAGAGAAAGACGAAGAGCTGATGGAAGCAAATAAAACAGTAATAACACAACTGAGAAGAGGTAAATAGGATGTTGGAGCAAACAGTAAAAAGGAATAAGATAGGGGAGAATAAGTAATCAAAATGCTGAGAAAGCAACGTTTCAGGATTGAACATAACAAAATTAAACTCAGAGAGAGATAGAGGATAAGAAAGAGAATAAGCACAGTTTTCTATCGCCTGCTTTTCTATCCAAGAGAAATAACTATCAGATACAGGTCATAAAGTTTTATAGACTAATGACCTCTGACCTCTGACCCTGCAATCTATTTCCTCTGAGCAGATGTGCAACCCCTCCTCCTTCTGAGAATAATTAGGCAACATGGCTGGGTGACTTCTCTCATCCATCAGGCAATGAAATGTGTCTCTGGGTCTCAATTTTCCATCAGTACTCTTGCTCCAGGCCAACTCAAGACTGGTTTACAGACCAATACAAAGAGTAAGCAGACACATTTTATAAAAAGAGAAATACAGACAGACATATACACACATTCAATTTATAAATCCTTTCTACTGAACCACAGAAAGCAGGAAGTTCCCAATTTAATTAACAGACAAATTACCAAGAGTCAGCAGAACCAGTTCATAATTGGCCAGAGCTGATCTGCCCAATTTGCAAAAAAGAAAGAAAGAAAGAAAGAAGAAAGAAAGGAAGAAAGAAAGAAAGAAGGAAGGAAGGAAGGAAGGAAGGAAGGAAGGAAGGAAGGAAGAAAGAAAGAAAGAAAGAAAGAAAGAAAGAAAGAAAGAAAGAAAGAAAGAAAGAGAAAGAAAGAAAAGTCCATTCAATGTAAAGGAAGAAGAATTCTATCATTTGCATTGGCCTCTTCTTACTTGGGAAGTAGAGGTATCCTTTTTTAAATGAGCACATTTCCACACAGAGAGCATCAAAAAGGTATTTCCAGAAGGGCAGTGATTATTAAACAGAGTACACACACCCTCTTTGATGCCATTTGAAGCAGCAAGGAGACTGATTGGAGTCAGGGAGGGGACCTGGGTTAAGTTGTTCTTTTATGAAGCCAAGACTGCTGGTAGTCAGAGTTGGCTCTAGCTTTTGGGGGAAAGGAGACTGAGTCATCTCCCTTCATGGAACAGATTTGTTGAAAGGGCACAAGAAGTTCCCATGGATTTCATGCTGCTTTGAAATAACCTGCATTTCAAATGGATGAGAAAGGGGTGGGGGAAGTGGGTTTTGTTGCTAGGTCTCCCAAAGTCTTGCCAAAATTTTGCCTGTTTCATTGTGAACCTGGTAACCACCCCAGCTGGGCACCCCATCTTTCTAAACAGGAAATAGATGAATATGCCCATCCTTTTCAGCTTGCAAATGTGCTCTAGTAAGGGCAAACATGGCCTTGTTTGTTCTCCCTGGGGAACAAGTCAGGCATGAAGTCCCTTTTGTTAGGCTAAGAACAACTTCCCCTCTTTCCCAAGTCCCAGAGGGACTAGCAACTTAATCTGGAAATGTGAAATGAACCTTACCTGGGAAGAGCTGGGCTCTTTGAAGTTGCCCAGGAGTTAGGATCTGTCTGAGGCCCCAGGGGACATATAGAATGATTCACAGGAGAGGCCCCCATTAGTAGTGTACAATTCTATAGAGGGATTCTCCTCAGTATACAGAAGAGCATGGAGCTGATCCAGCCATGTCTCTAGTCTTAGTTCACAAAAGGGTTATGAGCTGAAAGACTGAGACATGTCTTAGATGACATAGGAATATAAAAGTATAGCCATAATTAGTGCATTAGTGTATGTTTCCTGATAAATATATGCAAAGAAAGATAACAGAGGAATGGACATTTCGCTATTCTTCATGGAGTTAGTGAGTACATAAACCTTATGAAATATATATATATATATATCTTATATATATGTATAAATGCAGGTATATATATATCAGGACATAAACCTTATGAAATATATATATCTGATATATATAAATGCAGATATATATATATATGAGGACATAGGAAAGAGAATAAGCACAGTTTTCTCTATATATATTCAATATATATTCTCAATATATATTCTTAATATATATTCAATATATATTACCATATACAAAGGGAGCAATAGTTGGTGCTGAGGTAGCGTGATAACAAAAATAAGTAAGCCATCATCCTTATCTTCAACAAATTTACAGGAAGAGAAAAAAAAGTATAGAGTCATATGATTATAATAAAGGTTGAGTACAGCTTTGTTACTGATGCATACTATATGAGAGAAACAAGAATTGCTGGAGACTTAAAAGTAGGAGAGATCATATTTCATCAGGTGAAATTAGAAAAAGCTTTATGGTGGAGGCAGTCTCTAGATGCATCTTGATGCATGGGACGGCTTCCAACATATGAAGAAAAAGGATAGAAAGGAGGACACTAATGGAGGATAGTGTAATCAAAAGAGCCCAGGAAGAAAAATATAGGACTTACTAATGGAATACTGTGGTTTGAATGAAGTATCACATTCTTATAGGAAAATCGTAAGAAATAAGGATGAAAAGCCAGATTAGGGCCATACTGATGAACGCCTTAAATGTTAGGCTGAGTTAGGTTTTTAACTAAATAGAGAATAGGGAATCTTTAAAGATTGTGAACAAGGAAGGGATATAATTGGAACTACACTTTACAGAAATTAATCTAATAATGGGATAGGTTGGAAGGAGATTAGAGACAAACCCATGAGACTATCTATTTTAGTCTTCTAGTCAAAATGTAACAGATCTTTTATATAAGGATTGTGGAAGTGGGAATAGTAAAAGAGAGAGATTGGAGAGACTTTGAAAAAGTAGAATCCACAGGCTTGACAACTCACTGATGTGGCTGGCAAGGGAAAGAGAGGAGTCAGAGATGATGCCAGGGTTTGGAGCCCAAGGGACTGGAATAATAGTGTTGCCATGGAAAGAAAAAAAGTCTAGAGTTTTGAAGGAAGTGGAGTTCAATTTGAGGTGTATTGAAATGAAGGTAGTAGCTGGAAACTGAGTTAGAAATTCTCAGCAGGCAGCTAAATTATAGGAAATAGGCCAGGTTTAATACAGAACTGGCAGTCATTGATTTAGCTAATTGTTATGAGGAACCTGATGTATGCCAGGCACTGTATGAGGCATTGGGGTTTCAGAAATAAACAAGGTCAATGGCTTCTGATATCACAGAGTCTACAGTCCAGTGAGGAAAAGACAGGTAAATGCACAAATGCTCTTCAAATGAGAGCTGTTAAAGGGAAGGTAAAGAAGCAAAGGATGCTATGGCACCCAGAAAAGTTCCAAAACACTTTACCTAGACTTTGGGGGTCAGGGTAAAATCCTAGCAGAAAGTGACCTCTAAGTGACAGGATATTGGGGGCAGGGAATTAAGATAAGCATTTCCATGCAACAGGAAAGTCCAACTTGGAGTGAGAACAAGGTACACGAGAGCAGAAACACAAGATGGAGAAGAGCAAGAGAGGAGGCTGGAAAAATAAGGCCAATTATTTTGGGTGTGAGGGTCACATTAACTTCCTATGAGTATCCAGAGAGTCATAAGAAGCAGCTGATGGATTTTAAGTTGAGGAACTATCAGGTTTTAATTTTTGTAAAAATGACTCAGGTAGTCATGTGGTAATAGAGAAGAAAGGAGAAAATAGGGCAGTGAGATTCAGGAGACCTCATCCCAAACACTATCCATGTGGATTGAGAAATGTAAATTGATTCAAAAGGTAGAGGTAGAAGATTTATTGAATGCTTTGATGGGATAGAGGAGTGGAAGAGACGAGGCAAGAAAAATATCCAGATTATTCTTGGCCACAAGGCAGTTAGTACTACCATACACTAAGTGAAAAACACAAAAGGGCCTAAAACAGGTTCCTGAATAATATCAATATCTAAGAGATAGGTGAGAGAAGAAACAACAGTGAAGGCTGAGAAACATTTGCCATAGAAGTAGGAAGAAAACTCAGAAAAGATCGGTGTTTTAGAATACAAGGGAAGAGGGCATCAACTGCAAGAGGTCAGCTATACTGAAGACCAAATGAAACACTGCGAAGGGGATCCCTGGGTGGCTCAGCGGTTTGGCGCCTGCCTTTGGCCCAGGGTGTGATCCTGGAGACCCGGGATCGAGTCCCATGTCGGGCTCCCAGCATGGAACCTGCTTCTCCCTCCTCCTGTGTCTCTGCCTCTCTCTCTCTCTCTCTATGTCTATCATAAATAAATAAATCTTAAAAAAAAAGAAACACTGCAAAGAAGTCAACTGAGAAAGCATTATTGGATATCATAGAAGGGAGTGATGGATGTCTCAAGAAAGAGCAGTTTCATTGGAGAGGGGGAACAGAGGTCAAAACATAGTGGGTTGCCGAGCCAAAAATCTGAAAGGTATGAGTTGACTAAGCAAGTCAGTGCAATTAATTGGTCTATGCTGGAAACTTGAGTGATGGGAACAGAGGCCAGAGAGCAAGGCTGAGGAATGAGTAAGGTGATGGGGTGGAGGAAGGAGTAGGGGCCATTCATTCTAGAAATTTGTTGAGGAATACACAGATAAAAACCTATAGCTGAAAGGTCTACCAGCCATGTTTGCAGGCAAAGGAGGAAGGTTTAATGAGAACCTGGTTCCTTGCTCCCTCATCCTCACAAAACTACAGGGACAAGCGAATCGATGCCAAAGTGTAGTGATGCCCTAGGAGATAGCTCTTTTTTATCTTCTAAATAGATTTTTAGAGAAAAACAAGAAGCAGTATTCTGCAGAGTAGAAAGGAAGTAGCAGAGAGTTGAGTCTAAAATATGCTCGCATAATATTGCTGCTGGAAAAGCATTAGCAAACACATCTTTGAGAACACAAATGTTTCTTTGAAGGGTTAAGATCCTTGGGCTATGAATTATTTACATTTTTGTGTAAATAACATTGGTTCTGATGAAAGAAATTCTTTTGGTGCCTTAGTCTGTTTGGGCTGCTATAACAAAATACCATAGCCTGGGTGGTTTATAAACACCAGAACTTTATTTCTAACAGTCAGAAGACTAGAAATAGGGGGTCAGCTTTGCAGCAGAGTTAAGCTCTGGTGAGGACCCTCATTCTGCTTGCCAACTGGCTACTTTTCATTATAACCTCACAATGTGGTGTGACTCTTAGGAAAGCACTAATCCCAAATGTGAAGGTGCCACCCTCATGACCTCAACTAATCCTAATCATTTCCCAAAGGCCCTTCTAATACAATCACATTGTTGGGGAGGGTTTTAAGGTATGAATTTGGGGAGGGACCCAAATATTCTGTTCATAATATTGGGTCATGGTTGTGGGAATGGGGGCCATGGGAGGCAGAAGGGGGATTTAGGAGAAGTGGGAGATGGGTAAAAATGGAAGCAACAGATCAGTGCAGGTCAGGAGTGCCTCTCATATGGATGAGCCCCCTCTCCTTCTCAAACTCCTCATGCCTTCTGGTCTCTCTCCCCATTTTCGTTGTTGTTAACTGACAAGCACTCAGGTTCTTAGAAACAGTATCTATTTACAAGTTTTAAACAGCCTAGTAGCAGAAAGCAGCTCAGCAGCCAGGACCATAAATAGGATCTAACATTGATCCCTAAAAGTAGGTAGGACAAGGCATATTTTATGCAGATCATGGCAAAGCAACCAGAAAGATGCGCAGCTCCAAGCTAGTCTCACAGAGTAACTGTCAGACTTCAGCATGGACATTATTGTGAATAAGGAGGTTAAATACCTTGATTTTTTTTTCTGGAAAAAAAGGGTACGCCGTTGTCCTTCCTTTGAGTATAAATAAATATCTAATTAGTTCTAATGGTTTCTTTTACTCTCGTGATTAGTTACAGGGACAAGAAACAAGATATCTTAGTTTTCAGAACCTTTCACAGTTTGAATACTCAGTAAATACTAACAAAGCAATCCAATATGTGAAAATAAAAAGCCAGAATAAATCTCCCTCCTTTCTTGAATGCTGAACCTTTAAGCACTCAACAGGGAGAAAGCATTTTTCCTAATATAGAGATAGGGAGTTATTTGTTACAGAAAGGGGAAAAAATCCAATTAAAAAGTGGGATTTGCGAGTCCTCTGCTTTGGCATGAACCTCATAGCAGAGTTGATACATCAGCTCTAATGCCAAGGCGTAGATGCCTGATATTGGAGATGATAAGCCAATTTCCAGTCTGTTGACTTTCTCATCATAGAAGGTAGTTTAATGTTCTGATTTCAGAAATAAATATTACTGAATAAACTTAAGTAGTAAGGCCTAAACTTCTTTTGCCTTAAATGCTTATGCAAAAATGTTTAAAGCTTCCTAAAGTGTTCAACCAAAAAGTGAAAAATTAAGTCATACTGGTTGTTTTATATCTTGCAGAATGAAAATGATCATTTGGCTAAATCATCTACAATTTAAGCCAAAAACCTATTATGTTCAGTAAGACCATTTCCAATGACATTCATGTTGCTCTTTAAGGAAAATGAAATAATGTAGTGAATGCTTTTGGAGCAGGTATTATCAGCCCTTTGCTCATTCCCCCTCTGATACCTTTTTTCTTCTCATGTATACCCACCATTGTAGTGCTCAGGCTCCTCCTTAGGCAGCCAGCACCTGCCTCTCTTGGAGAGCTACTCTGAGCTGCTGGTCCTGCTTTGCCTGAAGAAATTGGGACCCCTAAGTACCCTACTAATAATACATAATGTTTACAGAGTGTTTACTACATACTGGTCCTTATATTAAGCGCTTTATCTGAATTACCCCATTAAATTCTCACAGTAACTGTACAAGAGTATAAATGAAGAAATTTTTGACTCAATAATTTTCCTTCTATGAAGTTGTTGCATTAGTATTACTATACTTATGTAATATGTTGTATGTACAAAGATACTTACTATAGGAATGTTTTTGTTAAAAAAAAACACACTGTAAACCTAAATTTTTATCATCAAGAGACTGGTCAAAGAAATGCTGGCACATCCCTATGCATCCAGGCAAAACAAGGAGGCAGCTCTGTGTTCACTTTAATGGGACAAATACTAAGACATATTGTTATTAAAAAACTAAGATGCCAAATACTCATATATACATAGATGTGTAGGAGTGTGCATCAATTATTTCTGTAAAGAGAATAAGAAATTGGAAGAATTTAGTAGAAAGATGTACCTCTGGAGAGGAAGACTGGGGGTTTGGGACAGGAGGGACACTAATTTTTGTTTTATACTCTTATTTAACTGTGTGCTTATAATACCTTTTTCGTTTGAAAGTAAATAAATCCAAAATTAAGTAGAGAATTTCAGAGAGAGAGGGAGAGGCTGGTAAGTAAGCTCTCTCAACATTTGTTCAGAGATCAAATGTTTCAAAGGCATAGATTTATCAATCTTATCTACAGGATCTCAAAAGTAGGTGTTATTATGTCCATTTGAAGGAAAGGAAACTTAGAGAATGAACTAAATTGTTCAAGTACACACAGCTAGTGAATAATAAATAGAGCCAGGATTTGAATTCAAGATGGTTTGATTTCTAAACCATTATTTTTTATTCTATATTATTTTCCTTTCAAAATCCAAAATGAAAAAAAATTAAAAAACAAACAAAAACAAAATCCAAAAATAGATAATTAAACTATTTTAACAACTTTACAAAAATGAAGTAAATTTGATCAATGAAAATATCTTAATTTTAATTTCTTTTTAATTATAAAATTTGCTTGCTTCAAGCAAAGATTTAATAATAATATAAATATAGCCACAGAAAAAAATTTTCTCTTTAAATACTAGTAAAATTATAATTAATTAATTTCTAATGAAAATATATCATAAATTGACCAGATTTGACCAAATTAATGGAACAGTAGCACAACTGACCATAATTGACCAAATTAATGGAACAGTAGCACAAAAATTTTATATCTATTTTCCCAAAAGAAATAGGGAACTTATTTACCAGATAAAAGAATCCTTTCTGTGAAAGTGAACTATTAGGATTCACTTAGAAACTTTATAAAGTCAAGTAGTAAAAGCAAAGAGATACCAAAAGACCTAATTAGTGATGCTCTGCAGACACTCATATTAGCTCATGAGAGCCAATCACTAAGTTGATTGTTAAAGGCAGCCATTAATTAACAAATAGTTATATAAACCTATAAGTAATTAAATTATATTAAAAACAGGTAATATACGACTGAAAAGTCGTCACTTCCTAATTAATATTAACTATGTTCTTGAGGTTATTTACATCTAATGAATCTGTGCGGTGGAAATACATATAATGGTGCACTGCTGTGACTCTTTTTCCAATTCCCTGTTTATTGACATCACACTGGTAGTTGGAAAAGAGCCTTGGAAGGAGTATTACACTACAGAATCAGCAAATGCGAAAAATGGATTTTTTTCTTCCATAAAGCCAATATACTTTTTTAAGATTTTATTTATTTATTCAGGAGAGACACAGACACACACAGAGAGAGAGGCAGAGACACAGGCAGAGGGAGAAGCAGGCTCCATGCACCGGGAGCCCGACGTGGGACTCCATCCCGGGTCTCCAGGATCGCGCCCTGGGCCAAAGGCAGGCACCAAACCGCTGCGCCACCCAGGGATCCCCCATAACACCAATCTTTAAACACTTATGAGCACAACCATAGACTGATCTTCAATTTTAGCATAAATGTATAAAATTCACAATTTATAGCCTTTTAGGGGGAAAAAATGACTTTTGCAGTAAAAGATGACCATTAAAACCTTTAATGATGAAAATTGGCCATTCACATGGTTGATCCTAGAAACCATCATTTATGAAGTGTATGCATCCAGGTTCTTTAAAAGAGATGTAATAAAAGGCAAAATATTTCCTTCTTTCAGGAGGAATTTTGGTTCTAGATTCATAATCTCTTCTTTAGAAATTGCATATGGGGTCCACAGAATGGATGGATTTATTCTCTGTGTTATCCATGTATATAGATTTTTTTAAAATTTAGTGGTGTCCTACTCATAATAAAGACATCTTTTCATATTTTCTGTAACACAATGATAGATAGAGATGCCAAAGATTAAAATGATTTGAAACCCACGAAGCTACAATTATGGAAACCAATCTAAATGGAACTGAAATGAATGTCTGCAAAGACAGTACTCTAAAAGAGGCTGTAATACATGACTGTCATATTTGCAAGGACGTGGGGAAGCTTTCTAATGGGCTACTGGGTAAAGATTTGAGATCTTAAAATATCTTTAAAAGATAAAAAAAAATGCCTAAAACTTACTAAAAAAAATAAAATCAGTACCTCATAAGTACATAAGATAAATGATTTTATGGTTAACCATCAGGTTTCAACATTATAGTTAGAATAAAAATGAAGTTTAGTCAGTGGAAAGGCCTGGCTTCCTCTCCATAGAACTAGCTTGCAAATCCTTGCCACTAAGTCATTTGTTTTAAGAGGGAAGTGTTACATATACATACTTATATATATTTTAAACCATTCTGACTTTTCACACACACACAAAAAGAAGATTCTAGTTAAGGTATTTGAGGGCTCTCCAAGGACAATAATATGTATTGAGAAGCATAATTAGAAGATACTAGAATAAGTTATCTAAGGATAACTCCATTATCACATATTTTCTAGAAGTTATTCTACTGACTAGGGCTCAATGATCTCCTTATGAAACAGAATTTTAACTTCTTTATTTGTAAGACAACTTAAAGGGAGCAGAGCTGAAGCTTTTTAATTGGAAAAAGCACTTGTTCACTATTACGAGGCCTGCCCGCATAAGCTCCATTAACTTTGTCCTAGGTATACAATACCTGCTTCCACCATCTCAGCAGTATAGGTAGCCAACCATATTATGTGACTATAAGGAACCCAAAAGAGTCCCCTTGTTTAAAAAAAAAAAAAAAAAACTGTTACATACTTTAGCCTGTTATTCCCCAAAACCCCACTGTTTAAATTACGGCATTGGATGAATGGATGAATCATTGCCTCCAGGGGTAAGTTTTGATGACCAAAGAGAGCAGAGCCTTAAATGCATATTTAAAGAAAGAAAAAATAAAGGAAGCCTGGAAAAACTAAGTTCAGAAATCACATTAAGAAACTGGAGAAAATAGGGATCCCTGGGTGGCTCAGCGGCTTAGTGCCTGCCTTCGGCCCAGGGTGCGATCCTGGAGTCCGGGATCGAGTCCCGCCGCGCTCCCGGCATGGGGCCTGCTTCTCCCTCTGCCTGTGTCTATGCCTCTCTCTCTTTCTCTCTATGTCTACCATAAATAAATGAATAAATAAAATCTAAAAAAAAAAAAGGAAAAAAAGAAACTGGAAAAAATAGACAAAAGGGTTAAACATAAATAAAATAGCAAAGTTACAAAGAGAACAGCAAAAATTAATGAGAAGAAAAGATTGGAGAGAAAAAAAGATTAGAGAGACACTGTCACCAAAGCATAAAAAGAACATATGATAAGCTGAAAAAAATATTTGGAACTCATATCACAACGGGCTTATTGGCAATCAGCAAAGTGCAAATTAAAACAAAAAGTTGAGTTACCACTTCACATCTTTCACATTGACAAAATTAAAAAACCTGATAATAAGTTTTGGTGAGGATGTGGGATAACATGAAGTTTCATATTCCATGATTTAAATTATATGAACACAATGGAAAGCAATATGATGATAATCCGAAGGTCAAAGAGATACTCTTCCCAGAAATTCAACAATCCTAACTCTCTTCAGGTTCCAGAGCACATTTCTTGCAAATGTGCTCAAGGGAACATGTACAGGAATAATCATTATCTGATGGAGTAGAAGAACAACATATTTACAAATAACTTAAGTGCCTATCAATTTGAGAATGGACAAAAATAATATTTTATACTTTTACAGTGAACCCTACCTAGCTGTTAAAATGAATTCACTAGAGCTATCAATATAAATATGTATCAATGTAAGTAAATCTCAAAAACATATCTTAAGCAAAGAAAGATAAATATGGAATGATATTTACAATAGGATATTATTTCCATAAAGTATAAAAGTGTACAGATAATATGTTATATGCTTAACATGATTAAATAGTAAAAGTATAAAATAATGAATAGAAAGGTTATAAGTCTTCAGGATAGTGGTTACTTTGGGGCGGGGGGTAGGGGGGTGGGGGGAGGAGTCGTTACTTCCAAGAATGGAAATGAGTTTGTAAGAGAGTCCACAGAACCTTTACCTAAAGTAACATTATTTTTTTTTTTTAAGTTGATATAGCCAGATGATAGATTTAACTAACTGGTGGTAGTTCAAGGCGCTTGTTTTATTTTCTCCAGACATTTTGTGAGCTTTAAATAGATCATAATTGGGAATGCCTGGATCTCAGTGGTTGAGAGTCTGCCTTTGGCTCAGGTGGTGATCCGGGGTCCTAGGATCAAGTCCTGCATCAGGCTCCCAGTGAGGAGCCTGCTTCTCCCTCTGCCTATGTCTCTGCCTCTCTCTCTGTCTCTCATGAATAAATGGATAAAATCTGTTAAATAAATAAATAAATCATAATTTTAAAAATTAACAAAATAATAAAATGCACTCTGTAGAATTTCTTCTAGTTATTATAATTAGAAATCTCTTCTTGCTACTTTGAAAAAAATGAGAGAATTTTACTCGATTTTGTCATGAATTTCTATGCATTGTTAAATTCTTATTTATTTTCGAGAAGGAGAGAGTGAGAGTGAGGAGGGGGAGGAGCAGAGGGATAGAATCTCAAGCAGACTCCCCACTGAGCCAGAAACCCCACGCAGGGCTCAGTCTCATAACCCATGAGATCATGACCTGAGCTGAAACTAAGAGTTGTTCACTTAACTGACTGAGCCACCCAGACACCCCTGTTAAATTCCTATTTTTTCAAAAAAATGTTTGATGTGATAACAGATCCCCCTTTTGTCCTTAAAAAATATTTAAGCAGGTTGCCTTTTTTTCAGAAAATATATATTTATCTATTTCATTTATAATGAATAAGAGCACACTTGAAAATGCACATACATACACATACAGCCTCGCATCTAATTAAAACACATACATACAAACACGCATAGGCACACACATATGCTCATACATATATTCATTCACACACACATACATACTTCTAATTTCCCATATTGATGTGGTGTTACTTATCTTAATAAAATTGATTATCATCCTCTTATTTTTATACTTATCTGAGTTTCCTCATATTTAGCTGAAAATCACACTGTAAAACAGAAGTACGCTGAGGTCTGTCTCTGGCATTGCTGGATTATGTACTCACACTTAAAACAACATTGGCTTTTTTCACAATTCTACAAATGGTTTTGTACTTTGTATGAATCTAGAATCTCTTGGATCTGAAAGTTTTGGAGGTCACTTGAGTGGCCACTTTTTCTGGATAAGTGCTTTCTCTTCTAATCAATTTATTTCCTTTTAGCCATCCCTATAATCTACACTTACTACTCATTTTTAGCATTGACATACAGTTCCTTTTTAGGGTGGAAGTACATAAACTACCTCCAATGATTTATGACTTAGAAATTTGCATATGCTGCATTAGGAATCAGTTTTAGTGACAATTTTCATGATACTGTTCCATTTATGGTTAATATAAAATATGGCAATAGTTCAGTGTCTGTATGTAAACAAAATTTGAAACGTAACAGAAAATTAAAGTATTGGAAAATGAGCTTTACTCCTTTTTTTAAATGGCCATCTAATAAGATCCATTTGTTGAACTTATTGTTGTTTCTAGTGATTAAGTTAAGTTTTAGTATTGCCTGAAGTGTTTCTCTTGTGGCAAATGATTGAGAAAATAATTATAATGGTCTATGTCTTTGACAGAGTCTATAAACACTGGGATGGCAGCACATGATTAAATTTATGTTTAGATTGTGGAAATCGTTGCTGCTTAAGAAGAGAACAAGTATATTGATCTTAAAGAGTGAAATAAGGCAAGATGAAAGGAATAATTAAATCTGCCAGTATTGGTGTTCCCATCCATAGCACTACAATTATACAAATTACATCTTTCCTCACCTTGCCCCTCCTTCATCTCCTCTTTAGGTTTAACTCAAGACCCCCTGAGCAGATGTCATGAAAAGGATTTTGTTTTCTTTTGCCTTGCTAAAGCCTGTTTTCAATATGAGAAAGACTCTGGGCTGGTTCGGAAATAAGGTTATCTTGTAATCCCTGTTTGGGATGGAAATGTGTACAGTGCTTAAACCTATTTCAGTCTTTGAGCATAGATCCTCTTTGGCCCTCAAACTGTATGAGTAATCTAGGTGTTTGGGAAGGTAATAATGGACTAGTTTGGACAAGAAGGGATTAATTTAATGCTAAGGCAGTCATTGAGCCACTGTATGGTAGGGGAGAAACAAATGGAGCTATGATCCTTCAAGATGGAAAAACTAAATCCTTATGGGTTCAAGCCAAGCCTTGTTTGAGATGAAAACTCCGCATCCCTATTGGATTTCACCAAATTATCAAGGAGTGACTTAGAATGAATGTATAAGGAATTCTGAGAGTTTAATACTTTCTTTCCTAGAATTGCTTTTAATTGGAAAAATAACTAAATTTAGAGAGAATCACTATTCCTCCTAAGAGCCTCTGTACTTGAGACCTTCTGTTTGGATACTAGGATCTCACCTCCAACACTGTACTTGGCGCGCTCTTCGGGCTTTTGCTCTGATCATTACTTACCCCCTTATATTTGCTGATATGTTACATTCTCATTTTCCTTCCACCTGCTCAATATGGCAATACAGTGCAATGTCTGTCTACTTCTACGTATAGGTCAACACATCAAGCTGTGATACATACCTGTGTCATGCTAAGTTAATATTAAGAATAGCCACACAAGCTTCATGTTTGCTCAAATCTCATAGCTTGATGACATTTTCCCTCTCCTCACTCTTATCTTGCATCCGGTGATATCTCCATTAGTCTCCTCCATCAATGAGTTTTTCTCAAAATGTAGTTCATGAAATACATTCCCCCCACACGTTCCATGAAAACTAAGCCATAGATAAACAAGTTTGAGAAGTACTGCATAGTCTAGCCCTGTACTATCAAATGTGGTAGCCACTCACTATACAAGTCTGTTGAGCTCTTGAAATGTAGCTAGTCTAAATTGTGATGTGCTGCAAGCTGAAAATACACACTGGATTTCAAACACATATGGGGGGAGAGAATAGTGTAGAATATCTCATTAATAATTTTATATAGGTTGTATGTTTAAATGATATCATTTTGGATATATTGGATTAAGAAAATATGTGATTAAAACTAATTTTACCTCTTTCATTCTAATGTGACTTCTGGAAAATTAAAGAATACATCTGTGGCTCTCATTATATTTCCTTTGGATAATGCTGTTCTAGCCCCTCTTAGAAATCTACAATTTGTAAGTACACAGTAAAATTTCTGAGAGGTCTTATAGTAGGGAATCCTGTTTAATTTTGCTAAAACCAGGGGCACCTAGGTGGCTTGGTGGTTTAGCGTCTGCCTTTGGCTCAGGTGGTGATCCTGGGGTCCTGGGATCAAGTTCCACATTGGGATCCTTGCTAGGAGCCTGCTTCTCCTCTGCCTATATCTCTGCCTCTCTCTGTGTATCTCTCATGACTAAATGGATAAAATCTTAAAAAAAACACAAACCTTTGTTAAAAACCTGTCAACAGGTACATAAAGAAATGTTCATTACCACTAGTCATCAAAATCAAATCAAAACCACAATGAGGGATCCCTGGGTGGCGCAGCGGTTTGGCGCCTGCCTTTGGCTCAGGGCGCGATCCTGGAGACCCGGGATCGAATCCCATATCGGGCTCCCGGTGCATGGAGCCTGCTTCTCCCTCTGCCTATGTCTCTGCCTCTCTCTCTCTCTCTCTGTGACTATCATAAATAAATAAATTAAAAAAAAACCACAATGAGATAACATCTCTCACCTATTAAAATGGCTATTACCAAGAGAGGAGAGATACATGTTGGCAAGGTAGAAAAAGGAAACCCTTGTATACGTTGGTGGGAATGTAAATTGGTACAGTCATTATAGAAAACATTATGGAGGTTCTTCAAAAGCTTTAAAAATAAAATTACCATTGGATCCAGCAACCCTACTTCTGAGTATGTAGCTGAAAGAAATGAAATCACTCTCTCAAAGATATATGTGCAGCCCCTGTTTTCATTGCATTATTATTCACAATAGCCAAGACATAGAAACAGCCTAAGTGTCCATTGGCAGATGAATTAATTAAAAAGTTACATATATAATAGAATATTATGCAACCAAAAAGAAGGAGATCTTCCCATTTGTGATAACATGAATGGACCTTGAGTGCTAAGTGAAATAACTAGGACAAAGAAAGAGAAATACTGGCCTATCTCACTTATTGGTGAAATATAAACAAGTTGAACCCATAGAAACAGTATACTGGTGGTCGCCAGGGGCTGGAAGAGTGGGAAAAATGAGATGTTGGTCAAAGGGTACAAAATTCCAGTTATAAGATGAATAGGTTCTGGGGATTTCATTTACAGCATGATAACTATAGGTAACAATACTATATTGTATACTTGAAAATTGCCAAGAGAGTAGATCCTACATGATCTCAACACACACACACACACACACACACACACACACACATAATTATGTAAGGTGTTGGATGTGTTAACTAATCTTATTGTGGTAATCATTTCAAAATACAATCATGCATCAAATTATCACATTATACACCTTAAGTTTATATTTCAACAAATCATATATTCCTTGAACCTCTTTGAGCCCATTTTCATATAAGAACTATTTATGATCTTCAAGAACTAGTAGTTTTCAAAATCCACTTTGGAAAATATGGCATGAGGTACAAGATAGAAGAGATTTTTATCCTTTTTTTTTTTAACATATGGCATTCTTCCTGATTCTTAGTAAAAAAAACATAAAGTATAGATTATATAGGACAAATGTCTATTGCATCCAGATACCACAAATATTCCTGGTATCCCTGACAGTAATATAAATTAATTACTTGCATTTCCAGTGATTATTTTTTTCAATAAAGCTAACTGGAATTCAAATTCTTTAATTTTCAAAGGTTGTTCTCTGCCAAGAACATTAACCTTCATTCAGGATTTGGCAATATTAAGTATATACATAAATGTAATACTTTGATGGCATTAGAGAATAGATTTCCTATTATCTCCATAATCATGAGCAAGAACTTAAAACTTGGTCTGTAGCCATCCTGAATCATGGGAAAGAAGTCAGAAAATCAAGATCGTAGTACAGAGGACTACAAAGAGAACCAAAAGAAGCCCACCATTCTATTATGTTTATCTAAAGACTCTGATATTTGGAGGGTATCATACAAATATTTCAAGTAATAATAATGAAAAATAGCTAATTTGGGAGCATTTTTCATAACCCAGCGCTTCATTGAGCACTTTATTGCTCTCACCTCACTTAATCCTCCTTGCAATAACTTCATTAGTTAGAGACATATTCTCTCCATTTTACATACAAGGAAATTGAAGTTTGGAAAGGTTAAGTAACTTGCTCAGGGTTTCATAGCCAATAACTTATGGAGCTCTGAATTCAGAGCCTACACTATTAACCACTAGGATATATTGTATGATGGTACGTGCATGCATAAACCTCCTTCCAGGGCATATCCCAAGAACTGAAAGAGGACAAAGAGGAAAGAGTCCTTCCAATTTCTTTTTCTCCTTTACAAAATTTGTGCAATACTGCCACAAATCTCTCTATATACAATGAGTAGGAGAGGTTAAAAATATTTGTTTGTACTCCTTGGAAATTTTTCTGGAGCCTCTCCCACTAATATAAATAATATATATCTTCACAGTTTGCATTTTCCCAGTAGACCGGAGATCCTGAAAATTAGATGAGATACAAGGTTGATTTCAAAACTCGTAGTACTATGAATATGTCTTGTACTCTTGCACCTTACTGCTTTGCTAAATGCTGATCCCTTGGATAAGAATGCCATTGTTTTTTGGGTTTTGTGTTTTTTTTGGGTCTTTTTTCCCCTTAATTCAAGCTTATTGCTCAAATACCATCCCAGATGTCTCTGCCTTCAGGGATCCTTACTTTAATCATCCTGCAACCCAGGGTAACTTAAATGAGTTACCATCACCACCATGGACATCTTTAACCCAATATGTTTTCCTCTACTACAAAGCCTATCATACTTTTCTGAAATGCAATAGTTAGAATGTCTAGTAGTAGTCATTTGCTACCTGTATCTAAGCTCTTTTTCAATATTTAGGAAGTGCTTCACTTTATAAGACTTGATGGAAATCAGAGCTCTGTAATGAAGCAGTTTAACAGTGCTCATGGTGTCTTTGGAAGATTTAAATGTGCCTAGAGCAAGTATCCCCGAAAATAAAATTTCAGGAAGGGTCCTCAGGATTTGAGAATGAAGCCACACTTATTTGGGAAAGGGAGTAGACTCTTTAGAGTTAGCTGTTACTCTTGTAACTAAACACATGATCATGTATTAACTAGTGACAGTATGATCTGAATAATTCATTGTAAACTGATTTTTATATAATACACTAGCCATAAAATCAGGCAGGCTTTTAATCACTGCATCATCAGGTTGCAGTGATACCTAGAAGTTTGGGCTTAAGCAAGTCCTGAAAGCACAATTATTTTACATGAGCATGAAGTTTTCATTTCAGTGCAACTAATCTTTCCGCATATTGAAACATCCTTCAACCTCTACCTATGGATCAGTTCCTAGACTAGAAGCCTGAGAAGGAAAACATGCCATCCTGATTTATTCATGGTATCACAGGTTAGGTTCTTGAGGAATAGATACTGAAATGGAGTTTGAAATGGAGAACACTTATTTGGAGTCAACACCTGAGAAAGGAACAGTAGAAAAGCAGCATTGATCAGAGGAAGAAGTTGGATGGTGTTGGTGGACCAACAAACCTGGTCAACCTCATGGAGAACTCTGGAGCATATTCATCAGCATTGTGCTGCAGGTTTCAAATGGCCAGGCGCTTACACTTCTACCTCAGCCAGTCATTGGATGGGTAGTGCCTTGGGAAAGTTATGCCCTTGGGCAAGGTAGCTTTTGCAACTGAAGCACTCTGTGGGAGCTGACTGCTGGAGCCTAATGACAGAGGAGGCAACTAATCCTTCCTTAAAGGATTAAAAGATCCTCCTAAATCAGAACTTTAAGTTATGTATCTGATTATTTACTTTTCTTTGAAGGAAATATGGCCTGAATGAGTCTCTTTATCCTTAGATAACAAAATTGGAATATTGGTGTCAAAGAGGTTTGATGAAACATGGATAGACCTCTTGGAATAGGCTCAAAACAGGAGAACCTTGTTTTGAGGGTGAATATTGTCAAAAATATTCCTTAGGAAGGAAGCTTTTCAGTAATGAACTGGACAAGATGACTCTCTTTGTCAATGAATGTTGGCAAACCTCTTTCCATAGTCACCCCAACCCTTGCTCGATAGTCTCAAAAACAATGTAACCTCGGTGTCAAGGATGAAGATTTTGTAGAAACTCACCACTATGGACCACAACTCTCCAAAGCTGACCTATTTGTATCCATTGATGAGTAATTAGTCAATAAGCAACAGGAACCAACATTGAGTGACACTGCCTCCTAACTTGGGATAATATCTCAGGGGAACCAGCCATCCAGTTGAACTTTAATTATACTGGATCCCTTACCATCATGGAAGAAATGGTAATTGGATATTTTTAGCTGGCAATGGTTTTGCATTTTCTGCTCACCATGCTTATATCAGCATCACCATCTTAGGAATCACAGAATGCCTTATTAAAAACATCACAGTGCACTACAAACATGTTTCTAACTAAAGAGTACTCACTTTATAGGAAGAGAGGCAAAGACAATGACTTAGAGCCACATTCTTTAAAAACTGCTGGACATGTAAAATGACGTGATGGCCTACTAAAGATTCAGGCACTGCACTAGCAGCAAATTCCCTGAACTGTTGCCCAAGATATAATGCTAATTTTCCCATCACCCAAACAAACATATGGGTCTTGAAAACAAAGATTGTTAGTGGGAGAACCTCCTGATTGTATTAAACCTAGGGTCTAAGGATCCACTTGAAAATGTTTGCTTCTCTTGCTCTGTGACATTGGTTTAGAGTTCTCAATCTCTAATGAAGGGAGTTTTTCATCAGCAAATGGAGCACTTATCTTGGTTTGCTGCCACAAAATGCAAAAGGAGGGAGAATGGATAGGACCTGTAGAATGTCCCATAATTCTCTTTCCAGTGGTAAGATTTAATGGAAGATAATAGCAAATCTGTACTGCAGTACCATAAAGCTCCCAGATCCTTCAGTGATAGCACCTTAGTCAGAGAACCCTAACCAAGAGGTGGTGGCTGAAATCAAAAGGCAAACAGAATTGTTAATAAAAGAGAATAATCATGGCCAATCATTGCCTCTAAACCAGCTTCAAAGATAAAAGCTATAGCTCTTACCCATACTTATTTTTCTGTTCTGTGTTTTATGCAATTATAAATTTTAACTTATTTTCTTCTTTCTTTTTAAATCTCCCTTTCCCCACTATCTTGTATAGGTATGCTAAGTGGTGGTGAGGCTTCCAATCTAGCCCATACCCTACAGTGGGCCACGTGACAGAACTAAAGGAATTTTTACTATCACGAAAAATTGTGAGTTTTATCCCTCTTGGGGAGGAGGTAAGAGCACTTGTGGAATTATAAAAGATTTTTGCATCATGTTAATAAAGGGACTATTTTTTCAAGTTTAAGTGTTTATACTATAACTGGTCTACATGTTCCTGGAAACCTCATCTCCTAGAAAATCATTTTCAAATAATTACAGGGGCTTATCAGAAACAGTAGATTGAGTCAAACACTCAAAACTCATGCAATTTTGTAACTAGAGCAATAACAAATACAATGACTATTCTAGTCCAGTACAAATACAATAACTATTCTAGTCCAGTTTTTTAAAGATGTTTAAATACCTAATAAATACTATGGAATATCTTGAATTTTATTATTAAGTGGGTTGTATATAAAGAAAGATTTGAGGCTACTATTCTATGGAGATAGAAGCGAAATACACAAAGATTGGAGAGAATCACACAATGAGCTTGTTGAGCAGAGCACATGCCCAAAATCAAGGAGGAAGAAGAGCATGAATGGGCACCGTATACAGTACTGTGCTCCTCCTCAGCTTACTGTGTTTAGCTGTGTAAGCATTCACTAGTTGTTACGTAATGTCACAAAACATTTGTATACTGAGAAAAATCACAAATGAACCAACACAACTTCTGTGTTAGATTGACATCATTCCCTTGCCAATCAATCATGTGAGCTCATTTTTTATAGACACACACAGTGTCAGAATAAGTAAGGAAAGAAGAGTACATATTAATTGGAGGTAACCAAAGTAGGGACTGTAGTGAACATTTGTCACTATGGCTATCCTATATGCCCATACCCTTCTTAAATTTGGAGAATTCAGCTATAGAAGCTGAAAATATCAGAAATACTTCCCTGGCCTCTCTCTTACCTAGACTTGGGCACCTAACCCAGGCTCACCAGTTTATAGACCCATAGGAACTTTTAAACCAAGGCTATTAATGCAAAGAAGCAGAGGCTGGGAGGAGGTCTTCGGGGTGATGATGACAGCAACTGCAGTAAGATCAGGTCTGGAGTGGCTGCAGGGACAGAGGCAAGAGTGTCAGCCGCCACCAGGTGTTTTTCCAGGGCAAGCTGTAGGGTCTAATGCTTGTGCTGGCAGCACAGATGCCCTCACTGCTTCTATTGTGATATCATTTTGGACTTTGTCTCTGACTATTTAGACATGAATCTGATTCTTTTATTTTCTGGGTGATTTTTTGAGCTTCTTCATGTCCTTTCATGAAATTCTATTCCTGCTTAACTCATGTAGCGTAACTCCTGTAGCTTGTAGCTAAGAGCTCTGACTGTCAAAGTCAACTAGACTGTGAAAACTTCAGAGGATGGACTCTGCCTCTTATCACTAAACCCAGAGCACATAACCTTGGACCTGGAAGGCAGGAATGCTCAATAAATGCTTCTTGTGTGAATAACTAAAGAAATGTGGTTGTGAGAAATATATTTGCCCTAAAAGCAATGAGATCCAAGTAATTAAAATAATAACAAATATATTAAAACTAGAATTGCATTAAAATACTAATATGATCTTAATAGTAAATATTATAAATATTGTAATTATTAAGATATTAAAAATTATAAATGGGGTAATAAATAAATATTATAAATGGGAGTACTGCCATTTTATTTTAGATAATTATTTCGTGTTAGACTTCTATTAAGAAAAGATAACTTGCCTACTCAGTTATGGTTTTCTCCCCCCTGCCTTGTGCTAAGGTAGTTAGTTACCTTCATTATGCTTTCAGCTGCTTAGTGTTTCCTGATGCCAACACTGGGAATTTTTACTAATTATTCAGACTGTAACCTCTCTCAACTAAAAAACAGTGACTCACTCCAAATTGTATAGCATTCAGAGCAAAACATAGCTGATGTCTAAAGCTCTTTATACTTCAACTTTGCTTCTTATATTTTCAGAAAAGTAAAACAACTTTAAAAATATAGGAATTCATAACAATAGCAGAATGAAGAGGAAGTTAAGAAATTATAGATTATAGAGTGTTGATATTTACATGCAGGATTTCCTTGTCTTTTAAGTTTAATGATTAATAATTAAGCAGATTTCATCCAAGGTATCTAATGGCTCCGGCAGCCCTTCCTCAGTATTCCAATCAGAAAAACTTGTAAATGCATTTAGAGGCCAGCCTTTCTGATCGCTGGCCCAGAAGAGGTCAAGGTAAGAAGACAAGGTTAGAAGGGAATGTAAATGGAGTTGGGCTATAGGATATATGCTGACCTACTCTTTTTCATTGCAGCCAACAGCAAATGACTAGATAGCCATTGATCAGCTTTTTGTTTCACAAAAAGGAAATTGTTGTTATTTTTACTGCTTTAATCTTGACAGAAGACAAAAGAGCAATTAGCAACACACTTTTAGCAACATACTTTTCTCTAAGCTTTTTTCTCCCCCTCTCCAAAAAAGAGGTAAAAGTGATATAAAAGAGGAAATACACGTATAAATGAAACGTATTCATTTCAGATTTGGATTCAAAATTTGAGCATCACTTTGTTCCTACCAGCTTAGGCTGAAAGGCATTTTAGTGGAGCAATTTCCCAGGCCTCGTTCTACATGTAAATGTCTTCGATTGCTACCCATCTATGAAAAATAGAGAAACAAAAGCAGAAAAAGGCCTACAGTCTCTTCAAATGGCTGACAATTTTATACTATAGTTTCATTTTAAAATGTTCTTATAGAGTCAGTTTCCATGCATTAACCTGGGAGAGCTATTACATTTGAATGAGTTCCATGCTGGCAAACTCCATTTTGGAGTCACCAAGGGTCTCTTGATGCTTTATCATCAGCTGACTAAATTAGTCTCCATGCCTATGGTTTTACACTTGGATTGATGGATGCATTACCTCACACTCTGGAACTCGAGGACTGTTATAGATTCTGAGGAATAGTGTGGGACTCACACTAGCAGTGAAATAGGCCCCCAGGCCCACTTAGGCAGATACTCATACTGTGAGGCTCTTTCCTGGACTTTGGTCGGTTCTTCAGATATGAAGGAATCTCAAGACAGTGAATTGGTTTGAAAGTCTTCCTAGACATCCAAGATCCAAACTCCAGCTTCTCTGTGCTTTACTTCTAATAGTTTCCACCTGCATCTGTCTTTGGAGCACTAGCCTTGGGTTACTGGAGCAGCTTTGCCTACAGGAACAGTGTTCTTTCCTGAGAACACTTCTTAATAAACCACTTGCTTGAGAATCCTTGTCAAAAGGCTTGCTGCTGAAGAATATGACCTAATACACCTCATGGAGGAGTCAGAACTTGCTTGTGCCTGAAGGAGAGATTACATTTGGAAGTGAAGAGGGAGAGGTTCTCTTCCCTCCACAGGCAGAATGAACAACATGAGAAAAGGACCAGCCTGGGGTCAGGGACTGGCATGGCGTGTTGGAGTAAAATGAAGGAGAATATGGTTAGATTAAAATACTCTACAAGGAAAAGGAGGAAGTGTCCCTTCTCTTCATCTTTACATTCCCTATAAGAGTGAGCTCTTTAAAAACAGTATTTCCCTACCCAGAAGTCACAATGTAATTTGTTTTTTTCCTCTCAGAAAACCTGGGAGAGAAAATCATAAGTACTCATCTCAAGTTTAAAGATGTACAAAATTAATCATCTTAGGAAACAGGGAGGAGAGAATTTCTTTTTGGCTTTAACTGCAATGTGGATTGCTCTATACAGATGCACAGAGTATATGGGTAAAAGGGATTCTAGAGGAGTAGGGCAGAGCAGAGACAGATCCTGGCAGAATGGCATTCCTTCCCTGCTGCAGCCAGACTAGTTTGTTCTCTAAGGTTCTTCAAAAGTTATTTTGTCTGCCACTCAGACAGTGAATCTGTGGGGTTTTTTTGGGGGGGTATCCCTTGGTGCCTAGCCTATTACTTTGCACATAGAATGGAAACATTTTTCCCCAAGTGATCTTGGACTTGGGCAGATTAAAACTCTAGATTTGTCATGCACATATCTGAGAGTAAATGCTTAAAAAAAGTTAATTAAAAAATATACACCAAAACCATAATCATTGTCTAATCCTTAGCATGGCTGCAAGAACCTTCATAATATAGCCCCATGCTACATTTCAAGCCTTCTGCTACTCTCCTCCATGTACATAACTGGTTAGTCCTTCACTGAGCTCCTTCCCGTTATTCAAACACACACCATACTGCTTCATTCTCTTATGCTTTGTTCTGGTCCTTGAAATATCCTTCTACTTTTTCTCTGCCCCATAAACTTCTGCTCATATTTCAATACCTAACTCAAATTTGACATTCTTTATAAACTTATCCTACCTTTTCAGGAAGTTTATCATTTTTGTCTCTGTTTTGATCATACTTGGAGTATGCCTTCGATATAAGTGCTTAGAATATTACCTTCAATGCAAACAAGTCCATGGGACTCTGGAGAAATGTGTTTATTTCATCTTTGTTTCTCTTCCCCACTGTCGTGCCTGGCACACTTATAGCTCTCCATAAATATCTGTGGATTTTGAAATGAATTGAATAAATTTGGATTAATAAGGAAAAACCAAATTACAAAAACTCTTGGATGATAAACTGACTTGAATTGTAGCTTAAATATAGGGTGGAACATTTGGAATTATTTGAGTAAGGGAATGAAAAACTGTGCTAAATGTCTGGTGAGATAATAAAACCATCACTATTTGCTGCCGCCTCCAGCCTCTCCTAACACCCAACCAGATTGTGCGTTATGTTTCCAGCAACATGAGCCAAGTGAGAGAATGCCCAAACTGATCAATACCATTGTGATTAGTTTAAACATTTCTTATTTCATATATTCACCAACATATTTGAGAAGAGAAGGGATTTCCTAAGAACTTAATGGTCAAGAACAAGGGGCTTAAAATGAGAAATTTAGATTAAAATAGTGACATTGCCTATTACAACTGTGAGACTTTTGGCGAGTTATTTTTCATTAGTGAAATAAGGATAAAGGTATTGGTCTCTTACAGTTGTAAAGAATAGCACTGTGCCTCAAAAATTAGGTTTTATAAAGAGTAATATTGCAGTTTTCTCTGACAATTACTCCCCTTTTCATCAGGGAGCTTTTCCCCCAGGATGCCTCATTCAAAATATGCCAGCATTAAGTTATTCCATAGGTGGTTAAGAGGAGAATGGAAATTCCAGATTGAGGGACCAGCCATGTAGAGGCATAAGAGCACGTGGCATGTTTAGGTAGTGAGTATCATGGCTGTTTTCTGATCCTACCCTCACCCATCTTCTCACAGACTTAAGCACTGTCTAACCTAAGTTGGTAATCCTCAAACCTCAATGTCTCTTTGAAATATTATGGGCTTTCTGGACCTGGTTTAGTTATCAGAAAATGTCCTAAAACACTGACTGGTTTTCAGTTCTCCCTCTACCTTCTACTGTATAGATCTGACCATAGGTCCTCAGGTTCCCCTGGGCAGCAACATCCTGCTGGGTCCCTTTGTGACTTAGGTAACATCTAGGTGTCTGTGAACACCATAGGATCATATGTGTTTCTTCTCTGAAGATTACAATCTCAGTACACAGAGTCTCATCTCTTTTATTTTAAATTTTGATTATCTACAGGGACTAATACTACAAAGCATAGCCAGGAATTTTAAAATCTGAGGGAATCTCAGACTCTTTCACATTAGGAAAGAAGCTCTAGCAGAGCCTAAACTTTTAGATTCCTCTTTCACTCTTTTCATATATTTTCCATTAACCTAAGGCTAAAGCTCTTGGTGGATAAGAAAACAGTCTTTTTCTGGTTCCTGAGGCTCTCCCTTTTTTTATGCAAAATTTGTTTTCTATAAAAGCCCAGCAACATGGTAGGGTGCTTTCACATACTTCTGATCATAGAATTCACTTGTGATCATGGAAGTCTATCTCAATTTTTTCAACTCTTTTTCAGCATGCCCATTTTATACCACTAGGCTTGCACTTATCATTTTCAAAGGGACCAACTTTACTTCCTAGACTCCCCATCTAGGATCTCCAACTTCTTCTGAGCAACATTGACATCAACCTACTCCTCAGTAAGTGGCCCCTCTGGACATTCAGTTCCTAATTCATTCTCCCTCTCTTCCTCTCCTTCTCCCTCTCTCTCTCTAACACACACACACACACACACACACACACACACACACCACTACACCTTCATACAAACACAAATATCAACCACATGGGTTGACCCCCTGTATATAGCCTATGCTTTCCGTTCTATCATAACCATAGAGCAAGATTCATAATACTTTTCTTTTCATATAAAAAACTCTGTACTACTTGGGGTAATAAGAAATACATATGCAAAATCCATAGGGGTTATGGGAGTACCTATGGAGTAGTTGTAATATAACATGTATGCAGCACTTCACCAAAAATTTAATCACTAGATATTTCTATGTCTAGCCCCAAGGTCACTTGCTTGTCATACTATGATTACTTCTCTGTCTCACAATAGCTTCCATAGCTTCCATAGCTCCCTGCTCTCATATGCACTTCCTTCCTTCCTGGCCTTCTATAGCAAGTACCATTTCTTACACATATGTTTTCTTCCTCCAAACAAGCTCTCTTTTAATAAAATCTTTAAGTTTGCAAAAGATCGTCTGGTTACTAGGATTAACCTGTCTTAGAAAACAGGTAAGGAGGGCACCTGGGTAGCTCAGTGGTTGAGCATCTGCTTTTGGCTCAGGTCGTGATCTCTTTTAAAAAGAGAAAAATAAAACAGGTAAGGAATTATAAATTGCACATTTCTGTGTTAAAATTATTCTTTCCAATAACACAAAGGCAGATGAATAAGATTTTAGTATACATGCAGATAAACTAATGGGTAAAGTAACAAGAGGTTCAGGGAGTTTATGTCAGCAAATCCCTGAGGTGTTTTTTTCTCTCTCTCCCTCTCTTTCTCTCTCAATTTCTACATTTTCTCCAATTGACTTGATCACTTCCACTTACAAGTAGCTTCATAACATTCAATGACAATATGCCTAAAAGTGAATTTACATTTTTCACCCAGTCAGCTCTCATGATCAGCTTCCATTTATAACACTTCCATTTTCTATAGTCATTCAGGCTTGAAAGCTGACAATCTTTGGCTCACCTCTATTCTTTATTTTTTATATCTAACCTATCACTGGTTAATTATTCTTCCTAAATATGTTTCAGTATGAAGTCCTTTCCATTTTCACAATGTTTGGCTATTCAAAATCCTTAACACCTTCTGTCTGAGAATTATATACCCTATGAATGAGTATACCACTCCCTAATGCTAATTCTTGCTCACCATTGACCCATAGGTTAATCTTTCTAAAAGATCACTTTCTTGGATGCAGTTCTCTGCTTAAAAATCTCCAGTGATTCCCCAGTGACTATTTGTTGAACAAGTAAGAGCAATTAGTATCATTAATTATTCTCCTATGACTCTGATTCAAACAAGCAAGGAGTGGGAGTGGAAGTAGGTCTGACTTATCACAGGCACCTTAAGGTATCAATATGTTGTCAACAAAATGAAATGTCTCCTAGAACTACTTAGCCCAACAAGAAGAAAAGGGGAAAAAAAAGAATATTGGAGGGAGAAGGAAAAGGAGGGATGAAGAGAAGAAAAGAAAGAGAGGGAGGAAAAATGGAAGAAAAGGGAAGATAGAAAATGGATGAGAGGAAGAAACTCACCTAAGAATAATGCATAATTTCTTCTTTCCAGATTGCTTCTTTGCTTTCAACATCTGGATTTCTCTTTTCATGTAAGGCTAGTTTTTAATAGAAAACAAGTTTGTTCTAAGTCAAGGGAAAAAAGTAAAACTCATGAAACTAAAGAAAAAACACATGATTTGCCTTGATTTTTATGCTTTCCTAGAAGATATTAAACCAAGATAGCTCTCTATTCCAATTTTCCAATTTAGAAAAGGAAAGTAGAAAAAATATCTTTGTGGCTTTCTCTCATAAAAGTCAGAACATCCTGTATATTTGAACCTTGCATGGCTCAGATCTGGCGCTTAACATTTTTCTTCTTTTAAGATTTTTTTTTTCTGCCACCTTTGCTTATGTGATGATTAGTTTGCCAAAGAGAATACTGAGGCTGAGAAACGGTAGTCTATGCTTAGACTACAGTAAGGTGCTTTACTGGCACAACATATAGAAAATAAACAACTTTAAAACTGTCAAGCAAGTTTCTCAATTAATCTGTGCTTTTAAGAGTGAATACAGAAGCGAAACTGAGAGAATGAAATTAATGATAAAAGTATCCTTCAAAAAAAAAGTATCCTTCAACCAGAAATAATTCTGTTTTAAAGAAGAAGGAATAATAAGTAATAGCTGCTTCTAATTTTAATATTGAGTTTGGTTCTTTAAGTCACCCTGTAGAAAATCCATTGGTAGACCCTAATGTGAAAGAGTGGAGTTAAGGTCTTTTAATTAAATTTAAAGATTTTTCTACCCATGGGAAAGGGCATAATTAGCTGTTTTCTAATGCATTTGACCTGAAGATGCTTGAATCAGCAGATAATTGAATGTATTAAAAGAAGTCGCAAATTCTAATTATGAGACTTAGTTGTTGGAGTAGGAGAAAAAAGAAGTGATTCATTATTTATTCAAAAGAGTTTATACAAATGTAGAAAGAGGTAAAGAAACAGGCAATTACCAAATGTCTCAGGCCCAAGACTGTGCATCTTCACATGGTGACTCTTAGGAGGGGAATTGGGCAACTTAGAACTTCAGTCTAATTTGTTATTTCCACACAAGATCTCAATCTGAATGCCAAATAAATCACCACTTATAGAGTGAAGTGCTCAAAGCAGTAGAACGTACCAGCTGGACTGATGCCTGCATCACAGATTAACTGTGATATATTGGGCTTTGGTATGTTGCTGTACTGTTTCTGAGGGCACATACATACAAATCTATAGGCTAACAAGCTGTGCTCAAATGGAGTGCTACTGAATAATTACTTGGGTCATAGGATGCTTACAAAATTTGAGTAAGGCATGGTCTCCTTTCAAAGGAAAACAGTGGGGCAGCCCTGGTGGCTCAGTGGTTTAGTGCCACCTTCAGCCCAGGGCATGATCCTAGAGTCCCGGGATCGAGTTTCACGTCAGGCTCCCTGCATGGAGCCTGCTTCTCCCTCTGCCTGTGTCTCTGCCTCTCTCTCTGTGTCTCTCATGAATAAACAAATAAAATATTTAAAAAGAATAAAGAAGAAATCTTCTAAAAAAATAAAATAAAGGAAAACAGTATTATAAAACCCGTGGGAAATTATTTTATTATCATATCACTTAAATATTGATACATGTTAAAACTATGAACTTAAATATATATTCTTACATGTACTAATTTGGGTACAACTTAAAAAACAAAACCGTCTATAAAATAAATACAAACAATAAATAAAAGTCAAATTAAAAATTTAATGTGATAGATACTAGTGTTTTGTTGAAAATGAGTCTCCATTCAAAACCCAGATGCCCATGACACAGATTCTGTTGTGTTTGTTATGCCTAACTATTCTGTGTCTTGTGGTGATTCAATTCTTCATCACTCTTCCTTATTTAAACTAATGAAAAAGTGATCTTCCTATTATATGCCATGATGATATTTGGCTTTCACTGGCATTAATAAATCATTTAAGTGTTAAGTCAACCTTTTATCTCTCTTATTGGTCCTATATAATTACTGTAGTAATATCACTCCGAATAAAACTAAAACAAACATAAATTCAGATGCTAAATATATTGTGTACAGCAATATTTCATGATTTTGCTCTCTTAGCAGATACAGAGGGTATTGTTTCATTCTATGCATTCATGCATTCATTTATTCAACAAATAATGCTTGCTATGTATTAGCCACTACAAACGATGATGATGATGATGATGATGATGATGAAGATGACAGTGATGAGAGTGGTGATGATGATGATTAGTGTTGCCCAATCTCTGGTCAAGAAAATAAAAAACCTTAAAATTAGATATTCAGTGATAAATCATATATCCAAAGAGCTATAATTTCAGGCTAAGTTAAAGCCAGTATAGAAGTGTATGAATATGGTTAAGAAGTTTGAAAGTAGCAAATCATATCTCATTGGAATGAGAAATATGGCTCAAAATTAGAAATGACTACAACAACAATAACAATGATGATGATGATGATGATGATGCTACTTTATACATACTATTGAGTTTCTATCAGTCACTAGTTAGTCATTATCTTATTTAATCTTCATAGCAACCTAATGAGACACCTATTATATTTAGCATTTTCTAAATAAAGTAATTGATACCTAGAAACACAAAGTTAGTAGTGATAGAAGTAAGACTTTAAAACAGGCAGAATAATTCTAAAGTGTGTTTATATTTCTACATGAAACAGTTGGTATTTCAATTGGACATTTTTCATTATTAACAAAATGAATTGAGTACATACAATATATTGTATGGCCTGGGATGCCAAGTTAAGTAGTTCACATAATAATGGTCTTTAATAAATTATATGTCACATATGTATATATTAAAAAACCATTAATAATAAAATACAGTGTTATGCATTTAATAATAGTATGATAAATTATATGTGTCAACTTGATTAGGTCACAGGGTACCCAGGTATTTGTTCAAATGACATTCTGAATGTTTCTATGAGTTGAATAGCAAACTAAAAACTTGAAAGGCATCCAGTTTACTCATAGAAATATTTCCTAAGTTCCACTGCTGAATTCCACTGTGGGCATCTGGTTAGCTGGGCCATATTTTCTAGAAGAGAGAGTGAAATCTGCTGCTACTGCTACTTTTTCTTTCCAAATCCCACTGACCCTAGAGACATTTATAATATTTGAAAGCTCATTGCACAGGAAGCTAAAGAACTTGGGTGAGAATTTGTGAAAGGCAGATCTACATTCCTAAAGTCTTTAGAACTGAGAAGACTTACAGGAAAGACACTTAATACATGTCTCATGAGGGACATGCCTAGAGTAGAGGATGAACAAGAATAGTGTGAGTCTCTCTAATCCTACAACCAAGTTTTGACCCAGCTCAATTTCTTGTTGAATTGAGATGATCTGCTGTTCATCTTATCTGTGGAACATGGGAAGAGAGAAACCATGACTGGTGCAATATAACATCCCCAGATTCTCTAAGGCTCTTTGGTACACAATGTCTAGTACATAATTTTTAAAAATTAGAAATAAGAAGAGACTAGGAAATATCACAGGAAAAGAAGACAACATCAAAAACATCATAAACAGAACCACATATGATCTAGATATTGGAGTTAACCCACAAAGACTTAAAAATAGCTTTGATTAATATGTTCAAAAAAAAAGGACAAGGTGCACACAATAAATGAATGGATCAAGGGCTTCAGCATAAAATTGGCATCTATTGAAATAATTGAATGGATATTATGGAACTTTAAAATTTCTTAAATATATGTATCTGAAAGTAATAGCTATGTTAGATGGATTTAACAGAAGATTGGAGACAGCAGGATTAGTAAAATGAAAAACATTGGACAGTAAGATAGACACATGGGAACATGTCAAAGGCACTGATAGTTGAAGGCCCAAAAGGAAAAAAGTGAAAGAATGAGGCAGGAATGATATTTGAAGAGGAAATGACTGAATATTCTTTTTTTTTTAATTTTTTTAATTCTTATTTATTTTATGATAGTCACACAGAGAGAGAGAGAGAGGCAGAGACACAGGCAGAGGGAGAAGCAGGCTCCATGCACCGGGAGCCCGACGTGGGATTCGATCCGGGGTCTCCAGAATCGTGCCCTGGGCCAAAGGCAGGCGCCAAACAGCTGTGCCACCCAGGGATCCCATGACTGAATATTCTAATGAGGAATTCAAAGGCAGAAAAACATGCAGAATATCAAGGATAAAAAGGAAATCCTAAGAAGTGACAGAGAGTTTTTAAAAACATTACTTTTAAAGTAGTAACTATACGAATGGCAACTAAATTCTCAACAGAATGAGTGCATACCAGGAACAATAGAATATCACTTCTAAGTGTAGAAAGGGTAACTGCCAACTTAAGATTCTATATGTAATAAAAATTTTACTTCAAAAATGAAGGTAAAATAAAGCCATTTTTAGATAAAAATTCTTTTTATTTTCTTTTCCTTTGTGTGTGTGTGTGTGTGTGTGTGTGTTTGTGTGTGTGTACTAGAGAACCCACACTAAAAGAAAATCTAAAGGGAATTCTTCAGACAAAAAATCATCCCAGTTGAAAACTTGACAAAGCAGAAAAGAAAGAAAAATATTATTGGGTCATTTTGAAGGAATATTAACTATACAAAATTATACTGTCTTTTCCAGTTGTAATACATGTAGAAATAAAATACTAAACAAAAATTACTTAAAAGAGGGAATAAATAGAGCTTAAAGGTCCTGAGGTTCAAGCATTATCAGGTTTGGGATAAAAGTAATAATTTGTATTAGATTTTAATAAGTCAAGAATGAATTATTATGTATTGGACATCTATCAAGATAATATAAAACTAGTTTGTCAATAGAATGAAAATGCTGTTACCAGTTATTTCATAATTTTAATACAATTGAGAAAATATGAATGGTAATAGTTGTACTTGGGCCTAATCAGATACCTATTGGGCCTTAGATTATCAATTACATATTTAATTATATCTGAAAAGAATAAAATTTAAAAAGTCAAGGAAGTCTCAGTATATATCATTGGAAATTATGTCTAAAACATAAGATGTAACGAGATTTTATAATGTAGTTAGCAATCTGGGAACAAAAGTACATCTCATCCTTTCAACATAGAGTCACCTTTCAATACTCAACTTCCATGTGGAGATTCAAAGATCCACAAAAAATCAGGGTACTCCCAGTAGTCAGGATCCCAAATGCATAATGAAAATAATAAATATAAGATTTTATAAAAGGGAGTATGCCATGCTAGAATTATCAAGGAAATCTTCAAGAAACAGGTAGAATCTAAAGTAGGCCCTAAAATATAAAAAACACATTTCATTTCTTGATAAAAATGTACTGCGAAGAAGAGAACAAAATGCATCTCCCATAACCTTTGGCTAGAAATGGAAAATGAAATCGAATACTAATAATAAAGATCTAAAAAATAATAAAAATCTAAATTTGGATATTTACCTCATAGTAATATTAGTTCTGAGAATGGGCAATTGGACAGGATGAATGACATGGGTTGGGAGATAATTTTGTTTGGAAAAGAGACCTTAAAGTTTCCTCTCACTTTATACTTTGCCGCAAATAGAGGATCCAAGTTGGGAAATCTACATGGATTCTTTCTCCTGAGAAACAAGAACATAAGAGAACTGAATACCAATTTGCACAGTGAAATGATTAAAAGAGTAAAAAAGAAACCACACAGAGGTCCTCAAGTATCAGAGCTATGTCTTCACAAAATGGCTTTTTATTCTTGTAAAATTTTGAAAGTTAATTATCTTACTCAACCTGAGAAGTAAAACTAGAATTATTTTAAGCAGTGATTCTTAACGTTGATGATTAATAAGAAAGCATACGATTGTTTTTAGGTGTCTTTATTTTTTCTAGTCTTGTCCTTAAAACACTATCACTATTCATTATAGATTGGCTCATAGTTCTAATATGTTGTTTTAACATGCAATTTTTTGTTGTACTTGTAAAAATTGTAAATTAAAGGAAGCATGAGTTCTAACACCAGTCTCAATTAACCATGGCTATAACCATATTCATTAATTTGAACCATGAATTTATTACGCAGTTATCACTATGCAACTGTTGATAATTTATCTAGATATAGTTTATGGATAAAAAAATGATTCTATTTGTTTGCTTGGAAAAATCCAAACTATGAGGAAATATTCATTGTCCCTAGTAATGCAATGCAAATACTATGACTAGATGTGCAGCATGATAATATAAGTAAATAGGTGATTACTCATGATCCCCATGGCTTAAGGGCTGGGGAAATAAATCTAGAGGTAAGATATACATTGCTGAATTGGATCCTCCAGAGAACATATAACAACTCTAGCATAATTATGCAGTGAGACTTGGAGTGGCAGCTATGGAATAACTAGCACTTCCATTTTCAACATTTGGCTATCTTTAAACCTAACTTTCTCTTATACCAAATGTCTGAAAGTCTCTACAAAATGTTTAGCATATTTTAAATACAGTAACTTTACAAATACTTGATAATTTTAACTAACTTATAAACTTCAGATACACTTTGTAACTCCATGAAAACAGTTTTGTTCCTGAAACAAATCCTCTGTGGCTCTAAGTCCCTAATTATATCTGGTTTTGTTTTAGATCTCAACTAAATTTTTTAAAAATACTTTCATCATGTTTGAAGTAAAATAATTAATGAAATTTACAAAAATTTAACAAAATTTACACATAATCTCTGAGGCATTGCTAACCAATCACCAGCACACAAAATGTTTCTTAGAAGTTGCATGACAACACATCATTCTAAATTTGGTTACTCCCAGAGAGTCTAAAGGAACATTATCAAAAGATATGGCTCAATGAATATGTAGCCTCAAGTAACTGAATAATTAAGTTATGATTTAACCCAATAATATCATTGTCTTAATTTACTGTATATTTTGCAGCTTTTCTTTCTATGTGGAGCATATAAGGTACATGAAACAAATCTGAAGTAGTATTCCCTAAAGCATACTGTCCCAGACCTAAAAGCCCAATTCCTCCAAAATTCAGTATTTATTCTGATAAGGTAAATCCAATATGCTGACATCCTCTATTTTAAAAAATCCTATAACTAAAGATCAATAAGCACATATGATAAATTACAAGATAGCAAAATAGTAGTGCCAAGGTAAATTATTAAAGTAAGTTATGGATATTTGTAATATCAATACTCACTCTTGGGGTTTTTTTGCTAGCCTTGCACATTATTGAGTGATTGTTTTATGGCTAATGTGTTAACCCTAAATGTCCTGAAAAGTCATTAAGAATTGGCACTTACAACTTAATCTGGAATATCAGACGTAGTGTTACCAGAGAAATGGGACTCAAATATCAAGGGAACCAACAGTGAAACTAAATTCATATTGAACCAATGAACAGCTTCTATAGGGTTTATATGTTGCTCCTACCTAAGCTCAGGATTGTCCCTAAAGTCTACATGGGAAACAGTGAAGGACACCCAATTGCCAAGGTTACAAAAATGTGCCCAAGAGGAGTTAGGCATTTGCAAGAACCAAATCTATGAGTTCTCCACTCTTTCAACTGATCCCGTCCTCACCCCTTAGCCCTGATATGCTTCATTCTGCTCAATCCTTAGGTGAGAGTAGCAAGAAGTTGTAACTGCATAACAGAAACAAAATTATTAAAAATGAATAAAGATTCATAGCCTCAACCCCCTCTTGCCACCAGTTAGGAAAAGTCCTGGCTTTGCCTCTTTGTCATTTTCTTCTTCTCTGATTTTAATCACAGAGGTGAATAAATATTAAGAAGAATGTTCAGAATGTGAGTGATGGAAAAAGAGGTTTTGGAGAGGTTGAGAAGGTTGAAAGACACAGAAGAAAGGAATGGGGTGTGGAGACATGCGGTACAGAGGATGAAGGATTGGATATTCTTTGACATTCTGCAAGGGAGGAAGCAAGAAGTGACCACTGGAACTGTATGAAATTACTTTTGGTCACTTAACTGTGCTTCCTTAAATGTGAGACTTCACCAAGACTGGAATTTTCAGGCAAAGCCCCCCGCCATTAGCAAAACAATGGGAAATAGAAACAGAAGCAGAACCCTAATGTTCCCCTGACCAAGGGCCACAGGATTGGGTAGAGCCTATGAGAACAACTGAGGAGAAATAGGTTGGCTGGAGAATAGAATAAATATAAACAAAGAAAAATTCAAAATAATGACCAGTGTTCAGAAACTGTTCAGTTTTACATTGGGATTGGGACAATAATTATGCAAAATTTTTATACATTTTCCCCTTTATATATCACTGAAACCATGGTGTACCTAAAATTAATACATAGTTTAATGTAGCTTTTTCCTTGTAAAGCTGTTATTGAATCAATGGTGAATCATAATCTACTGTAAGCTCCATGAATATAAGAGAACTATTTTGTATCATCATTATTATTAACTCTTTATTCAGCTCAAACTACTGTACACTATTGTGCACAAAGCTGTAACATAATAAATGCTCAACAAATATTTATTGAATGATATTTTCTAGAAATTTGTCATTTTAATGTGTGTCACATGGGTAAATCTGTTATAAATGTTACTGCATTTAATCCTTTCAGTACCCCTGCATTATAGATATTATCATGTTAATTTCACAGGTGCTGGAAACTGCATCTCAGAGAGGGTAAGAAACTTGGTGAAAGTTCCAAATTTGGAAAGAGATGGAGCTGCTTTCAAATCCATGTCTAAGGCCTCAAAAACACAGTCTTAACGTTATACTATGTTGTTTCAAGAGAAGAATTCAGTAGACAAATTTAATGAAAGTTCAAAGGAGGAGAGAAACAAGCAGAATCCAAGAACAGAGTCTGAGTGGAAGGGTTATAGTTGGAGTCAGAGAGCATTGAGAAAAGATAAGGGACCACATGAGGAGCTGTCCCTGCCCTAAGCTAAATACCAGACAAAATGGGTCCCTGACTACTAAAAAAATTTGCATTGTCAACACCATTCTTTAACCATATAATACTCAATTCTGTTCCTCCTGAGGAATGCACAACACCCCATCCAAATTTCAGATCTGTGTAAACTCACCAACTAGAACTTACTATATAATTGAAGGCATTAATTTTTCAAATAGTGATTTATTGATCCAATGACCAAAATAAGTTCCCAAAAGTGTTTAACATACTCCAAAGGAGCAATTTGTTATACCGGAGGAAAGTAACCTTCCTCCTCAATCACTGTGACTTACAGAGATACATACTTTGCATTTATATTACACGAGCTAAAAGTATTATGTTGAAGCTCACAGATGCCATTCACATAAACAAAGGGAATTGATGCCAGTCAACTCCTGCTAATGTACAATAAGCACAGAATAACAAAGAGGACTATGGCCCATATTCAGTAGCCCCCGAGCCAGTTGTAAAGAGGCATCATCTAAAGTGGTAAGCAGTGATATCACTTCCTTCTGCACACTGTTCTGTTCTGCAATTTCATCCATTCCATGGGTCCTCCCCTTGTAAACTATGAGCCTTCTTTCTCCTGACTACAATGCATCCTACAGTTGATAACAAATTGCAGCTGTCCACTAGCTTATTACATCTTCTCAATGACCAAAATAAATCCATATTCGTGTAAATGTGCCTTTTCCCTCGTAGAAGTTGAAATCGGTTACACATAGTTAATCATACTAGTGTTACCTCTACGGTCAGAAACCATCATTAAGTCTCTCCTTAGCCTACTTCCAAACTCAGTAGTCCAGATGAGTTCAATTTTTCCCAATCAACCCTCTAATCATTTTCATTTTTATTCTCATTTCCTCTGGAACCTATCCAAATTCTCTATATCTCAGATCAATAATATGATTGAAATTAATCTCACCACAATAGCAGTTAAGACTAAAACCACATGAACTATACTGGGAGAACCACTTCATATTTCCAATGCTTGCCTTTTAGAGCTTGATGTGAAATGTGTTATTAACTTTGCTACTTCATAATATATGCCTTATTCCACTATATTTATAGAATCTAACTGAATCACATCAGCTCATGTTCAAGTTCTACTTACCGCCTCAAGATGGTGTTCTGGATTTTACTTATTTTTTCCTGAGTGAATGATATTGAACATGTCAATTAAAATATTAAGCTTAACAATTTATCCAATTTCTAATGACATTTTAATTTTAATTTCAATAGGCCTAGTCTAAGTTATACTGTCCATATTGAAGTATGCTTATATATAATATATATACATATATAAAATATTACAATCCTTTAGAAAGGATTTCTAAGAGTAGCTAATCATAGAATCATGTAATCTTAGAGGTCGAAGAACATTATGTCAGATTCTGTTCCTTCAGAGGCACAAGACTAGTTGCCTTGATTTTCAGAAAAGGGAGATGGCAAATTCTGTGGTCATATGGTATACATTCCATCCCACCATCAAGAATGTGAATTCTAATGAGCTTGACATAGATACTATCATAAGGAAATAACATAAAATACAAAGATTATTTAAAAGATGCATCAAAGATGTGCATCATAGAATAGACAGAGGAAATAATTATGAATTATAAATTATAATTATATTATAAATTCCCTAAATAAAATTGCCAACACTAAGAATATGATTAAATGCTTCTACTAGAGTCAGTCATTTTTAACTTAACAGAGGGAAATAAATCCTCCATATATAATTTTAGTGTACCTTTTTTGATGAGTTTGCTTCCAGAACACAGATATCATGAAAACTACTGCTAAATCTAAGCCAAAACAGGGAAAGAAATTAACATCAACATCATTAGACATGTAGATCCAGGCAAGCCCACCGCTATGGCCATCTGATCTACAAATGTGAGGAGACTGGAAAAAAAAATTGAAAAATTTGAGAAGAAGGCTACTGACATGGGAGAGGGTTCTTTCAACTATGCCTGGATTTTGGATAAGCTGAAAGCTGAATGTGAGCACGGGATCACCATTGATAACTCTATGTGGAAAATTGAGACCAGTAAGTATTGTGTTTTTGTCATTGATGCTCCAGGATACAGGTACTTTATCAAAAACATGATTCTAGGTACATATCAGGCTGTGCCTAAAATTTTCTGCCTGATTGTTGTTGCTGGTGCTGGAAAATTTGAAGCAGGTATATCCGAAAATGGTCAGACCTATAAGCATGCCCTTCTGACTTACACACTAGCTGTGAAACAACTAATTGTTGGTGTTAAAAAAAAAAAAATGGATCCCAGGACACTTGGGTGGCTCAGCGGATAAGAGTCTGCCTTCAGCCCAGGGTGTGGTCCTGGAGACCCGGGATCGAGTCCCACATCAGGCTCCCTTGCATGGAGCCTGCTTCTCCCTCTGCCTGTGTCTCTGCCTCCTTCTCTCTGTATCTCTCATGAATAAATAAAATCTTAAAAAAATAAATAAATAAATAAAATAAATAAAATAAAAAAATAAAATAAAATAAATGGATTCCACTGAAACATTCTTCATCCAGAGAAATATCAAGGAAATCATTAAGAAAATCAGCACCTATATTTGGAAAACTGGCTGCGGGCCAGACACAGTAGCATTTGAGCCAGTTTCTGGTTGGTATAGTGACAACATGCTGGAGCCAAGTACAAACATGGCTTGATTCAAGTGATGGAAAGTCACCAGTAAAGACGGCAATGCCAGTGGAACAATACTGCTTGAAGCTCTGGATTGCATTCTGCCACCAATCCATCCAATTGACAACCCTTGGGTTTGTTCTTCTAGGATGTCAACAGAATTGGTGATGTTGTTACTGTCTCTGTGAGACTGTGTTCTCAAACATGGCATTATGGTCATTTTTGTTATCATCAATGTTACAACTGAAGAAAAGTCTGTTAAAATGTACCATGAAGTTTATTTTTTTAAAGATTTTATTTATTTATTCATAAGAGACATAGAAAGAGAGCAGAGACATAGAGGGAGAAGCTGGCTCCCCATGGGGAGCCCGATGTGGGACTCAATCCCAGGACTCCAGGATCAGGACCTGAGCTGAAGGCTCAACCACTGGGCCACCCAGGTACCCTGTACCATGAAGTTTAAATGAAGCTCTTCCTTGGGAGAGTGTGGAGTTCAGTGTCTAGAATGTGTCTGTCAGAAATGTTCATCATTGCAGTTGGGTGGTGATAACAAAAATAACCCACCAATGAAAGTAACTGGCCTCACTGCCTGAATCACCCACACCAAATCAGTGCTGGCTATGAACCTGTGCTGGATTGTCACGCAGCTCACGTTGCTTGCAAAGTTTGTTGAGCTGAAGAAGATCAATCACCATTCTGGTAAGAAACTGGAAGATGGCCTTAAATTTTTGAGATCTGGTGATGTTGTCATGGTTGATATGCTTTTTGGAAAGCTTATATGATGAGAGCTTCTCTGACTATTCTCGGGATCATTTGGCCATTTCTTATTTCAAATGGACCATTGCTGTGGTTATCATCAAATCTGTGGAGAGAAAAGTTGCTGGAGCTGGTAAGGTCATCAAGTCTTCCCATAAAACTCAGTAGGCTAAATGAATATTATCTCTAATAACTGCCACCTCAGTCTTAATCAGTGGTGGAAGGTCTAGAACTGCTTGTCTCAATTGGCCAATTAAGTTAAATGGTAAAATCTCGTTAATGATAAAAAATGCAATGTAAAAACTTACAGGGAAAAGAGGATGTTTTATGTATCATTTATTTTTTTCTATAACAATTTTAAGTTAGTTTTTAAAATCAGTACTTTTTAATGGAAACCATTTGACCAAAAATCTGTCACAGAATTTTGAGACCTATTAAAAATAAAGTTTAATGAGAAAAAAATTCAGTGTAAAAACAAAATACAAAACTATACATATAAAATCATACACCTAAATCAAAAGAAAATGAAGATATATAGATACCTGGATAAATATATACACATATGGAAATGTAGAAAAATGGCTATAGGTATTCAATCAATAGCAGTAATTGTCTCTTGATATTTACAGGTGATTTTTGTTTATTTCTTTTCTAAAATTCCCTGTTTTCCCACTTGTATGTCTTTTTTATTTATTTTATTTAGTTAGTTAGTTTTAGTATAATTGACAAAAAATGTTAAGTCTCACGTGTAAAATTTAGTAATTTGACAAGTAAATACGTTATGCTATGTTCACCAGAAGTGTAGCTATACATCAGTATTACAATATTATTAACTGTATTCCTTATGCTGTGCCTTTTATTCCCCTGACTTATTGGTTTCATAACTGGAAGCTGTATTTCCCTCTCCCCCCACCCATTTTGCAACTTCCCACCCTATTCCCCTCTGGCAACCATTAGTTCTACGTATCTATAGGTCTGATTCTGCTTTTTGTTTGTTTATTCATTTGTTTTTTTTAGATTCTACTGCATCTGCATTACATCTTTAACTTGCAATTAAACTACTTTTATTTTGGAATTTTGTAAATCCACAAAATTAATCATAAGTCTTCTTTTTGCAATCCTTAGCTTGATTGCTGGTAAGCCAAGGAATTTAATTTCATGGCTAACCCAAATCACCAATTTAAAATAATAAAATAAAACACACTCCACTCCCAAAATTGTATTTCTCCATGGGTGACAACAAACTAATATCTGGGCCACAATAAAAGACAAAAAGATCTATAGAAAATCTTGGAAATATGACGAAGGTGAGTTGGTTCAGGCATGGAAAAGTCTAAACTTAAAACAGAAAGTCCAGGAAAACTTCTGTACAATTCTGATTTCAAAGTAGAGGGTAAATAAAAATCACATAAATTACAGTGGAGAAACCTGAAAAACATTATCTGAGTCAATTGATCAAGATCAATATCATTAGTAGTAACTCATGTTGATTGCATGAGTATGTGACTCTTGATATAATGTGATAAAAGTGGTACTTTACCTCTTTAGTCTTTTTCCTCCAAACCCATAACCTCAGTCTAATAAGGACGAAAGCATCATACAAATCCCAGTTGAGAGACTTTCTTCAAAATACCTGACTAGTACTCCTCAAAACTGTCAAAGTCACCAAAAATAAGGAAAGTCTGAGAAACTGTCACAACCAAGAGGAGCCTAAAGAAACATGATGGTTAAATGTAATGTATTCTGTATGGGGTCTAGAACACTAGAACAGAGAAAAGATAGTAAATAAGTAAATACAAATAAATAAGAAATCTGATATAGCATGGAATTTAGTTAATAATAATGTATCAATGTTGGTTCATTAGCTACATAATAGGTACCATAATGTAAGGTATTAATAAGAGAGAAAACTGGGTGTGAGATATATTGGAAGTCTCTATATTATTTTCATGACTTTTCTGTAAACCTAAATCTATTAAAAAATGGAAAGTCGATTTAAAAATTATACATACAGGGGATCCCTGGGTGGCTCAGCGGTTTAGCGCCTGCCTTTGGCCCAGAGTGTGATCCTGGAGTCCTGGGATCGAGTCCCACGTCGGGCTCCGGGCATGGAGCCTGCTTCTCCCTCCTCCTGTGTCTCTGCCTCTCTCTCTCTCTCTCTCTCTCTCTCTATGTCTATCATAAATAAACAAATCTTTTAAAAAAAATTATACATACATGCAAAGAAACCTTGTATGCACAGAGTATTCTACTAGTGCTGACATCATTGACACCCCTCCTCAACTACAAGCTCTTGAAACAAGGTACTGTTTTATCCACCTTTGTATTTCCTACAATGCTGAAAGCCTGTCTTTTATACAAGTACAGGATAAATGTCCACAAAATTGAAAGACAAGAAGATCCAATGTCTGGGGTCCTGCTAACTGCGTAGTAATAAAGCAAAATTTTATATTGAGATGCGCTTTTTCCACTCCTAGCAACTATTGCAGAATTTAATCTTACTTTGAGAGAAAGACTCATAATAGTGGCCTGAAATTGAAAGAAAGGCAAATAAACACAGATTAGTAGCCTCGGGACTACTGACTACATATAAGGAATCCCATAGAACCTATAGGTGTCTTCATTTACAAAATTACCTAACAATGCTGTTGCTTAAAGCTTGAAACTCAAAACAGGGAGACCATATCAAAGAAGAAAATACGTAAGACCTGAATTTTGAAGGTTGTTCTGAGAATTAGCTGAAAAAAATACATGTGAACGCCCTTTGAAAATCACCACACAAATAGCAGTTCTTAAATTTCCTCAGGTGTGGAGCACCTGAAAGTCATAGTGCTCCTTGGAGATCACAATGAATACTAATGTGTTGAATTGCAGTAGAGGAACCATTTTAGTGGCAGAAAAGAGAACAATGTGATGCAGAATGAGATCACAACTATATGTACACGCAATACACACAAACATGCACAAATACACACACACAAATGGTTAGACTCAGCTTAACGGTGCATTAATGATTTCTTCCATTATTATTCATTTGATATTTTGTTCTTTCCTTTTTCTGTATCTGCTTGTTAATTGTACGTATGTCTTCAACACCAAACTATAAGCCAGCACATATGTCTTGCTAGTTCTCGTATATCATAGAGTTTGGCACATAATAAACACTTATTCAACACGTTTCTTGAGCACTTACTAGAAGTTGTGAACTAAGAGTTAAAGGCCAAGATTGCTGTTCTCATGGTACTAACATGGTAATTCTAATAGGTTAAATGGGGAGAAAGTAGACCTGGGAAAGAGGGAATGGGAGTTGGAAAGGGAAACAGCAGTATAAAGCAGAGTGATTGCAACTGAGAAAATGAGATTTGAGAAAAAAATGGAAAGAAGTAATGGTTGCAGCCAAGCAGATGTCTGGCAACAAACCATCCTGGGCAGAAAAATAGAGTATGGCTTCTAGGGTACGAGTTTACGTGGCATGTTGAAAAAACAGCCAGCAGGCCAGAGTGCATGGAGCCTTGTGAATGAAAGGAAGAAGGGTAGGCAAAGTCAGAGAGGGCCAGGCCACATTGGGCCTCATAGGACATGATAGAGATTTGTGCCTTACTCGGTAGTGAAATGGGGAACCATTGCTGAGTTTTTAGCAAAAGACATATCACCTGACCTACATTTTCAAAGGCTCACTCTGGCTCCTGGGTAGAAAGTAGACTAGGTAGTATCAAAAGCAGAAGCAAACAAACCTCTTGGGAGGTCAGTGCCATAATCTTTGGTGGCTCAGACCAAAGCAGTAGGTGTGGCCATGATGAAAATTAGTTGAATGCTGGCTACATCAAAGTAGAATCAATAGGATTTTATGATGGATTCAACAAATGGTTTAGATAGATAAATACTGGGCAATATTCATTTTTAGGCAAACCCTATCATGTGTTAAAATCTTAATAAACATTTATGGACAAAGGAGCTTAAAATAAAACAAAATCATATCTGCTGTATTGACATTATGTTTATTACATTTCTATTATTTTGACAATGACTAATTATTGGTCTTTAGCCTTGGAATATTGGCACCTGCCTTGCAGACTCCGAGGGCTTTGAGGGACAAAGTTTGAGAACCATGAAGCTGCACAAAAGTGAGGAATGATGATGCTGATATTGAGATTACTTCTCATGGGATTCTGGGAGAGGCATCTAATCTGTTAAAAAAAGGATGTCATCATCTGACTGCATCTGGAGCCATGCAGGTGGAAAGGTTCACAGTACTGAGTCCTGGATCTGACTCTGCTTACCAATCAATACCACTTTCTGGTGTTCATTATTTTGATAAAGTTATTAGCAAAGCAACAGTAAAAATTGAAGTGCTCCATAATCCTCAGCACCCACCATTAACTTCTGAAATATTATTGCATGTTAGCTTTTACTGTTACTTTACAAAAGCACTTACTGAAAGGCAGGGGAAGCCAAAAAAAAAAAAAAAAATCTGCTAATCTGCTGCTGGTAGTAAAGGGGAGGATGATCACCTCTTCACAGATTGTGAAAATTCCTCCCCCAGAGCAGTAGGGGGCACAGAGATCTTCTGAACCTCCCCCCCCCCCCCGACTTGGCCAGAAATTGATAGATATCATCTAGACTATATAGGGGACAGAACATGCCCCTCCAAAGATCAAGAAATGGGTGAGATGTGCTTCCTGCTTTCCTTCCTAATTCTTCTTGTGCCTTTCTTCTCTCTGCTTCCAGGCCTCCCAGGGATCCTAGCCTGCTCATAGAAAATGAAGGGAGATTAGCTGCACACATTTCACAGGCTCTCTGGTGAAGGGATGCTCACTACAGGCATATGTTGCAGAATGTCACTTGGTCCTCCTCTCAGCTATCAGGTGGGGGCATTATTTTATTTACTCAGAAGATACCGGAAGCAGATTTCCTCAGAGGGAGGGGGAGGATTTTGGCACTTGGGGTACATTCAGTTTCCCCAAATCGGCCACCACCAGCAGCAGCAGCAGCAGCAGCAGCAGCATTGTCCTCTAATTCCGTGCCTGATTCTCAGTCATGCTGAGAATGTAAGGCCCCAGTTTTTCTCTTAACAAAATGGTATCACTCTATATAAACTCTTCCTCACAGGGCCTTTCTGAAGACAAATGAAATAATGTCATCTGTTCAATACAAGCCTGTCCCCCCACAACTCAATGAAAGATGCTATGTGTTATGACCAAGCTTTCCCGTCAGCTGAATTCAGAGACTGCAGCTCACAGTGCTGCCTATGTTTATTCACGGTGCTCTCACATGGGAAAGTGGAGGCCTGGGCATTTGCATTTCTCCTGTGGTTCCACTCTCCTGGCCAAGAAACGCATGAAGAAGGGGCTTCACTGGCCCAGAGCCGCTGCTAGGATTCCATTCACGCCCAGCCCTCCCTGACAGAGAAAGCCCCGCACAAGAAGGCTGGGCTCTCATAAAGAGGGCTGCCAGATTCAGGAAGACGCGGCCGTTTGTTCGGCACCACAGGACCCTGTGTGACACTCCACGGCCTGGGCGAGGGACTGTCACAGCAGCCTTTCACAATTCAAAGAGGAAAGGAAAATAGCCTGCCTTTGAGCGTCAGAGATGTGGGAGAGGCAGGAATCAAATCATGAATAAATAAATAAAAACACCAACAGCTGTGATATTTAAAAACAGACAATCACTATAACAGCAAATGACAAGCCTGCAGCCTGCAGAATCTGCTAATAAACTGTCTGCTGTGACTGTTATTAAAGATAAACTTATGAGCCATGATTATTCAACCATTAAACCTAAGTGGAAATCAAAGAAAGAACTGTGTCAGATGATATATTTGGTGCTGCGTGGCCTAGGAAAATTACTCATCAGATTTGAATCCTGATGTCTCTGTCCTCTAAGGATTGGTCCCTTGAAATTTTGGCACCGTTTATGCAGAAGCTTTCTTCTCTTTTTCCTTTAATTATAATTTTAGTTTGCTAATGTGTGACATTTTGTTTTCAATAAATTGCTGTGATAAACACATCTCATCTCATTATCCATAGAATAATGGGAATGCCATTCAATTCAGCAAGGGCACAGTTACTAGAAGGCAAGACTGTAAGACCTTCCTCAGAGCCATCTACTGATTGGAGCACCTTCGATGCTGAGAACCTTGTTTAAAAAAGCTACCAAGAAGTCTGGATGGTGGGTAGCTTTGTCGAGAGGTATTAGCTAATGTAACTTCACAAGAATCCAGCAGAAGTCAGCTGATTCCCGGTTCACTTGGATCTCAATCACTGTCATGGCTATTACAGTCAGTGACACGGTTAATGGGAAGAGTGGCTTATTTTGGCAGAAACAACATTATAGAATAAGATTATTATATGAGCGTGCCATTTTGAAGACATAAAAGGATGGCCCAGATTGAAAATAATCTTCAGTTAATGTCCTATATTATTATTATTATACACAGGATGCAGCAGAGCATAACAGTGGAATCTGAGCTATTCAATGTGGTAGGATTTTCAAAGGTTGCCTTTTAAATCTCTGTTTGATATTAATATTTCCTAAGAGCTTTAAATGAGGAATTTGAAGTAATCCTCAATAATCAGGGTAATAGTAATTTTATTTTTTAAATAAGAAACACAACACCAGCTACTAAATTTGTACAACCTAGAGAGATACAAAGTGTGTGATAGGTCAGGGGATAGAGGGACAAAAAAACAAACAAACAAACAAACAAAAAAACTTCACCTTTTTTATATCCTGCCGTTTTGGTCTTGTTTTTGACCTTTCCACCTCACCCACCTGAGTCTCCATTTGATATCCCCCTTCCTCAGAGAGACTTGCTGTGGTTGGAGGTCCCCCTCCTCTGCACTCACATTGAAATAAATGTGCTTGCTGGGCACATATCACATACTCAGCAGATCTTTAAGAATAAATTAATAAATGGCCTAAGCACTTAGGTACACGCCTAATTCTGAAATTATTCCAGGTTAAGGAATCAACTGGGAAAATAAATAAACATGGTATTTATAGCACATATGAAATAGAAGTCAAGAGGCAAACTACCAGCTCTCTCTAAGTACCATGAGGATGAAATAGGCCCACATAAACTAGGACTAAAAATGGACTAGGGATGCTGGAACTACTTGTTCACATGAGTTACATTTATCCCGAATTCACAGAGGCCTTCAGGAAACTATAAGACAGTAATTCTCATACATGGTTGGACTTTAGAATCATCTGGCAAGGGTTTTTTTCTCCTTTTCAATTCAAATTCCCAGATCATTTCCCCAACCAGATAAAAATATCCAAGGGAGGGCACCCATGAATCTCTGTTTATATTTGATAACAACTTCTGAATAGGTGACTTAGCCTCCACCTGAACCTTACCTACTCTGTGAGCCACTTTGTGAGAGGAATGAATTCCTTGAAGTAGCTTTCCTGCCATTATTTTATCAAAACCAAGCTTAACACAAACATCTACCTAGTAACATAACAAGTAATACTCAGAACAATAGAACTCAATCATATGCTAAATCCCTGAATATCACAAAATAAAAATGGAGCTGAAATAAGCCTCTTTAGATTCAATAGGTAAATGCTACAGTATGATCTAGGAAATAACCAAAAGCTTATCTTTTATACAATGGGCATCTTGATAATGAAACTTTGCTCAGGAGTAGAGCCACATGCTGCCTCTAAAGAGACTCTCCTGCTCCCAAAGACCCAGCAACAATCTAAAATGCTGTTTTCATTTTGTGATGTGAGAGCAGAATGTGCCTTGTTCTCATGACAGATGGGTTTCTTAAAAGTTGTGTAAACTTGGAGTTTTTTTAGGTAGTTGAGCTGACGAGCTCACTATTTAAAGAAAACATGAAATGAATTTTGTTTGCATTAAAAATATTTTTTAAGTTTTTATTTAAATTCTGTTTAGGTAACATACCATGTGCATTGAAAAATATTTAGAGCTCCTAAACTACCTCTGAATGTGTGTTTTATCTGAGTTCTTAATACTTTAGAACTGCGTAATAACTGTTATTATGTGGGCTTAGACATTATGCTGTCCTCTGAGACACAAAACCACATGTAACAAAACTCTGCCATAACCTAGAAATCATTAGAAAACCAGTCATAGTGAAATTTTGGAAAAAAGGACACATCTGCTCTATCAGAAAACTATGTTCCTAAAAACATAATTTAATGGTTGATATTACACTCTAAGGTCAACAGTTTTTAATGTGGGTACATCATTATTTTAAAAATGGAAAAGATTATGATGTGCTATACTTGATACCAAATTTTCAGAAATATGAAAGTTCCTTAATGTGAGTCATGCCATTGAAACCTGCACTTACATGAAACTTTAATTTTCCAACTTTATTTGCATGATCCATTTAATTGTATCATCCTCATTAGACAAAAAGACTTTTTAAAAATTATGTATGGGAATTAAGCCATAAAGCAAATATACACTATTATTTTTATCCCCATTTTACAGATAGAAAAAATAGACTCAGGGAAATTAAGAGTTCTGTCCAAGGTCACACAAGGAGTCAATGACAGAAATGGAAATTCAATTCACAATTTCTGGCTCCCAAGTCATTTTCATCAGACCATGAATACAAAGAAGCAGCTTGCAAATGTTAATGAACAATTCCCTTTGGCTCCATATAAAGTAGAGCCAAGAATGTCATTTCATAGGGACCAGAAATGAATTCTTGGCCCCAAATAGAATTGCCATATTTCTATCCAAAATTTAGCATATATTTAGACCGAAGCCAGCAATAATGGCCTTTTCGCCAATAGTGGTTTAAAAAAAAAACGAATAGAAAAAAAGAAAAAAGTTTCTCAACAAAGTTATCCTTTGCTTTGAGCAAAATATATGAGTCAGTTGGTCTTTGGGCAAAATGAAATGAAAAATTCATCACCTGGGATGACTGTTCATATAAAAGGCCTTACAATCAAGAAGCAATTATAGTCTGTATGTGGTAAACCTTCATCTTAAAGCTATAAGTAAAATGATAAATATCAGATTCTTCTCACTGGGAATACCTTGGGAAAGTGGAATGGGGAGAGAGGCAGGAAAGATTTAAAACCTGCACCAGAGCAAGGCACTTTGCCAGGGGTATATGGTACATGACTTTGGGGAAAATGCTTATTCTCCTCCCCTTTATGTTTCTTTTCATACAGATCACTATGTGTTAGCATTGCAATCCTGGTCTCTCTATATCCCTTCATTCACTCTGCTCTCATTTAATGTGTTCAGAAAGAGAAACTGTGCAGGCATACCTAGTCTTCCTCTTTTTGTCTTTTGACAAAAGATCTGTCCACAAAGATCATGGACTTCTAATTGAACTCTACTATAGATAGGACCTCTCTATTTAGATGCCCTGCCCGCCCCCCTCTCTTTTTTTAGCATTCCAGAATAGCCCTGTCCCCTTAATAGAGATGTCTCAGGTGAATTCTCTGAGAAGCAGACTCTGAAACAGAGATTAGTCTCAGGATTTGAGTAGGAATCCCCTTTTAATTTGGTCGATAGAAAAAGAATAATCTATTCAAAAATGGTGCTGGGAAAACTAGATATCAACACGCAGAAGAATGAAGTTGGATCTCAACCTTACACCAATATACAAAACTTACATGAAAATGGATCAGAGATCTAAATATAAGAGCTAAAACTATTAAGATCCCAGAAGAAAATATAATCAATCTTTTCTACCTTAGGTGAGGCCATGGTTTCTTAGATGTGACACCAAAAGCACAATAAGAAGAAAAAAATAGATGAATTATACATCAGCAAAAATGCAAAACTTTTGTGCTTCAAAGGACATCATAGAGAAAGTGAGAATATAACCCACAGAACTGAGGCAAATATCTGTAAATCACATATCTGATAAGGGTACATGCAAAATATACAAGGAAATCATACAACTCAAAAATAAAAAGACAACCCAATTTTTAAAAATTAACAAATGATTTGGAAAGATTTATTGAAAGAATATGCAAAATGGCAAAAATAAGCACATCCAAAGATACTTAACATTATTAGCATTAGAGAAATGCAAATAAAAACTATGACAAGGTAGTACTTTACGTATACTAGGAAGACTAAAATAAAACCAGCAGCAATAGCAAGTGCTGGTAAAGATATGAAGAAAATTAAACCCTCATATATTGTGCATTATTGGTGGGACTATATAATAGTGCAGCCACTTTGGAAAACAGTGGAAAGTTCCTCAAAATGTTAAAGACAGAGTTACCATGATATAGTTCTCCACTCCTAGATATATACCCAAGAGAAATGAAACATATCCAAACAAAAATGTGTCCATGAATATTTTGAACAGCATCATTCATAATAGGGAAAAAGTGAAAACAAACCAAATATCTATTAACTAACGAATAGATAAGCAAATTGTGATACGTCCAGCCAATGAAATATTATTCAACTCTGAAAAGGAAGGAAGTACTGATACTTCTACAACGTGGATGAACATTGAAAACATCATGTTAAGTGGAAGAAGGCAGACACAAAAGGCTACTGTGATTGTTAATTGTATGTGTCAACTTGACACGGCTAAAGGATGTCCAGATAGCTGGTAAAATATTTTTTCTGGATGTGTCTGAGAGGGAGTTCTGGAAGAGATTGGCATTTGATTCAGTAGACAGAGTGACAAGATCCACCCCCACCAATGTGGGTAGGCATCCTCACTCAAATGGAACCAAAAACATTAAGAAAGGGTGACTCTCTTCTAAAGAGGAGATATCCATCTTCTTCTGCCCAACGTAAGTTGCTTTTAGCTCTTGACCCTCTGGATTCTGGAAGTAACACTATTGGCTGCCCTGGTTCTTGGGTCTTTGGACTTGTACTGAATTTTACCACTATCTTGCTTGTTTGTAGGTAGCAGATTGTGGGAGGGATTTCTCAGCCTCCATTACCACATGAGTCAATTCCTGTAATATATTTCTTCTCATATATAAGCATATATACATCCTGTTCTGTTTCTCTGGAGAACCCTGACCAATACAGCCACATATTGTATAATTCTATTTACATGAAATGTCCACATTAGGCAAAGCAATAGAGACAGAATATAGATTAATGGTTTCTTGGGACTGGGGGTAGGAAGAATGGAGAAGTGATACCTACTGGGTATGGAGTTTCTTTTTAGGGTGATAAAATGTTCTAAAATTAAATATTGGTAACAATAACATAACAACTCTGTAAATGTGCTAAGACCTGCTGCATTGTACAATTTAAAAGAGTAAATCTTATGGTATGTGAATTATATTTCAATAAATCTGTTATAGAAATGTTTGTATTCACAAGCAGTTATAGAGTGTCATATATAGACACTCTGCTGAATATAGAGCACCTGTTGAATAGGACATTAATCATCAAGGAAAAAAATAATTTTCCCACACGCATTTAAGAAGACTAAGAATTCAAGAAAAGCTGATCAGAGAGATCTCCAAGGATTTTGCTGAAGACTCTGAGACCTAGGTCATTTGCACTCAAAAGTGACTTTGACATAGCCTCTGGTTTAGGGCAGACTGCATGGCAAAACAGCATATTTTGCATGAAAGGTGTACAAAAGCCTTAGTCTGGCATTCAGAGCCTCACAGTGTTACATCAATCTAACTCAAGCTTATCTATCAGTTTTCCTATTCAAAGTCTATTTAAAACTACTCAGCATTTCCCCCAAATCCATCTCATTCTTTACCACCTGCTTGTGCTCTTAAGATCCCTAAAATGCCCTACCACCTTATCTCCCTCCTTACAGGTTGATTCTATCTTTCAAAATCCTCCTTAAATGTTGTCTTCTCTATGGAGCCATTGCTAATTTTCTCCAATTATTATTATTTTTTTTGCTAATTTTCTCCAATTAAATGTACTTCTCTGATGCTTTGTTTCCGGGTTTACTCTGCCTTGTATTAGTTATCTATAAATTTGTATTATTTTGTCTCCTCCTAGGGCCATTGCAATGCATGTCCACTGAGTAAGTTTGTGAGAGCAGGGGCTATATATCACTCCATCCAATGGCATCTTCAGCATTCACTACTAGTGGCAGAGATACGAATATTTGTTGATTTAAAGAGGCTGTCTATTTCACAGTTTTTCAATTTTATTTGTGGGTATAGAGATAAAACATGACATTTGATTACTTGACATTTAAATAATTAGAACTTTACCCTGATAAAACTGTCCCTTTATACTGGATATTCTAACACAGAAACATCATATACATTTATATATTTATGTTGTGATTTTATCTTAAAATTTAAAAAGATGAAAGATGAAATTTGTTTCCTAATATAGTAACATCCAATTTATTCAGCATCATAATGAAAGAGAATTTTCCAGGTGATAAAAGCTTACCTCTTCAAGTTCCAGAATTGTAAATAATTTTTATGTATTTAGGAGTGAATATTTTACTAAATTATACTGCATATATTAGAATATGGCAAGAGAACTACTTAATTGGAATATTTTTACCTTAAACTGCACTTTTATGGAGGAGTCATCCTCAAAATCATGATGTTATATTAAGCATAGAACCTCTATTATCAGCACCTAAGTTGACTAACGAACAAAGTAACTTTGAATTGAAAACTGAGGCAGGTCCGGTGAGCTGAATGCCCATGACCTATGTGTCCTTATATCCCAATTGACATATATTTCTTATTCATAGAATGTAATGTCTCTGAAAAGAGAGGCTGTGTCTTCCATTTCTGTGTCAATTTATTGTGTTTCCATGTGTGCAGAACACCAGATATTGCTGGCTTTCATTTTGTAAAAAGAAATAGATTACCCATTAAAAGGAAAAATCCTTCTTTTCAAAAGGTTGAATAAGAGAGTAGTTTTTTAAAACTTTAAATGAAAATCCAGCTGGTTAAACTAAAATCATTGAAAAGAAGCTTAATTAAGGAATATTTTTTTGGCTCTAAGCCCACTATCTTTTCATTTGATTGTAAGTTAGATACAATTTTATTCACTTCAAGCTCCTGTCTTTCAGTATTTTATTCCACTGAGACCAGTAAATAAGTGTTAATGGCCATGTTGAACTCCTTTTGATTACTTTCTCTACTTAAATTATCCATTTTGGTTGTATTATTGCCAGCCAGACTTTTGTTGTTGATGTTTTTATTGAATGATTGTGCAAGGAATGTTGATATCTTCATATATTGTTTTGACCCTTCACTAATCCTCTTTATCTGTCATTTCTTTCATCTGAAATATCTTCATCTTCCCCCCACACTTTTATTATCCATCCATCAAAGCATACCCTTTTTTTTCTCTTGTAAAATGATGCAGACTTGTGTCCTTCAGGAATCTTTCCAGAGGATGTGTCTTCTTATATTTTAAGAGTCACATAAGCCAGGAGGACATTGAATTTCCATCATGGCAGAGTTTTATGTTCTTTCTTTTCCACAATGTTGTGTTGTTTTTTGATGACAGAGGACAAAATTGGTGAGGTATGGAAACATTTGAAAGCAATGAAAGACTGCTTGAAACCTTCTGGATAATTTATGCTTTGTTAGTACAAAGCATTTGCTAATAAGTAAAGCAGCTGTCAAATAATGACAACAATCGAGACCTGATTCTCATGCCCACATTCTTTTCCTTACAATTCCAATAGCATTTCTACCTAAATTTATGACCTTGGAGACATACTCAAAATCCAGGTCTTTCATTGCTCTTACCTAGTCTTTTTTTTTTGAATTTTATTTATTTATTCATGAGAGACATAGAAAGAGAGAGGCAGAGACACAGGCAGAGAGAGAAGCAGGCTCTCTTTGGGGAGCCAGATGCGGGACTCCATCCCAGGACCCCGGGACCAGCCCTGAGCCAAAGGCAGCCGCCCAACCATTGAGCCACCCAGGTGTCCCACCTAGCCTTTATTCATATGAAATATTCACATACTAATATATTTGAGCACGTGCTGTGTGGCTAAAACATGGAGATATAGTCATGAAAGTGTTGAAGCATATTCAGTAGGGTGAATAAAAAGAAAACATAGCATACAAGTGGGTTAGGTTAAAGAGAGGAAAATTCTCTATCTTTTGAGCTTGAGGTATTCAGAGATGGAATTAGCCAAAATGCAGATGAATATACAAATTTTAGGTGTGAATAGGATGAATAGATATTGGCAGACATCTAATAGCTAACATTTATTGAGTACACATTTTACCACTATGTATTTTTTTCTACCCTCCCACCTTTATTTCCCTATGCACCAAAATACCTCTCACCTCTTCTGCAAACCATACTCATCTCCTTCAGATAGCCTTTTATATAATCCCCTGCTTAACCCACTTCCATCTTACTCCCATTATAAATCAGCATGATTGCTCAATATGCATAAGCAATTCTGTGCAGATGTTGCTAGAAACAAATGTTTATCTGTTTCTCTAATTTTGTTTATAAAAGATCAGAGAATGGGGTACTCTAGTTCATCACAGCTTCCGGTTACTAGAGATATGTAATATATATGTTGCATGAATGGCCAATTGTCCAGTAGTCGAATTTAATAATAGCCTCAAGCCTAAACTATACTGAAAATACTTTAATCTTTCTTTAATGTTTCTGAAAGCACTTTAGGGTTTTGCAGAGTCTCAAGGTTATCATTATCATTGTCCTATATGTGTAGAGACGTAATAAAGAGTTCCAGTTCAGAGGTTATCAGATTGATCAGTTTTTACTGCATTTCTTTAGGTTTGCTTCACCTCCCCATTATATTGCATGATCTTTAAGAACCAGAATCATGTATTCTATTTATTTTGCATTTCACATAGGATTTTATAAAATGGGTGCAAAATTCATATTTTTTATTATCTGTAATAGAGATTAGAGTGCACAGAGAGACCCTTATTTTAATAATTATCTATCTTTTCCTTATACTATATATGTCAGGACTTATTTTTCCATGCTAAAACTAGAAGAAAATACAAGCAGTGGCCACTCTGCCCTCTGCTACTGACAGTGACCCATAGTCTTTTGACTATACCTCTCTCACAAAGCATACATGTGCACATGTGTAAATACTGTAGGAGTCAGCATTTTTTACCAATACCAGTTTTCCGCGATTTACCAGCCACAAAAGTAAGCCATACACCTTTCTTGGGCAGTGAAATATGAGTGGAAGTGACAGGTGTCATTTCCTGGTAGAGTGTTTAATTCTGATGCTCTAGTCTCTAGCTCTCTCTTCCTCTGTCATGACGATTCTCAAATCACCTGTTAATGTGAGATTGTCAGGAGACCACAGTAGCTAGAACAATAAACCAACATATGGAGGCACTCAGACCCACAGCAGGCAATGCATGAGAGAGAAATAAAAATGTGTTGTGCAAAGCCACTTAGATTTGGGTGTTGTGGTTTGACCACCGCCTAACCTGATATAGCACTTACCTTATAAATATTTATTATGTATCTATTTCCATAAACAGTATATTGCTTGAAGGTAGGGACCATGTCTGAATATTTACTTGCCCTCAGTATTCTGCCAAGGTAAGTTTTTAGTAAATTGTCAAATAGTATTTGTAGAATGAATAAGTGAAAAGTAAATAATCTTTATTTTTATAACAAATATAATAATATTTTCCATCTGACCACTTTTTTACTCCTGTCTTTTTGAGTTAGAGCTTAGCCTGAGGAATATGAAGTTCTATTGTCTGTCAATCTGGTTTCTTCCAGCCGTCAAGTGAACATAAATTACCCCTAGGTAACAGTCCTCCCCAAACCTAAAAGGTCTTCTCAGACCTATCTTGATTCACTTTGTACCTCTTTCTTTTTTTTTTTTTCTGAAGCTAACTTTTTCCTTTTTAAGGATGTTGTCTGCACTATTGTTTAGGTTATTCCCCTCCAAGACTAGCTTCACAATAGATGACCTTTTTCTCAGCTCCTCCTGCCATCTTGACCCGTTCAACCAACCTGGTGGAACATCTCACAGGAAAAGGTTCACACTAACTCTATGTAGAAATAGTCTGGGGGAGCTGGATACACTTAATGTGGAAAAATTACATAGAAGTTTCTAAAGCTCTGATTTTATTTATTAAAGATCAGAGAATGGGGTACTAGTCCATCACAGTTTAATGTTTCTAAAGCTCTCATGTCTGAAGTTTCTAAAGCTCTCATGTCTCCTATTTTATAATTATTAATTTTCCTATTAAGTGATTCAAGGAAAACTTCTCAGGATTCTTCTGAAATCCAATATAAGTAATTTCAAGTGTAATCCAGGGTAGATTTGAGATAACCCCTACCCATCTCCTACGTAGCTAAGAAGGAAGGAACCAGGCAAAGGTCAATGCATTGGGCCAACATCAATTGATCCAGGTTATAAGACCAAATGCGTCACTTTCTCAGCTCAACAAGTCAGAAGTTCTTGAAAATCAGGCATTCCTTAAGCATACTAAGTAGACGCAGACAGGTGATATCATGTATTGGAAATAATAGAGGACTTGAAAATATAACAAAACTAGATTCAAATTTAAAATCTAACATTCCATGGCTGTGTGACACAGTGGAAAAACTGCTTATACAAAACAAGGAGAATTTTCCCTTTTGAATTTGTTTGCCTCATACACACAAGCACACACACATGCACATGTAATATATGCACAAAACACATGATTTCAGTTGAATATATACATGATATATCTTTCTATTTGTTTTAGCATTTTGATTTCTCTCTGCATGGTTTTATAGTTCTTACTATACAAATCTTATACATATTTTGTTAAATTTATTCCCAAATATTTTATATTTTGATGCTATTACAAATGTTATTTTAGAATTTCAATTGTTAGACTAAATATTTCAACCAAAAGTAGGTATTGTCAGACTAGTTCAAAAACCAAAACCAATTATATTCTGTCTATAAAAAATGCACGGTAAATACAAAGACACAACAAGTTGAAAATAAAGGAAGAAAGCAAGTGTGTCCTGTCAAGATAAGAATGTCAAGGTGGCTACATTAATATTAGACAAAATAAGGAAAGGAGAACCTTTTTAATAAGTGATGTTGGAACAACTAGATATCCTTACAGGAAAAAAAGATCATCAATCCTTACCTCACAACATAAACAAAAACTACTAAAAATAGAATTAAATGTAAAACTAAAACTCTAAAACTTATACAAGAAATTATAGGGGAAAATCTATGGTATTAAAACAACGTATTTAGATAACACTCAAAAATCATGAACCATAAATTGGATAAATTCAACTTCACAGAAATTAAAACCTTCTGTTTTTTTTAATATGGTGGTTAAAAAACTGTAAGATAATGGAGCACCTGGGTGGCTCAGTTGGTTAAGCTCAGGTCATGACCTCTGGGTCCTAAGATCAGGCCCCACTTCAGGCTCCCAGCTCAGTCAGGGGCCTAGTTCTCCCTTTCCCTACTGTTTGTGCGCTCTCTCTCTCTCTCTCTCTCTCTCTCACTATCTCTCTCTCAAATAAATAAATTTAAATTTAAATTTAAAAAATAAATTGAAAGACATGCAAAAAGATGGAGATTTTATATATATATATAAATATGGAATTATATATAAAACATATATTTATTTATAAATATATACACATATATAAAATGATGAATGGACTGGTATCCAGAACATATAAAAAATTCTTTCAACTCAATAATAAGAAAACAAAAAATTAAAGATGGGTAAAAAATAATTGAACAGATACTTTAGGAAAAAAGAAATTCAGATGGCCAATAAGCACAGGAAAATGTTCAACATCACCAGTGATAATGGAAATGCAAATTAAAACCAAAATGAAACACCACTGTCAACCTTTTTAAATGAATAATACTAAAAAGACTGATAATACTAAGTGTTGATAAAGATATGGACCAACTAGAATTCTCATATAATTTTGGAAAGAATAAAAATAATAAACTACTTCTTAAAAAGTTTGGCAACCTCATCTAAGGTACACTTACTATATGATCCAGAAAGTCTCTTCCTATGTATTTCCTTTTTTTTTTAAGATTTTATTTATTTATTCGTGAGAGACACACACAGAGAGAGAGAGAGAGAGAGACAGAGAGAGAGAGAGAGAGGCAGAGACACAGGCAAAGGGATAAGCAGGCTCCATGCAGGTAGCCTAAGATGGGACTGGATCCCAGGACTCCAAGATCATGCCCTGGGCTGAAGGCAGCACTAAACCACTGAGCCACCCGGGCTGCCCAAGTATTTTCTGAATAAAAATAAAAATATGTCTATACAAAGACACATGCAAGAATATTCATAGCAACCTATTTATAATTGCCAAAACTTGGAAACTACATAAATGGCAATAAACTAAATGATACATAAACAAGTTGTGATACATTTACATAACAGAATAATATTCAAAGGAAGAATAAGTTTCCGATACATAAAATAAAATTATGAATCTTTAAAAAGAAAAATAATTCCTGAGTAAAAAAAGTCCAGATGCCAAAGAGTAAATACTCTATGATCTATTTTTATAAAAGTATAGAAAACATAAAAATAATCTGTATTGACATTAAATAGATTAGTGGTTGACTGGGGCCAAAGAGTGGAGAAATTGCCAGGGAAAAGACATAAGAGAGCTCTTCAAGAAATAAAGTCATGGAAAATATTCTATATCTTGATTGTAGGAGTTGATACCCAGTAAATAAGTTTGTGAAAACTCACCAAAATATAGTTAAAATATATGCATTTTATTATATACAAAGTGTACCTCTATAAAGTTAAAGAAATAAAAATAAATATTGATATTTTAGATATCAATAAGTTGAAATATCTAATCATATCCCTCTGAATTGAAGATGAGAATGAAGTGGTTCTTCATTACCTCTATTCATGAACTAGGAAAATATTTTCATCCCAAACCCACAACTTTGAGTCTGCTAGTCCAGAGGGCTTAGTTCCCAAAGGAAGAATGCTTGCACCAGAGAACACAGCCATGGCTCCATTAAAACTGGAAGTTAATACTGTCACCAGCTACTTTGAGCTCCTCAATGCTCAGCAGACAAAGAAGGAAATAACCTTGTCAGCTGGAATGATTGATCTTGACTTTCAAGGGGCAAGTTGGACTGCTATTCTACGATGAGAATATGAATGAGTATGTTTGGAATACAGGTGATACCCTGAGGAACGTATTAATTGCAATAGTTACTATAGCACTATGGCTGCTCTTGGACACTTTCACTTTATAAGGCTCACTTTGTGGACCTGGGCAGGACGCAAACCTACAACTCCTCAATCTCTGCCCCCCGCCAGATCATTTTTCTTAGCTTCTCCAAGTCCTGGTCCAGACATCTGTGTAACACTGTGTCAAGATACACCAGCATTACTGAGGCTGAAAGTAGAGAAAAACAGGAGTTCCGGTGTGCCCTCGTGGGTTCCTGCTTCTCTTTCTCTCTCCACTGCACATCCAGCTTTCCTTCCTAATTGCCACCCAGCTGACCTAAAACTATACTCTACCATCATGACGCAAATGTAAAATTTTGATTAATTTAATTACATAGTGAAAGCATCTTTTTATATCTGGGAAGATACTTCACAGTTCTCTGATATCAATTATCATTTGAAAAGTTGGCATGCATTTCATGTTTTGCAATATAATCCGTGTGTAGAACAATTTTTAAAGTAAGAATTAGAGAAACAGAGAGTGTGTGGATGAGTTATTGAGTAATTGATATCTTACTCTAAAGATGGGAGACAAGTGTCACTAGAGAAGAGTGGCTACCAAGCCAGGACTATGGTGAAACAAGTAGATTTCAAATCAAAAAGAAATATATATAAATGCTATGTAAATTAGTATTGCATTCACCATGTTGAGATAGCTAATGGCATTTACTAATACATGACCCAATGATTATTTGAGAAGATGTACTCAAAAAATATAGTTCAGACCAAAGTCCAAGGGAGAAAAAAAAATGTTTCTTCTCAAAAACTGATATAATTTCTTTCTCCTTATTAAGAATAAAATTATATAATCAATCATATTTCCATTTCTTTTGCTCTGGCCACTTGGAAGCTCTAAGTTACTTGTTAAAAATTAATTTTAGAAAGTATTTTTCTACCTGTTATGTATTTTCCTGGTCTTTCTTGGGGCAATGAATTATATTTTTTCCAAATTATAATTTACAGCAGTCTTACAAGCTGCTAGAAGTATTTATTTTAAAAAATTGAAAAAGAAATTAATGCATGAATAGATAAATAAATGAAAAGCAAACAAATTTAGTAGATACTTCCCAAGTGAACATTTCAATATAAATGATAGGATTCATACTGTTATTAATACTAAATATATATATGCTTACTTCATTTATTATTAGTTGAATCTGTCATTTAAGACTATTTTCTCTTATCTAAAATTATATTGGATGCTATATATATTTAGCACTCGATTTTTTTCTATGTCAACAGTCTACATCTCTTTCCTAAAAGAACATCATAGAATTGTTTCAACTAATATATTCTCTTCATGAAGGACAATTCTAAGCACAAATGGAAAACTTATGATGCAGTAGCCTTCTCCTAATTGGCAGGGAATTTAACATATTAATTTTTAGATATTACTCAGCTTTGGATAATACAGTTTAAGGCAGTATCTGAAATTGAAGAAAATATTAATATGTAATTAGGTCTTACAGTCAGTTCCCGTCAAGCCACGCATCATGGAGTTATCTGTTCCACTATGACAATACTTTCATGTTTTCCACATCAGTGTTACTTTAGCACATAAGATCTAACGAGGGCGATAGCACAGTCATTTCAGATTCCGCATGTCCCAGTGCCATTAGCATTCATGCTAAATGAATGCCATTTCATTTAATAAGAAGTCCATTTCCTCTGTCCATTTACTGTCCCTTTAAGTGCCTATTTTCCTATCTAAACCTGCCACAAGGCATGCACGCAACCAGTAAATAGAGGATTTAAAAAGATCTTTACTTTGTATGCCTTGAACTGAATTGCTCTTTATTGGCAATCTGAAAGTAGATGGGATCTATGGCTGTGTCACACTCTCTGTCTTCTTTCCTCACCTCTTTGTAGCTTCCATAATGTTCCCACAAAGTGGCTTATTCAGTAATCTAATAATATTAGTATCAACCGTTCAGTCCCATTTATTTTTTTTTTGATGAATTATTTGGATTTTCTTTTTAAGAATGAATGTTTGGGCATCGTTCTTATGCCTGAAAGATTAATAGAGCCTTATTAATTTCAGGTAGATGTTATATTTAAGTGTTTGAATTTGAATGCCTTTTTATGTTTAGATGATTGAAGTTCACAATAAGAAAGCACAAATTCTAAGAAATTATGTGGCTATTGAAGTGGAGCTGCCATTTCTCTAAAGTATAACACCCATTTGTTATAAGAATTTTTATTCAAGATGCTGAACTGCAAACACAGAGAATGAGATATTGGCAAAGGAGATGCTATAGAAAGAACAACAAAAAAAAATCTTGATAGATTCCTTAATCATATAAGTCACTAGTGAACAATAAAGCACTGTTAAGATTGCTTTAGAAATTAGGTCTTGACCTGACTTTTTGAAAAATAGTACAAAGTAAATTGAAAACATAAATGGATATGTGTTTCTGAGAGAGGTTGGGAGAACTTCAGTATAATGAAGATGAAGGATGTTTGTTCTATCAAAGACAAACATTAAAATTAATGATACCAAGCCTAAAAAAGGATGAATTATTCAATTTTAGAGTATATAGTATATATCCATGTCATAGGTATGTATACAAAGGGTGTATCTCTACTCATAAAATAATTTGACTAGGATGAGGAAAATCAGGCCAGGAAAAGATGCAGTTCATTCAGAGGTGCATGTCACTGCCCTGCCAGTTTCAGGACACACAGGAGCTATGGTATGTCCATGACAGTTTGCAGACAGAGCAATGTTATCCTCTTGGGTCCTACCACACAGTGTGTTATTCTCCCCAGTCTTTGTTCTCCTTTTCTTCACTTCACTGAACTTTCTTTACCTAATGCTGGCCCTCCTCCTTTTCAACCCCTTTCACTACCTGTCTGGTTCCAGATTTATGGACATTTACTTTCAGAGCCAGCCAGAGACTGCTAAGCTAGCATCGTGCTTATCCCTAGGCAAGACACTCTGGCCTTCAGTTCAGTTGTTAAGATTCAGCACTGCTCAGCACAAGGGCCAACTTCTGCATTATTTATTATTGTTTTGACCATTTTTTTTGCTTATTGTTATGTAACGTTTCAGAAGCCAAAGTGAAAACAACACCTGACCCCTTGGGTGCTGTCATCAACAGGTGCTAGGAGGAGCCAGGAGCTTCAGTAGCAGAAATAGAGTAGCCTGGGAACTCCAGCATGTGCATGAACTAGATTTACAATGAAAACATTAATTTAAAAAAAAGCATAGTTTCAGTCAACTAACAAAAGTCACTGAATCTAAAGTGTCTATCTTGCAGGGTTACTTTAAGTATTTTAGATAACAATAAACTAGCATACACTAGGCCCCAGTAATTTGCATATATATTATATATATAATACTTCCTATTATAAAACTAAAATTATTATAGAAACATATACATAAGTATGCATATATGTAATATTAGTAGGATTTCTCTAATATATATACATATATGTGTATATATAGTACATAAATACTATAATTGGTGATATTTTAAAAATACTTCAAATATAACAATGAGCTTTCCTCAAAAAGCCACAGTCTCTGATACTCTAGCACTTTGCCTTCTTTCCTCCTTCTCCTCTCAGCCCATAGTACCTTCTGTATATTCCATTTACTAAGAAAGCTACAAGTCTCTCAGGTCCCTCAATTCTTAGGAAGGAGGAGGAGACAGGGAAATCTCCACATTTTTAAATACATCCTGTGAAGAATGAGTATTTTTCAAAATATGTACCACCCCTTCCAGTCTGTTTTTATTCAACCTAAAGTGATACTAACCTAGATAAATTGGAGATAGGTATGTTTCCACTTAAAAATCAGCTTTCACCCCTGACTATTCCTCACTTAAAACACTGTTGTCTCTTTCTAGTTCTGTTTCAATTTTCCCTCTGCCTTTATACCTTTAGGCAGATTGTGCTGCACCAGGTACAACCATGCCCATGTCAGTTTGTGCCCCACTGGCTAAATTCCTTTGATGAAATAGCCCCATCATAAAACTGGAATAATCAGATAGAAGTTATCCTTGCTTTCCTTGCATTCATTGACGTGTTTATTTCCAAGCTAATTGTTCATTGTACCCTCTCTTCATCTTCTGTAAGAAGCCCCTTGTCCCTCAAATTCCCTGTATGTGTTTGAGTTTCCTGCTCAACTAACAACACTTCCAATGCTTTTTATAGTTAAAAACTTTAATGCTTTTAACTATTTTTGGTACTTAATGTACTGGGTGTCAGCATATTTGCACAGTTTGAAGGCCTGCAAATAGACCTCAATAGTATAAAGATGGTTATGCAAATTGACTTGTTTAAGATAGTCTGTCTAGGAGGACCTTGACATTTCTCAGACAAAGAGCTATATTTCCATATATAAAAATCCTCTTCGGGACGCCTGGGTGGCTCAGCGGGTGAGCTTGAGTGTCTGCCCTTGGCTCAGGGCCTGAGTCCTGGATGGAGTCTGCATCGGGCTTCCTGCATGGAGCCTACTTCTCCCTCTTCCTGTGTCTCTGCCTCTCTCTCTCTCTCTCTCTCATGAATAAATAAATAAAATCTTTAAAAAAAATCCTCTTAGATCCAGATAGAATCAGAAAAAGTAGGAAACTTGGCTATTTCAAATGAGAATTTTAGCTTCAGGAATTGAAGTTCTGTGTGTGTGTGTGTGTGTGTGTGTGAGAGAGAGAGAGAGAGAGAGAGAAGAGTAGAAAGAGAGAGAGAGAGATGTGGAAACAGGCTCTAAAAGTTAAATAAGTTGCCTTGGGTCAAATAATTAACACATAGTGCAGTCAGAATTTGAACTGAGGGCCGTGTAGGGCCAAAACCCTCATTAATACTATAAAATAGTATTTCTCCAGGGAACATCACAGAAAAGGTGATTATTTTCATCAAGAGGAGCCAAAAGTGGGAAAGGGGCTTTTAAGGAGGTACAATATTGACATTCACAAATGGAGAAAAATATATTAAAAAACAGCACATGAGTACAAAAACCACCATGGAAACACTTGAGCCATGAATGAAGACTAGCAAATTATTGTTTGATTATTTTGTCTAATGTGAGGGAGAGAATTAGAGATCTGTCTGGAAAAGGAAGCTGGAGACAACCTGAAGGCCTTGAACCCCAGGCTGAGGAGTTTGGACTCCTTGTATGGGCCATGGGGCACTCATGGAGGCATTTGAGAAGAAGGATGTATTTCAAGAAAAGTGACATGAAAGCATTCCACAAGGAAGAAACACTAGGGAAGGAGACTCAAGCTGGAGAGACAAGTTATCCAGTGATCAGAGTGCTTCCTGAATCATAGTGAGGGTTCTAATTTATGGGGTTGAGCCCTGGGAAAGAATGGAGAGAACAGTTGGAATATTAAGGGAGGATTAAACATGCTGTGGGAGATTATTCTGAAGGACCCACCCCACCTGTGTTTTTATCAATGGTTCATGATTTGCATGCAAGGCCTCTTTAATATCCAGCAGTTATGAAAAAAATAGAAACTGTAAATTTTGGATCAGAAAGCAATTGGGAAGTTTGGTTCAACACTCTGAAGAAATGGCACAATTCTAACTCAAAACCACTGGCACTAAAAGTAAATATTATTATCCTGGAAAGACAGGGTAAACTAAGAGAAAATGAAGTTGACAGGTGAATCTACATAATTAGCTTCACATATTTTATGTTGAAATTTCATTATGAGGAAGAAAAAATAAAGCACAGAGGAAAATTTAAAGGACTATTTAATGAGATATTTAGTAGGATAAAGAAATTCAATCACTCTCCCTTAGGTTAGGGACTGTCCTCCAGCTAGTTACCTCTTTGCTTTTCTCTTGCCAGTAAAGATAAAACAAAGTGTAAATAAAATTGAAAACAGGTATAAAGCAAATGCATACAATTTAGATAAAAGAAGATGACACTATAAAACAAACAAGATAGCAAACTAAAAATTCAGACTAGATAAGATAAAAAGATAATAAAACAAAGATGAAAGAAGTTTAAATAAGTAAATATTGAATAGAAGAGTACACTAAGAAACTAGACTATTAAGTTCAAAGAATTCAAATTAAAAAAAAAAACAATCTTTTTAAAAGAATAGAGAAATAAAGTCCTCAGAGCTCAGAGTTAACCCTTGAGACACATTGAACTATCAATTTCCAGGAGTCAGGGTACCACACATCTTCCTCCTAAGGCTGGGCTTCACTCCAGAAGGTCCACCACTAAGAGTGGAGGACCGGGGGCAAATGTACTCCTGTAAGGAAATCCTGAGAGATTTGTCCTTTGGAAAGAAGGCTTTCATTTCTAACACCTGGCCTTCTTTACATATTTGACAAACTGTTCCAATGGCACAACTCCAGCCAATTTTTCTACCTAGCTCCCACAAATTAGCAAAATCTTTCCTATACAAGATAAGAAAATGAACTGAGAATATTCAGTAGCTGGCTGAATGTGGGAAAACAAAGGAATGGAAGAAACAAAGAAGGTTCCAATGTTACAAATTTCCATCTAAGGCTATAGAAGGCATCAAGAGGTTTTAAAAAAATGTGAGATACATTCCTCCTTATGTGTGAAGCTATCAATACTGAAAGGGAGCAGCTCACCGATAAATCACATGGAGACAAATCAGCAAGAACCACTATCAGAGAAATGTTTGTGCCTCTACTTAATTGGATTATTGAAAAGAATCAGACTTGATCAATCTGACTAATCTCGTAGAGTCATTGATGGCCAGTAGCTCAAAAATTCTGGTTAGTGGGACGCCTGGGTGGCTCAGCAGTTGAGTCTGCCTTTGGCTCAGGTCATGATTCCGGGGTCCTGGGATCAAGTCCTGCATCAGGCTCCCCAGGGAGACTGCTTCTCCCTCTGCCTATGTCTCTGCCTCTCTGTATGTCTCTCATGAATAAATAAATAAAACCTTAAAAAATAATGGCTCTGCCATTTCCTAGCTGGGCAATCTCTGACAAGATACTTCAACCCTTATGAACTTCAAGTTCTTCATCTGTCAAATGGGGATAATGCTATAGGGTTGTTATGAGGAACCAAAGTATTAATCCATATAAAGCACTTAGAACTCTGCCTGGGATTTAAATGGTCTCAGTAAATATTTGCTATTACTATTATTATTCTAATAGCATGGGCTGGATGTTTGGAAAAGATGATAGCCAGACTATCATGAATTCTTAAAAGAAACTTCAAAATACAGTGCAGCAACTGAGTAGCAGCTGTAAAACTAGGACAAATTTTAAAAATCTCAATCTTCAGACAAAATTTCTAACACCAACACCTAACCTTTCTTAAGAAAGTTTTGACAAAATGTCAGTTAAAGGGTACAGAAATAATAAGATCTAGCAATTATTACATACTTAGTAAGAGCCAAGCACTGTTCTAAGTGTTTTACCTTTATTAGTGACTCCTAATAATAATGAGTCAAGTACTACTATAGCCAACCCAGTTTCCTGAGGAAAAATATCACAATTAAGCAACTTGCCTAGGGTCATACAACTAGTTTGTAGAGGAGCCAGGATCCAAACATAGGCATAGAGCTAGAGAGTCTGCTTATTTAACAACTAAACCCTCTAAAAGAATTCTGTTTTTCCAATAAGTAACATTAAATTTCTCCTCTTCTCAGAAAGTGACATTTATTCATTCATTCATTCATTCATCCATGAGAGACACAGAAAGTCAAAGACATAGGCAGAGGGAGAGGCAGGCTCCCTGTCTGTGGGGAGCCTGATCAGAACTCGATCCGAGGATGCTGGGATCACACCCTGAACCAAAGGCACATGCTCAACCACTGAGCCACCCAGGTGACTTGAAAGCCACATTTATTAAGTGGATAGTCTTCCCTATAACCTATTTTCCCTTGGGATTCTTTGATTGAGACTTTTGTTTCTATGACCTTTATTGTGTGAACCTTGGTTTCTTTCCCCCTCTCCCATTCTTTCTTCCTGGGTTGTGTGTGAGTCACAAATAGAGAGACCTAAGTGAGAGCGAGAGCCAAATTTGGATTCAGATTTATGTACCAAACAAGTGACCATTTTTATAGCAAAGCCTGTTAGATTGAAGTTTTTGTTTACTTTGAAATGCATTTGGATTACCCATATATACATATATTTGGATTATGTGTTTATATATATATATATATATATATGAAAAGTGTTTTTATGTAGTATATATATTATGCTACATAGTATAGCATAGTATATATACATATATACATATAGTATATATACTATATATATGGGTTAAATAGCTTACATTTTTATATTTGGTTGTGGTTTTCATTATGCTAGCTGGATGTCCTTGTTGTTACTGTTAAAGGTTTTAATAATCTCCATTGAATTATTCCAAAAAAATCCTAAAGAGTCCCTTTGTATCTGGAGTATTTTGAAATATATGTATATTCTTCACTTAAAATTCATTAAACTTGTATATATAGTATATATTGAATATATATTAAAACTAGATGTAATCACTCCTCATTGTTGATTGTTGAAAAAGATTATTCTGAAATCAAAATCATTCTGTTTACAATGTTTTCAGTATTGTTCAAAAACAAATTCTGAGTAGGCAACCACAAACTTCACTTGACATTTGTTTTTCTCTTATTTAATTGATATATAATGGACATATAACATTAAATTAAAGTATATGACATAATGGTTTAATATTTGTATATACTGCAAAATGATCACCAAAGTCTAATTAATATACGTTACTATGCATAGTTACATTTTTTTCTTGGAACGAGAACTTTTAAGATCTATTCTTCTCTTTTTGATTGACATATCTAATAGTCCAACCCATTTGTCTTCCCTACTTCTCTTACCATCCCATTCTGTGGGTATAAAACTGCAAAACAAAACCCTCTGGAATAAAACCCTGGGGGAGACAATGGCCTCAAATTAGGCAACCAGCTATGAGCAAGATACCTTTGAGAAATGTAAAGAAAAACCAGATGAGTGGAGAATGCACCAATTTGGAATGAGACAAAATGGTGATGATATCACACAGAGGAGCTACAGCACAGAAATAGCAACAGAATATTTTAATTATCATCCCTGCACACTGATTTATGGAGCCAGGGTTCCAGGGGCCCCACAGCATGAGTATCCCAAAGGCACAATGCAGCACTACCTAATCAATTCATGGATGACCCCACAGCATCAGTCAGTGGAGGTTAGTGGTCATTTAAAATTCACCGTGAAAGAAGAGCTTTTAAGGAAGCCCTTAATCAAATGTAATTAGTCTAGAGGGTGATAAAGGACCCATTTAGACATGCCTGTGTGGAGTAATATAAAGTAACTCTAAGTAGGGTTGGCCTTAGGGCATCTTATTTACCAAATCAAATTTAGTTTGATTTTATGCTTTGTTCAAAATGGCATCTGAGCAATTTCTTTCCATTACTTACAGAACCTGATCCTGGCCCATTGTGATAACCAAAAAAGTCCCTGTGGTTTATCTCTCCTCACTCTACCTTATAGTTGCAAAGAGAAGCACAGTCATTCTCACGGACATGTGTCATTGTCTTTCTGATTCATTATGATAAAAATAAATTTGAAAAATGCAGACTCACATGGAAAAAAGATCAACACTCATCAATAACTACTGTTAATATTGTGATATGTGGCCTTCCAGTTATTTTTTCTTTGTCTTTTTGTAGATTGATAATATCCTGAGCTTTCCTTTCCTGTACTTTTGATTTTGAGCATTCCCTTAGTCAGAGAAATCCACATGACCTCCAGGAGAATTGGGGTTCCCATGCAGGAAAGCAAAAAGATAGTAAACTAGCAAATTTTAGTCTGCTTGACCTATAAAAGCGGCAGTTACAATGCAAGCCGAAGAGCCAGATGGGAGGGACCCTGCACATGGACCCCTGCACATGCCCACAGGGCAGTCAAGTGAAGATCAAGGGACTGCTTGAGAGGCCTCCGGTCCCGGCATCTCTGAGAAGCTGAGGCAAGGTCTACAGTCTTCTCAAGCAGTTATCATTCATCATATTTGCTGTTAGGCAGTCTTTAATTTGAGAGGGAAGGCCTCCCAGTCACAGCAGAGAGCAGTAGAGTCCTCCCAGTCACAGCAGAGAGCAGCTAACCAACAGGATCCCCAAAAAGAAACAGGGAAGCATGTATTTTCGACCCCCCAGACAAGGATAAATAACTTGCATTTTGGTATTTGATCATGGTTTTTGTTAGGCTACCTCAGTGTCCTTGCTGTCCCTGCGAAAAGGCTTTAATCTCCTTTGAGTTACTCAGGAAAACAAATCCTAAGGAGTCCCATTCTATCTGAGGTATTTTGAAATATATGCCTAGACCTAAGATCACTGGATTATGACTTTAATTAGCATGACAAAAATGACTCAGAACTTCATAGCTTTTTGCCACCATGATCATACTGTACCCAAGCATATTCTGAGGGCAGCAAAGAAGATTTTGAATGTGTTTGACATATAGTAGAAAACAGTGGGCTGCCAAGGCATATGGTAAAGAAAGATGTATGGTACATATGGAGAGGGTCAATGGCATCACTTTTTCAGCCCCAAGCCTCCCTGGGGAACAGTCAGTTCAGTTCTCCTTTCAGCTCAGGCATATCGGTGCTTAGCGTGAAGGAAGAAGAGCTTCCTCTACCCTGATCCATGTTGCTATAGCAATCACGTCCACCAGCTCCCATACATGTCCCTGTAGGATTCTCGTGGGAGTGGAGGGGACTTGCCTATTGCAACTCTGCTGCTTCCCAGAGGCCTGGGCTGGCAACAAGTTGCTACCTAACTGAGAGAGAGCTTGCCTCTAGGGAGGTAAGCAAACTTTTTCTCTAGTTTGAAAAAGAGAGAGCCAGATTTTATTTTTCTGATTTGTACTGGGGAACAAATGCTACTTTTCCTACTTCATCAGTGTTGGAGGGATAGCACCAGGTTTCCAGGCTTGTCCATAGCCTACAGAGCATTGGAGTCTGAGAATTCAGAAATTCTCAAAGCCTACTTTCCAGTGGACATGTCGGAGTTTCCTGCCAGTTAGATCCATGGGTCCCATCTGTTATTTCCTTCTTTCACATTCTATTCCTCTTTATAACTCTTAGACATGGCAGCTGACTAAATAACAAATCAAAGTATGTCCCTGGACCTACCACTGTCTCCCTGGGACTTATTTCTCATCAGTAAATGAGGGGTTGGACTAGGTAATTTCTAAGCTCCAAAGCTCCAAATATCCTAAGATTATGCCACTAGCATTTTACTTGTACTGTTTTTTTGTTTTTGTTTTGTTTGTTTGTTTTGTTTTCCAGAGCTGTTATCTTCCCTGGACCAGAATGGACCATACTCTTAAATGGTTCATGAGCCCCCAAACCTGGGGCTTCTTCTATAATTTTATACATCCAAAGAAAGAATTCGTGAGCTATAGGAGGGGGCCAGTGCAGAAAATGCATGTCTGAGAGAACATTATGGCAGTGTAAGCTAGGCCAGAGTAGAGGAGACAGCCTCTGGTTCACATGAGCGATCCAGTACAATGATGGGACACTGTGAGGTAGGGTGTTTCCTCAAGGCTCACTGTGACTCACACAAGCCACTCCTTGTGCAATCATTCTCTATTTTCCAAGTCATTTTCTGATTTGAATCTGATTTTCCAATACTAAGAAAGAGGCTAGGCTACTCTAAGCAATGGAAGAGCGTATTTATAGTATTTGTTAACATCGTCATTAAACACTATGGTTGGCTGAATACCGCCCCTCCCAAATATCCAAGCCCTGATTCCTGGACCCCACAAATGTTACTTTCTGTGGAAAAAAAAGTGGCCTTGGAGATGTGACTAAGCTAAGGATCCTGAGATGAGGAGATGAGCCTTCATTATCCGAGTGGATCTAAATGTCATCACAAGTGTACTTACATGAGGGAATTGGAGAAAGATTCGATACAGAAGAGGAGAACAACATGATAACCACAGGAGCAAGATGCTTATGTTGCTGGCTTCAAAGATGGAAGAAAGGGCCAGGAGCCAGAGAGGGCAATGGATGCCAGTGGCAGTCTCTGGAAGCTGGAAGAGACTAAGAACAGAGTCTATGTGCTGGATCCTCCAGAAAAAAACAGCCCTGCTGAAACCTTGACTTTGGCCCAGTGAACACAGTTGACCCAGTTTGGACTTTGACCTCCAGAATTGTAAAAGAATACATTTATATGGTCTTAAGTGAGTGAATTTGTGGCAACTTGTTATAACAGCAATACGAAACTCATACAAACAGAAACCCTCTTGCAATGTTAGTATTAATGGTCCCCTGTCTGAAAGTTGAATTGCTTTTATTTACCTTAAAAACATTTTTACATTTTAAAAGTTAAAAAATAAAAATCTAGTTTCTGGTCATGAGGTCCTTGGGTCACATATAGCAAAAATATTCTAGAAACCTCCTGCTCACCTCAGACAATGCCTTCAACTTTGATTTCTTTCAGCCTGCAGTAGGGTACAGGTTGCCCTGGAAAAAGGTATTGGTTGGTTGATTTTTGTATGTAACTATATGGAATCGAATATAGTTCAAGAAAAGTAAACCCAAAGAAAGTACCATTACATTATCTATTGGTAAGAATGCCACCTACTCTCATGCAAATGCAGACATTTCCCCTGACTTTCTTATTACAGGATGCCCTTATTAATCTTCTATAGGCATCAGTGCCACCCAACCCTGTCTGGACTTGCAGCTAGATTGGTATCTCTCAAACTTTAAAATATGCATAATATGCATAGGAATCACCTTGTTAAATCTTGTTAAAATCTTGTTAAAATGCAAATTCTGATTCAGGTCTGAGGTGGGATCTGAAATTCTAAATTCTAATAAGCTCCCAAGTGATGCCAATGCTGCTGGTCTGCAGACCACACTTTAAGCACTATGGTGCTAAACTACATTCTGGAAGTTTTGGCCTAAGGTGTATTCAAATAGGCATTACCAATAATAAGAAAATCTTGTGGCATTTTCAAGCCCTTGCAGAACTGGCTGGGAAATGCTTCCTCTAAATGTGTTGTTCCAGCTCACCTGTCCTGTATGCTAAATTCTCCATGTGTGCCTCGATCTACATAACACCCCTAGGTCCTGGCCTGTCCTTCTAAAGATTTTTTTCCTTAGAGCGTAAGCAGTCACCTTGCAGGGACCTCTTATGCCCTCCTTGAATGTCAGGACTTTTCCAGTTCCCTGAAATCTTTACCCCAGATAGTCTTCTCTGTGCAGTTCACATGCATCCCTAGGTTGTTAACAGTATGCTCAGCCTTTCAAGCATTTTCTCTTGATCTGGATTTGTACCTAGACCTAGACTCACCAGGGCCCTGGGTCTCATGAGCAGTCATTGAACCACCATCACCCCCACAGGCTGCCTTGCCTTCATAGGCTCCCTGCAATATCTCAGAGCCTATTTTCATCTCTTCCTGTTTTAAAACTGCCACTCCCTATTGCATCCCCTATCGATTTCAGTTTTTCGTCTGAATAATGACTCTGGTCTTTGGTTAATTTATGTACCACAGACAACTGGCATACCCTGCGCCTCCTAAAGGATCACATATTTCCTCCTTCACCTGCTTCTGGTTCTTGCTCTCAGCCTGCTTCCCGGGGCCTCTACCAAAGGTCTCTCCGGCTCTCTGCTGCCCTCTCCTGGTGTCCTGTAGCACTGTGAGCGCTTCAACCCCTGGAGGGCACAAAGCAATTCCCTGTCATCACAGAACCTGAATGACCTAAGGGCCCGAGGAAGCAGAGCAAACTAGTAAGATAAACTGGGCATCTACTACCTTTATCAGTGTTTTGTTTTTCTAAAGTAAGGATTTCAACAGAGATATCAAGGGAGAACATCCCTAACAGAACGAAAATCCCAGGAACAAGCATAGAGGAAGCATCACTAAAGAAAGAGAACCCCAGTTTAACTAAATCAACGCAAGCTCCCCCTCCTGGCTGGAAGGATAGCAAGAAATCTTTTTCTCTGGGTCCCTAAATAAGAATCTCTGAGGGTAGCCCTGATTATCTAGACCTAGACTCACTTTTAATAACCTCGCTCCGTGATTCCGGTGAATATTAAGAGTTCCTTGCTTAGACTACAAAGTGTAAGAGAATTGGAAATGAAAACGTGAGTCATAGTATGGAATATACTAAATGACATAATTTGTAGACAATTTTTTAATCCCCCCCCCCTTTTTAAGAAGCTCTCCCCAGCCGACCTCCTATACACACATATAAGAGTATCTTGGTGTTTACCTTCAATTTAAAGACCAGTTCCTCAACCACTCGACTGGGCCTCTTTCTCAGGCCTGACCCTGTCATCTCTGTATTTGCTGAGCCTTTCCACCGCGTGTGTCGTGCTCTGTGTCTTCAGTGTCAGCTCACGGAGGATAAATGACTCCTCCTCACTAGGCATGGCCCCTGCATCCCAGCAGTGCAGTCTCAGACCAGCTCAGGGAAGCCTCCTCCAGCTTAAAGTACTCCAAGGAGTGCATCTATCCACCGCCACCACCACCACAACCAGTGCCCCTGCTCCGTAGGCAGACTTAGGCCGTGAAGGTTTGGGCTGGGAAGACACGTGGAATTACACTAATGAGGGACACAACAAGATTCTCTGACATTGCCGTCACCACTGATGTTGCTCCTATATTGTTCTGAGTCTATAAAAGCAATGGTCTCTCACCTCAACCATGATCTTTCCTGTCCTTCATTTCTATCCCACTCAACGAAACCACTGTCCTTTCCCAAAAGACTTTCTGACCACCCCACTAGTCCAGGTCCCCTAGCACTTCCCCTGTGCACCATTATTTCCCACAAATATGCTACATTTTTCTTCAAGGTGTGTACATCCTCTATCTTACTTCACTTTTTGTATGTGTAGTTGTTATATTGCAAGGTTATATTGCCATCTTCTTTATAGATCTTTATTACCTTGGAAATGAGCATCCCGGTGTCCAGTTAGAATCTGCTCATTGGATTTCCTCCAAGTGTCACTGACTCAATCCATGGAAATAAAAAACCTAAACTCTGCTAAGCATCCTTCTGGGGAACCTGACTAGCCCCCTCCACCCACTGAGTCACCAGGGCTTACCCAGTCTCTCTTTATTCTTCAGAGGCCAGACTCCACATTCCTTACTTCCTTCAGCACACACGATCATTTCAATTATCTAACCAACCTTAAGCTGCCTTTTCTCCTTCCCTGTTTATTCTGCTTAGCTAGAAGATCGCTGGCAAATTCAAATTTGCATTTTTAATCAGGCATTGCATCAGATTTTTGTTCTATTATTCTGAATTCCTCTTACATTTAAGCTACTGCTGGGTGTAGGGGTGACAGCATAAATGTAAATAAGAAAGTAATTTGCTTTTCTTCATCTTTAAAAAAAAAAAACCTGCCTAAACCTTAGAGAATCTCATATGAAGCAATATCGCTTTTTTTTTTCCTTACATGGAAATGCTAGTTAATTTTAAGGTAAAAACAAAGGTTCTCCTAGGGCAAAACCCTCCTGATTCCAAGCCCCCTCTAGGAACAAGCGTTATTTAAATTGAGTTAGAGCTTTTACCCAGGGTACACTTGGAGAAGGGATGAAAGGAGCGCACTTCCCTTTGTTCTTTTCTGCTCTGCTCCACAATGTTCCTCCCCTGAAATACTTGTCCAGCATAGCTGTCCCTGATCTTGGAATGGAGTGTCTTGTCACACAGAGCTGTTACAGCCTTCCAGGCTTCTCTGGTACTTTTATTTCCTATGCAACTGGGTTCCCCCACTCTCAGTTGTCCGGCTTCCTCTATTACTGAAGTGAACCACACAACTGACTGAACATCCTCAAACATTTCCTGCATCAGGCTCTTTGTTGCCCTCTTTGAATGTTTGACACTGATATACCATCCTATGAACACCCAAAGTGAGCCCTTGTAGCTCTCAAGACTGATGGCCCTTGAATGATCTTAGGGTGAACCTGAGAATCTGATCATCTTAGATGGAATACAAATGATCTCTGCTCTTCAAATTAACTGAAAATATGAAGTGGACCCCAAAACCATAAACAGAAAGGCAGTGGGATACCCAACAATGTAGGAAGTTGATGGGGTCTGCAGAGAGCCGCTCTGCAGGAGCTGAGAGAGGAGATGAATATTAACACATAAACTCTACCCAACTCTGCCAGTGACTAGTAACATTTCCTTGAGCCAAGTTATTTGGCCACTTATGCTCCATTTTTTCCATCCAAAAAGTGAACATACTATTACCTCTGGGCTATTTTAGTAAGCAAATAACAAAAATAGCACTCATATTGTGTCAGGCACTGTGTTGAGTGTTACGTATATTTTATCTTTCAATCTTCATAGTATTCACAGGAGGTAGAGAGGTAGATTCTTTCCTTATCCCACTTTACAAATAGAAAGACCAGCATGATTGGCTATGGAAGCACTTTTTCCAAAATGGCAGTGTATCATATTTGACTAAAATATTGACTTAGAACCATAGAAAGTGAAGCCAAGCAAGAATAGCCATGTAGTGAATATATTACAGGAGAAATAAAGAGAACAAAGCTAACAGAACCAGGGCTTGAGTCAGCAGATCCTAAAAAGTTGGGGGAGGGAAGTGCCAGACAGTTGGGCAGATGGAAACTCAGAACAGGAAACTGTGGGAGTCATGTGCAGAAGGGCATGAGTATAGAGATGAAGAACACAGCTGCGGCCTCAGGCTTCATTTTGTTTTTTTTTAGATTTGTTTGTTTTTTATGAAGATGTTAGTTATTGATTCATGAGAGGAGGGGGGAGGGAGGCAGAGACATAGGCAGAGGGAGAAGCAGGCTTCATGCAGGAAGCCCAACGTGGGACTCGATCCTGGAACGCCAGGATCACGCCCTGAGCGGAAGGCAGAAGCTCAACCGCTGAGCCATCCAGGCATCCCAGGCCTCAGGCTTCCTATAGCTAAATCTTATTTTGGCCAATTATCAGCTACCTTCATGCACTTGACCTTTATAAGATGGAGAAAACAAAGCCTACTTTGTTAGGTTATTATGGATAAAATGCTTACTAGAATGCCAGTATACAGTAAGTGCTCAATAAGGGCTAGTTGCTATTAATGGCTTAATCATGTGACTCTACACAATTTATCTCTCAGCAGGGAAGATCAAGAGTCACAGCACCAGCAAGCTATTGACATGTCAATGAAACCAGGTGGTAGGGTTATGACACTTGTAAGAATCCAAAGGAAATAGCAGATGGACAGAAGCACAGGTCAGAGATGATAGAATGTAGGCTGACATATTAACAGACATTTGCAGATGGCCCCAAGGGTGACATTAGACTAGGAGGGAAAGTCCAGGGGAGGAAACTACAGTTCCCTTTCTTTTCTCTCCTTTTACTACATGCACACACACACACACACACACACACACACACATGAGTGTGTACTTAAGTTTTCTCCTTCTATGACTGAACAGATTTGCTTCTCACCTCCTCCCCTGGGCTTTCACATTCCACACAGCACTCTCACCTTTTCCTCTACTCCAGAACATGTCTGGATTGCTGCCTTGCAACCCTGGCAAAGCAGAAGGTCCCAAACAGCTGATAAACAACAAGCAGAGCCACTTTGCTGGTGGACATTAGTGCCAATAATCAGTAGTTGCAATGGTGCAGAACGCTGGATGGGAACCATCTGTCTAGCAGGTAGGGTTTAATAGGACTGATTCTTTTTTTTTTTTAAGATTTTATTTATTCATGATAAACACACACACAGACACACACACACACACACACACACACACACACAGAGGCAGGCTCCATGCAGGGAGCCCGATGTGGGACTCGATCCCAGCACTCCAGGATCACGCCCTGGGCCAAAGGCAGGCGCTGAACCAATGAGCCACCCAGGGATCCCCGGGACTGATTCTTTAAGCACAACTTAGCATGTCTCTGAGGGCCCAAAGCTGACTAGCTCCCTCTGCTTCCCATTTCAGAACAGGGACAAAGACAATAAGGATTTGAAGATTTCTTGAAAATTAGTGTTGTCAGTGCAGTTATTTTTGTTACTCCCCAGGTGTTTTTCTGAGTATTTTGCAATAAAATCCTCAACAGAAAAAGGACACGCTGTTTATTTCAAACATGTAAGGGAAGAGAGAGGGAGAGTGGTGCATTTTTATCTACTTCACATACTGTCTACTTGTTAAGGGAATTCCTTAGATCACCCCTAGCTTCACAAACCAAGGAGTGCTTGGTGACCTTGTCCCAGGACTTTGCTTACCTGAGGAAGAAGATGAAGGTGGATCTAAGGTGCAAAGGAGGAACTTTTCTGAATTCTAACAGGGAAGATGAAGTTAGTGGAACTTTCTCCAGGCGCAGCTCAAACTGGCTCCAAATTGGGCTGTCTCTATTTTTCCTGCCAACTTTTTTGTTTGTTTGTTTTTTTGAATTCCAGATACAAGACACTAAAGTCCGGAAGAAATAGTTTCTCTTCAACCAAGATCTCCGCTGGATTGAAGCTGTACAGACAGCTAGAAATTTGCATCTCTATCACTCCTCTCTGATGCCTTCTTCAAAAACTCTTGGACTCATTGCCTCTGGCTGACTTCTTACATTTCAGCTGGAACTTCATTGTAGGAAAGACCATCATTTCTTATGAACACCAAACTTTGTTCTTTAGGTGTATGTGCCTTTTTACCTTTCCTGGTGAACGATCTGTCAGTGACAGGAAGAGACTTCATTTTCCCTCCAGCTACGTTAAATCATTAGGAGCAACTTCAAATTTAGAAAACCCTGATTCCTTACCATTTTGAAAATGATTTATTTTTTTCTGTGTGTTCTGAGTAAAATCATTTTTTAAAGTCACTCAAAAGTTATATTCATTCAAAACTGTTTCCTCTGGTTTTATAGTTTTTAAACTATTTTGGATGAAATACACACCTCCAGGAGTTGGGAAGTCTTAAATATTAAGAGCAATTTTCTACCTCCCATAAGGGGAGAGCCCTAAGCCAGAGCGTTGCCTCTCTGACTTTGTGCCTAGAGGCCCAGAGGCCACCTTTATTCCCAGAATTACCTGTGATTGAGGTCTAGGCTGGAGTTAAGATTGCCTGTAAGAAGAGTTACTGGGGTTAGGATCTTCTAGGGGTGAACTATTCTAGTGGGTTATGAACTGAGGAATCACAAGGCTCTCTGAGGGGACAAGATGAGTTGGCCAACCACAAAAGGAAGTCTTGCTCAGAGGTTTGGAAGGATCCCTTTCATGCCGATGAGTCCATTTGTATTCAACCTTTGATGAAGACACATGGTGATTCAAAAATACAAATTATTGAATATTCAGTTACTTTAAACAGATGTGATCATTCCTTTCTCATCTAATTATTAAAAGATAACCTGAGGCACAGTAAAAAAAATTTTTTTTAAAGATTTATTTATTTACTTATGATAGACATAGAGAGAGACAGAGAGGTGCAGAGATACAGGAGGAGGGAGAAGCAGGCTCCATGCCGGGAGCCCGACGTGGGAGCCCGACGTGGGACTAGATCCTGGGACTCCAGGATCACGCCCTGGGCCAAAGGTAGGTGCCAAACCGCTGAGCCACCCAGGGATCCTGGCACAGTAAAATATTCAAGAGTTGACTTGAACTTGCATTGGTTCAAATCAGATAGCAGCAAACCGAAAGTGGTGAGGAGTGCTCCACCAGCAGGAGCTGAGAGAGAGGTTTCTATAGAGAAGAACTGTAGGAAGCAAGGAAATTATTTGACTATAGTTTAAGCACTTGCTTTATTTGGGAAAGCCTAGTTGGCTGTTTTTAAGTGGTTGTTCTTAAGTGCACTGGTGCTAGCTGGCTTTTTGATTTGCTTACACAGGCCACTAAGGCATTAGAGCCACCTCAGCCTAATGGCCTCATTGTTTAATTACTTTAAAACTATATAGAGATGATGTGAAGCTCAGGGATGCTTGTTGTGCCTATTTTTCAGTAATTAGAAAAGATAACTTTTTAAAATTGTGGCTTGAAATTGGTTCTCTTAAAATACCTTGACTTGCTTTGCTTTTGGAACTACCCACCAGAGTGAACCAACAGGGACCAAGCCTATGTGGAAACAGATGGAATACGACCAGTGATGAAGGGGAAGAAGAAGACAAAATAGGCAGCTCAGGGCAGGTCAGCCTGCCTGCATTTGCCCTTGTTAAATCATCTGTCAGAGAAGGATGTTCCCACTTCTTTAATTTTTATACCACCTCTCATTCCGAGCTCTTTTCCTACAGCTCTGACCACTTCTCAGTCTTCTTGAATGGTTCCTCTTCTTTTTCCCAGAACGTAAACAATGAAGTCCCCAGGATGGTGTTCTCATGTTGCTTCTTGCTCACTGTGCAGACTTCTTAAGGCAATCTTAAACACCGCAGAGATTGTTCTATCAAGCACACACCTGTCATTCCCAATTCTTTGTCTCTCAACCCTCTACTAGACTAATATTTCTAATTCCTAGTAGAGATCTCCACCTGAATCATGTTAAAAGAACTATTTCTCCAAACTCAAATTATCATTCTCCCTTAACATATTTCTTCTTCGTCGTCATCAGTATTTGCTAAAGTATTTGTTCCCCAAAGTCTGTGAGCTCTTGACCCATTTGGGCACTTTTTCCCCCCTTTCCATCTCTAGAATTCTCAAATCTAACCCTTCACCTCTATTCCTACTTCCATGGCATAAGTTTTTATCTTTGTTATCTCTCACTTCAGATAGTATGAGACACCTCAGTGACTACCTCAACAAGTTCCATGCTATAATATATATATATATATTTCTTTAAAAAGAATAACTTTTGGTCTTACCTTTGTTATAAGAGTAATGAAAGTAAACTGTTGGCATTTTAAAAAACAAAGATTAAAAATGAAAGGAAAAAACCACCTAAGATTCCACCACACAGAAACAACCCCTAGCTATTTTGATATTCATACGGAAAGAGATATACACAACACAAGCTGGTGCCTTAGGCTGCATTACCCCAGAAGTTGGTTCTGAGTGAAAGATTTGTGTGTGAGGATTTTGGTTCGGAGAGGAGCACCAGTATGAGCCAAAGAATGTGAGGCAGGGAAAAAAAATAGAGCCATAATGGGCACAGTAAGGAACAAATTACTGGTATGGGCACTAGGGCTCCATTCTACCACAGAGGTCTGGGGAACATATAAAACATATTTGAGTTGCTTCACCCCAGAGGCAAGAAAGCCGGGGTATTTATCCACCAACTCATTTGTTCATATTTAGCTGCTTCTGAGAGGTTAACTCTCTGGAACTCTGACCTCTTCTGTACTTGAGCCAACCACACATTTGGCAGCCTGAGAAAGCCTTTGGGCTGAGAGTGGCAGGTGCTATTAGCATATAGAGAATGGATGTTGCAGTAGGAAATAGGCAGGACTTTAAACAGCAGCTGCTGCATACTCCTCTGCTTAAAATCTTTTGGTAGTTTTCCATGATTTATCCCCTAGCTCACAACCTCTGCCCTCTATCCTTGGAAAATTATCCTCTTCCTCTGAATCTCTGTCAGCCACACACACACTGTGTCACAGTCTCTCCCACCTCCACTCACCTGTTTGTGCATCACTCCCAACTGGGTTACATCCCTTATTAGGCTTAACAAACATACCTTCTCCTGTAACACTCAGTTCATGATATATCTCTTCCCTGATCCTTTCCAGCAGTCACGTCTGTATGCTCTCACTGAACATTACATATCCTCCATTACAAACTTCTTCTTTTGTGTGTTTCTAAAAAAAAAAAAAAAAAAGTATGTATAATTATAAAATTGATATTTCTCAAATTTAAACAGGAAAAGAAATTAAATTCAAAAATGCAATGAAACTCCACCTGGAGGGCAGCCCGGGTGGCTCAGCGGTTTAGTGCTGCCTTCAGTCCAGGTTGTGATCCTGGAGACCTGGGATTGAGTCCCATGACAGCCTTCCTGCATGAAGCTTCCTTCTCTCCCTCCCTCTGCCTGTGTCTCTGCCTCACTCTCTCTCTCTCTCTCTCTCTGTGTGTGTCTCTCATGAATAAATAAATAAAATATTTAAAAATGAGAAAGAAACTCCACCTGGAGAAACATCTTTAGTATTTTGACAAACATCTTACCAGACAATTATTTATTTTTTCCACAAACACACATGAATCACATATTTTTATATAAATAGGACCATTCTCTACTATTTTTTTAGTCTACCTTTTTTCCCCTTAACAGCGTATCATACCCATTTCTCCAAGCCAGTAAATGTAGATCCATACCTTCATGTGTAATGTTTGATTGGAAATATGTGCTCTCATTTATTTATCTAAGTCTCTATTTGTGAGTCATTTCAGCTGTTTTTAATACTTTGCTATTATAAGCCTATAATTAAGAAATATGTTTTTATCATGAATCAGAACATACTTGTATATAAACAAAAATTCACAGAATAATACTCTTAGAGTGTGGTACGTCTCATATTTTCTGTTCTATTTAATTTTAAGCATTATTTTAAATTAATATGCTATTGTATTTATTTCTTTAAACACAGAGGCAGTCCTCTAAATTGGTTTCATGAGTCATGAATGGGTTGCGACCCAGTGTGTAAAACACTCATGGAGCGTACCAGCAGGACTGCTGAGGTGTGCTGGTCCTGCTGCCAGTTTTTTTCCTCACAGCTTCACTGTAAGCGTGCAACTATGAAACAATATTTTCTTCTCTTTTCTGTCTGAAGTTTTGTGTTTTAAACTCCAATCTCCACTATCCATGAAGCCACCTACAATCCATTGTCACTGATAGAAATGGCTTCCAGTAATGAAGCTCCTAGCATAATGGTTCCATACATATACCAGTCAAAATTATGGCATTGTATGTACACACACACACACACACACACACACACACACACACACACGGTGGTCCGGGCGAGGCAGAAACTGAAGCATGGGAAATAGAGTTCCTACTCATGAAGCAAGTACAATCTAATGGGAAAGAAAGAATACATCAATTTCAGAAAGCTTGAAACCCCAGCTACTCCTGAATCAGGGAGTGTGATTTGTGCTGATGTCAGAGGCTTCAAGTCAGGCTTTCAAGGTCCTAGGTCAGCAAAACTTCCTCCTGCCTAGCACAAAGGGCAACCACTGCTCAGATCCAGTTTTCTGTTGTTATGTAGAATCTACCTCAATTTCCTGTCACCCCGAGGGTATGAAAGCTCATCCTCTATCAGGTGCTCTTTATGAGGACCAAGGGGCTCCATGGGATGCTCCTTGCCACCTTCCCCACCAACCAGGTGAACTTCTAATGGGACCCTCTCCCCCTGGTTAGCAACTTCTCCACTCTCCCTTCTTACCTTGACCTACCCGTCCACAATGGGTAGGTCAGAAGAGGCATCTGATAGAGTTGTAAGGGCGACATCCCACATCCTTGCTGGCCCTATCCTTTAGCTTTCATTTTGAATGAGAGTCTATGGAAGCAGGGGTTACAGATGAATAACCCCTGGGCATCTATAGAGTCTCAAAAAGAGCAAAGATTCAGATCTTGGGTGCCTGCAGAGGAAGTGAAGCCCTGGAGGGAAAATACTGTCCCATTACAGGAGCTTTGAAAAATATTTTCAGTTGTTTTTATTTTTTTGCTGATTTCTGCATCTTCTTGCTTTTAGCAATTTTAATCAGGTACATGGCTGGTGTGTATGTATAAACTGATCTTTTAATGTAATCAATTGATAATTGAGCATCTGCTGTGCTTCTAGTAGTTACAGGGCATTATTCAAGGTTCTGGGAGAAATACATAGAAGTGAAGAATGTGTTCCTGGCCCTCAGGAAAAAGTGGTTTTGGGACGCCTGGGTGGCTCAGCCATAAGCGTTAAGCATCCGCCTTCAGCTCAGGGTGTGATCCTGGAGTCCTGGGATCAAGTTTCACATCAGGCTCCCTGCATGGAGCCTGCTTCTCCTTCTGCCTATGTCTCTGCCGGTCTCTCTCTCTCTCTCTCTCTCTCTCTCTCTCTCTCTCTCATAAATAAATAAAATCTTAAAAAAAAAAAGAAAAAGGGGTTCTATGGGAAGGGAAGTGCACATAAATGTAAAAAGAAAATGTGCAACAGTTAAAACTAAAGGCAATGTAAGTGATTTAAGAAATCATTTCTTTCAGAATCCAAAAGCAGGTGTTATAAATATGGGTTCTGTCTGGGGAGGTAAAATTTGAGGTGGATCTGAAAGATGGGTAGCATTCAAATAGTTGATGGCCTGGAGGACATGTCTTGGCAGCACATATAAGTGAAACAGCAAAGAGGAAAGATGGTGGTATTGGGGAAGCAGTGGTTAAGTCCTTCAGGCAGCTGCACATTCCATAACTACCCTGAAGGTCAAGTGGGGAGGCTGGGCCATAGCAATCTGTTCAAGGCCTAATTTTGCTTCATACTTAGGTTATAAAGACCTAAATAAATCCTTTGGATTTGCAATTTGTCATCCTGTCCCCCATTTTTGATGAATTTTTGAGTGCTGTCTCTAAGCATGTATTTCCAAAAGCTCTCCAGACAGCAATCCATGTTCAGTTGGCTCAGCGTGGAGCATTCCGTGGAATCCACAGCTAATGAGAGTGGAGAGCAAACGTGAACAGTGCTTGAATGGCAGTCACGTCCAGGTTCACTTGATACTGCTTCAGGGACCTGTGGTGTTGTTTTTAAATCCCTTAGCTTTCCCCGATAAATTAGTTACACTATTTATAATATGCAGCCAATAGTCTAATTATAAGAACGTTTATCTCTTGCATGTGGAAGGCAGCATAATGTAAAGGAAAGCACATTTGCATAGGAATTGGAACAGACCAGGGTTTTACAGTTAACTCCCTGTGCAACCTTGGGCAAGTCACTTTCCCTGAGCCAAATAATCTCATATATAAAATGAGAGTAATGCTCTCTAACAGTGACCATTTGGGGATCAATTTGAGGAAAACATAGGCAAAAGGATTTTGTAAACTCTAAATCACTAAGTGTTGATATGATTGCTTTTGCTTCATTGCTACCAGGCTCGTTTGTTCAACTGCTAATTGGTGATGTTACAGAATTTGGTTAATATTTCGTTAAAATTTTGTTTTGTTCGGTCTAAAACAGTGAATCTGAACTTTATTTGGTCATAAATATAACTGAAAATATTAAAAACAAGATAGCAATGACGTATTAGTGTTAACTGTATGGCAGGCATTAGTTGTGAGAGTTTTACACAATTATGTCATTAATCCTCCTAACTCCATCAGGTGGGTACTACTATAATCCCCACTTTGCAGATTAGAAAAGTGAGGCTCACCGGAGTTGAGTAATTTGTCCAGTAAGTAGAAGAGCCACAATTCCAACCTAGGCAATCTGGCTCTGAGGTCCCTATTATCAACCACATCCCTTCCCAAAGTAAACAGAGACACTCACATTTCATAGTTTCCCTAAAGGTTTATATCACAAATGTAAAGCTCCCCTTATGGAGGAAACAATGGCTCACATTTTGCATTCTTCAAAATGGAAGATTCAGGGGTATCCAGGTGGCTCAGTTGGTTAAGTGACTGACTTTTTATTCCAACTCAGGTCCTGATCTCAGGGTCATTAGGTCTGACTCAGCACTCAGTGGGGAGTCTGCTTGAGATTCTCTTTCCCACTGCCCCCTGCCCATCCCTGCCCATTCACTCTCTCACTCTCTCTAAAATACATAAGGATTTATTTATTAGAGAGAGCACAGAGGGAGAGGAAGAAGCAGACTCCCCACTGAGCAGAGATCCTGACATGCTGCTCCACTCCAGGACCCTGAGATCACAACCTGACACAAAGGCAGACACTTAACTGATGGAGCCCCCCCCAGGTACCCCAATAAATAGATCCTTAAAACAAAAACATTTCCCCCTAACATTATAGCTACATTTTAAGCTACATACACAGAGACCCAAAATGGAACGTCCTATTCCTCATTTATGCCCTCATATCCTTTTTATCCTAATTCTACATGACTGTTTAAAAATGTTAAGGCAACAGATCAATGTGTTCTACTCTGCCTACCAGTCCCTGAGCCTTACCTTCCGTCACCCTGGCCAAGCAACTCCTTGCTGAGAACAGCATGAATGTTCAAGATGTACTGCTGTTCAGTCCTTAAAAGTGGATATTGTTTGGATGAATGTTGTCCAACTTCAGAAATCAAAGCATCTCTCCAGAGTTGGCAGTGCAGAGCTCTTAGAAAGGCTATTTAAACCACTTCCATAACCCACAGGGAAACTTGCTGTGGAAAGAGCTGCCCCTGGAGTAAATGTAAAGTGTTGTTCAAAATGGCCATCAGACAGCAATTTTCAGTGGGCCGACACTCCTTACCAGAGTGTTCCCTCCACAAATATGATACTTTAGAAGGCGGACCTGCAAAAACACAACTTCATGCCTAAGGTCAGTGCCCTAGAAGATGCATGAAGTTGCTGGGAGGGGTTCTAAGATCCCAACTTGCATTGCAGAAGATTTTGGATTACATGTGGCTCCTTCTCTTGTAGATTTTATGGATGCAAAAAGGGAGGATTTCAGCAGCACACAACTCCTATTCCTCAAAAAGCCATTATGGAAGAATTACCACACTCCACAGAGTATCAGCTTTTTACCGTGACAACATCTCCCCAGGTAACATTAAAAACATGTCATCTATAAAATCAAATGACATTTGTTTTAAATGTTCTTTCCTGTTTCACTTTTTTTTTTTCATGAGAAATAGAGTACATTTAATTATTTGGGGGAAGGGATGTGTCATGTCTACATGTGAGCAATAGAAGTATGTGAGGGAGGTGAGGCAGAGGCAGTAAATACCCCCATCCGGGCTAAGAGTCAGGAAAGCTGCCATTCCTGTGGTCATCATCATCATCTTCATGTTAACATCTGCATACATTATATCATTTCATCTTTACCATAACTTTATCAACTGAACACTATTATGTTCTAATCCAAAACTGAATCACTAAATACCCCCCCTTTTTTTTAGAAAGAGAGAGGGAATGTATACATGTGTGCATGGTGAGGGTGGGCAGAGGGAGAGAGGGTCTTAAACTGAGCATGGAGACCATTGCAGGACTTGATCCCACAACACTGAGATCATGACCTGAGCTGAAATCAAGAGTTGGATGTTCAACCAACTGAGCCACCCAGGTGCCCCTGAATTACTAAATATTTTGTCTAAAGTCACATAGCTAGTTATTAAGAGTGTTGAACCCAGGCAGTTTGACTTATAGCTACTACACTTTCAAATCAACCCACTGTTTTTTAATGGATATTTAACTACTTATTCTGAGCATGTTAAATGGAGGAGGGATGAAACAAGTTCTTATTACACACCTACAACATCAACTTAAATTTAATGACAGTTTTATCCCTATTACGTTGTTTTATTTATAGAAATAAAAGGCAAAGTTTAAGTAATGTGTCCAAGGTCACTCTGTTAGGAAGTAATGGAGCCAGTATCTAGGGACCATCTGCAACATTGACACCAACAAGAACACAAGAGATAGGTACCAATAGAAGGAGCTTCTTGATTCCTCCTTGCTGCCTTTTTTTTTTTTTTTTTTTTTTTAATAGATGATGGATAGCCTTGGAGAAGGCAGAGGTTCAGATAGCTGTGGCAAACATCTTGGAGGATTCCTTAAGGCCCTCTGTCACATTTCTTTATTTTTATTGCAATCTTAAGTTTGTCTCTGAACTTGGGACTTGTTTGGGCTTCCCAACTTCTCCCCGTCTTCCCAACCAGCCCAGCCCTCAGAATTGCCAATCCAGGTTTTCTTGTACTCATTTCCTAGTTCCCAGGTATCTGTGCTCTTGCTGCCCACTCAGGCTCCAGTCTAGCTCTAGGCCACTGTTCCTTCCTCATGCTCCTCTCTCAATTTAAAGGCAGGGCAGAGATCATGGGTCCTAAAAGTTGATCTCTTCCCCTTCAAAAGCTTGCTGTGTAACCTAGAATTCAAAATATACATTTGTGAAACAACACACAACAGTAGCAAGATAGCCTGTAAGCAAAAGGTATGTGTAAAGACTGAACAAAGAAGTAGAGAGAGTATAAAGGAACAGCATAAATCAGGGCTATTTTCTAAGAATGCTGGTAAATAGTTGAACTGTCCTCTGGCTGACAGTGTCCCAGGGCAAGGCAATCTCCCCGTGGCTAGACTTTAAACTTTCAGGGGAGATAGCCAAACAACTACCAGTGAACAGATGCATATGCTTTTAGCAGGTGGTATACAAAAGCCTCCCACAGTGCACCCCCTGTGATCTGTCCAGGGAGGAGAGTAGTGTTTCCTTCTATAGCTGAGGAGTCCATGATGTGGCTTTTAATTCAAACCTACCCCTACCACCCCACCCTGCTTCCCTTTCTTACCCTACAATTATTACCCTAAAATGAATTTTCACTTTAGAAAGTGACCTTGCTGAGCTGAAGCTTGTAGTTTCAAAAGCCCCTAAGATTTCATTTTGAAGTCATCATGGACTTTAGATTGACTTTCTCTTGAAGGCAGCTTAAATCTTGTTCATTTGGGAGCAAAAAAGAGAAAGTTTAGGAATCCCAAGGCTTCAATTGCCAGCTGTCTCATTTCTCTGCTCACATTTTTTTTTCTGCTCTCCAGCAAGATTAAGATGAGTGAAATAATTTCTTTCTTTTTAGATATCATTGTAACATTCAAATTTTCCATTACTGTCAATTTCTTGAAAGTTGTCTCATTAGCATTTTCAGAACAGTTAAAAAATTTTTTTTCATCAAGGAAAGAATGTGCATGATCTCTAAATGCAAGTAAGTTGTCACGGGATTTCATTGACATAAATTTGTCCTCTCTTGTCTTCATTCCTGTTTTCTCAATTCGTGGTTTAATATCTCAGAGCCTGAGAACCACATCCAAGTTTCTTTGATTTGAAGAGTTGCAAAGAAGTGGCCTAAATTACAAAGTAAATGTCTTGGTCACAATGTTTACGGAGGGATTGTTGGACTATTTGCTTGCGCCCCATAGAACTTCTAAGAACAAAGGGAATGAGATGCCAAAAGCCCAAAGTAATATAAAAAACATTCTAAAGGAAACCAACCCATGACTCCAGGGTTTTCTGAAAGCTCCACATGTTTTGTTTTTCATGCTTTTCAAAGCAAGGAAAGAGAGAAGGTTAGTGAGCAAACCTGAGGAGTCTTGGGTCTCCTTATCACCAATACAACCAGCAGGTAAGCACTCCCTGGTGTTACATCCAGTGATAAGGACCTAATCAAGTCTTTATTTCTCCTAACCTGATGGCACTTTTGTAAATACACATGGATTAGCACTAAGGAGCTAATTATTTTGAGAGTTGAGATCACTTTTTCAAAAAGAAAAAAAAAAATCTCCCAGGATCGGGGCGGCAGCCTCTTTATAAGCATTTCCTGGAAATGAGGCCATAGACTTGGAAGCTGCCTCAACAAATTGAGCGTGCAGTCGGTCATGAGAACCAGCACATCGTGAGGTAGGAAATACGGGTCTTATGTGTGGCAGCAGGCAGAGAGAAAGGAGACATGCAGACCTGAGAGTGTTTAAACCAGAAATGTAGAGTTGGCAAAAGTTCGCGCTGTGTGTTCCTTATCTGTAGGTGGTGTCTGCTGCAAATTCGCTTTTTTGGAAATTGTATAGTACCTGCAGGATGTGGGAGGTTTTGTTGTTTTTTGTTTTGTTTTGTTTTTTGTTTTTTTTGTGTGTGTTTTTTTTTTAAGGGAAACAACATTTCTACAGGCAATTTCAGCCCAGACCCCTCAGTATAAGAGAGGAGGCAAATCCCAGAGTGGGTGTACTTAGAATCTGAGAAGGGTGACTTTAAAAGCAAAGCTTTCTGAATATGGGAAAAAGAGCACTGAAAAGAGGGCCTGGTCTCCATCACTTCAAAACCCTTTACTTACAAACTCAACTAGTTGTATGTTGCTTATATGTTCTCTGTTAATCAACATCTTTTTAATTTGATTTTAAGTAAAATCCCCTTTGAAGTTTATCTTATTTCACAAAAGGAAGTCTTTTGCCTGACAAAGTCAAAAAACTTCGTCTTCTCAAATTCATCATATACCTTTCAATGTTCTCCCTTACTAAGTCAACACATACTCATCAAGGACCTCCTGTGATCCAGGCATAGCTCCTCCAAGCTGAGGAGTCCTTCATTAACAAAATTAACCAAATCTCTGCCTTCACAGAGCTTCTAGGCAAGGTCAAATTAAAAAAGTCTATTACCAGCTGATAAAGGTTATGAGAATGATTGAAGCAACAAGGGAGTTGGGGAAGGGGGCGGGCGCTTCCCTTCAAATGGTGTGATCAGGAACTGCCTCATTATCATGGTGACATATGAAGGAGAAGTTAGGAGCCACACAGGTACCTGGAGGGGTTCGATGGGGAATGCTGGAAAGTGATCCAAGCAGAGAGAACAGTAAGAGATAATTATATTTTATTAAATCATCTTTTTAACAGGGGGCCAGGTCACATAGGGCTTTGTAGGTCATTGTGAAGACACTGACTTTTATCTGGGGCGGGATGGGAACTCTTGCAGGGGAGTGACAGACTGATTAATATTTCTAAAAGTCAATTATAGCTCACTAATCTTGAGACTAGACTCTAGAGAGATGGAGGTGAAAGCAAGATTTTGTATTTTGGAGACAATTAAAATAGAATACATTAAGTAATCTATCTTCTGCCCTCCAACACCTGCCTTTTAAAAGGATGCAAATCCTTTACCAAATCATTTTTTTCCTCTTAAAGTTCCCAGAGTTTGAATCTAGATCATTTTTTATCAGACTGTTCTAGTTGGACTTTTTATTGCTCTGGAAGAAATTAAAAGAACCTGTATCCTCAAGGCCTTTTCTTACTGCAAAAAAATTGCTTTAGCTAAAAGTTTCCTCAAATGCCTAAGATAAGCACTTTGAGAATGCTCAATATTCTAATAACCTCTATGAGAGAAAGTATCTTAAAGAGTTCTTGGTACAAGCCATTACTAAGAACCTAATTTTCTAACATACATAGTGTTAGGGAACCTGGTAGTCACCATTTCATTTTACAAATAAGAAATAGGTCCAAAGTCCCACAACTAGAAGGGGCACAGCTGGTACTTCCACTCAGCTCTGTCCAGCTAAAAATCCCTTCACTAATGGTTTCTGGCTCAATTGAGCGTGTTGTGGCTTATCCTATAGGAAGATTTTAAAGCATATCAGGAATCTGAATTACCTTCTACTACATTCTACACTTTCTTAGGAAGCAAACTTCTGTTACCCTCTTTAAAAAAAAATGATAGGGTGTTGGTTGGCTATAATTATGGGAAAATAGATGGAAGTACAAAAATGCATTCAGCTGGGAGTCCAAGTGAAAATCCTAGAGATCTTGCCTGCCCTCTTGAATTATCCAGTCACAGTGTGGGCAAGGGGCCCACATGCCAAATCACATCACCTGACCATGAACCCAGGCTTAAGGGGGCAGCCCTATTTGCTTACCCTGATGCTGGGAGTTATTAAAGTGATTTGTTTAGCCTCAGGTGTAATAAACTGAAAACTCCATCCTGATCTAAGAAGTCATAAAAATTAAGACAGCTGTGGGTAGGGAGACATAGGCTGTCGAAATAAACATTTACCAACAACTCAAACTATAATTTCCCTCTGAAGATGCAGATATCCTTCTGGGTAAAATCGGTCAAACCTGACCTTTAAAAACAGAATGATTGGCTAATTATCATCAATTTTTTTTTTAAAGTCAATCTGTCAGACTGTGAATAAAACAACCTTTAGGGTATTCTGAAAAAACGAGTTTTGATAGAAAGGAACAGTTATTTCAAAGATCAATACTAGGAGACACGGTGGCCCTTGCTGTACCTGTAGTAACCTTGTGTGAGAATCACTCATGAGCCTGATTGTCCCACTTAGGACACAAAGAATGCAAGCCCAGGCAGGCAGCTGCTTATTTGAAACCAGAGAAACAAAGCAAGCTGAGAAGCTGTCAGCAGCTAGGTTTGCTAGAGAACTCTCAGAGAGAAACAATCAGGACTGCCAGGGGTTTTGCTTGAGAGGCAACCAGACACCTGGGAGGGATAGGGAGCAAGAGGCACCTGACCTGGAAACAGAGCTTTGAGGCTGTGGGGAGACAGGTTCCAGTCATATTGAGAGGAAGCCGTTCCTCAGAGAGCTGAGACTGTACATCCTATCCTGGTGGAGCTGAAGTCATAGAGGCAGCCTCCTCTTGCTACTGCCACAGCAGCCTTGCCTTCAAAGGGATACTTTGCACTGTCTGCACATAAAAACTATTCTGCATAGTCCTCTATACGCACAAAATATTTTATGTGTACACAGAATATTTTGACCTTACAGGAAAAAAAAAATCCCAAGGGCAAGATAGTTTTCACATTTTCAAGATAACATGTTTTCTTACATCTCTCCCCCACCTTTCTGTTGTTGTTAAGCTGGGAAACTAGTGAGCAGAAATGAACTAGGTTATTCCCAGCACGGAGTGGATTAAAGGGAGTAGTGTATCAGAATTTATATGGGTACACTGGGTGGCCTCTGGGCATCTCCAGAAAAAGGCATTTTCAAGATGAGGTATATTAGATGTTTTTTTTTTGTTTTTGTTTTGTTTTGTTTTGTTTAAAAAACATTTCTCTAAACACCAGAGGGGAAGTGATTGCTAGGGGCAGGGCAGAGGAGAGAAGTAAAGAGGGGGAGGGGGAGAGAAAGAAAGAACTACATTTTTTTCGGTTAACAAACATTTATTTTTATCACCCATCTCAGGAGATTAGCCTTTCTGTATTTATTTCCAATAATAGAATAATATGTGTAACTTAGAAAATAGATGTTCTTAAATTCGTATTACAAATAAACTTTTAAGATAAGCATTTTTGCTTTTAACGTCCTTTGACAAGTTTATAAATATAAAATATTAATAGTAATACCAGATAATGGTGAATATACAGACCAATTTCATTGATGGAAATATAAATTGGTACAATCTTGTAGAGTATATCAACAACCTTAAAAATATGCATCCCCTTAGTCCAGCAATGATACACTGGCAGTATATTCTATGAAAATAACTTTAAACATACAGAAAACATTACTTAAAATGTGTTTATATTATCTATTTTCAAAATATTAGAGTAAAAAAAATTAGATAACTGTCTACCTCTAAAGGGTTTCTATTACAGTAATGCATACAAATATCACATTGAACACTTTTGATGCAATGTTGGTGATCTAAAAAAAAAAGTGACTTCTGATTTGACTTCTGAGTTTGGCAGTAATAGTACATTAGATTTTCTTCATTATTGCCACCAAAAACAACAAAAATGCTAAATATTCTTTTAATGAAACTTCAGATGTAAAAAATTAGTGAATCAAAAAAATTAGTGAAAGATACAATTATTTCTAGATAAGCTCATGTGTCGCCCAGCATTTATTCTAACGGCCTTTGCCAAATCCTAGTGAACTTGAGCTTCTGATATAATACATGCTCAGGGTCACCTAGCATGAAGAGACAGGAAATAAAGTGGAAGACTCCCCTGAAGAGGAAAATCTAATGGGAGCTTCCAACATTAAGCTGGGAGCCCAAAGGTCTACATTCTCAGTGTAAGAGTAAATGAGAAAAAAAAAATTGCTATGCAATTTTAAAAAAATAGCAATATAGGGGGTAAATAAATCTTCCTTGAGAATATATAACCACAAGCCAATTTCCACACAGATTTATAGTCAGAAAAACTCAAGGTGAAAAATAGGAGTTATTCGAATCACAGATTGGTAGTAATCCCAGGCAACATCAGAAGCAAAGATAACTCTTTTCTGGAGAGACTCAACTTCAGACCACTCTTCAGATAATTCCTACAAATGATGTTCCAAGGAACATGTTCTTACAGTCAAATATCAAAACATATTATGAGGAACCACAAGCCAGAGACAACTAAAGCAGAATTCCGAGTTGCAAATAATTTAGATGTCATCAGAGTGTATAAAGCCATGTTTCACATATCTCAAGAAATAAGAGGCCAAAAATGAATACAAAACAAAAATATCATAAAAATCAATGAAACAGATGTGAAAAGAACTAAATAGAATTTCCAGAAATAAAAATATAATTGAAATTTTAAATCAATGGATGGGTTTTAAGTATTGGATGTTACTGAGGGGACAAAATCAGTGGAATGAAATACAGCAGGCACTATGGTGTTAAATATGAAGGGGGATTAGAGACAGGGTAAAGGGAGAAGTTCTAACATAGGTCTAGTTGGAATTTCAGAAGGAAATGAGAATGCATTAAAAGCAATAATTCAAGAGATGATAGCCTAAAGTTTCCAGAAGTTTAAAAAAGAAATAGATTTGGGGAGTCAAAAAATTCCAGGGAATATAAGTAAAAAATTCTCCTCTAAATATAAATTCTAGTGAAACTGTCAAACATTAAAGGCAGTGATCTGTAAAGCATCTAGAAAGTAGTTTCTAACAAAGGCATTGTAAATATCCTGAGAGTGATTTTTCTACAATAATGAAATCTAAAAGACAATGAGATTTTAAAATGCTAAGAAAAAAAAATAACTTACAATGGAATGTGTGCTGAAATTATCTTTCAAGAGTAGGAGGGAGAGAATAATATATCCAGGCTAAAAGAAAACATTATTGAGATCAATAGTGAGCTCCAAGTAGAATATCAAATGGAAGACCACAGATGCAGAAAGGAAGGATAAGCAAAGATTTCTGTAAATACGTAGGTAAAACTAAAATATTGACTATATAAAATACCAGCTACTTTGTAAAATTAAAAATAAAACCAAATACTAGGCAATACTAGCCCTATAACTTGAGAAAAGATTGATTCTACCTGAAGCATTCTGATGTCTTTTTATTTGGGAAAAGGGTAATGATATTAACATTAGACATTTTACATATAACAGGTTAAAGTATCTGGGATAACCTCTAAAAGAAAGGACATAGGAAATATAACCTCCAAACGAAAAGAAGACAAAATAAAAAAAGTAATCACTCATGAAAAACCTAATTAGGAACATCTCTAATTCATCAAATAATTATCATTTCTCCTAGTGTTAAAAAACAATTCATATCTAGTTTCTTAGCAAGTTTAATACAGTTCTGCCATTTGTAATCCTTACACTGTATATCAGATCTTCAGAACTTATTAAATATAAGAATGTATGTATCCTTGAACAACATCTGTCCCATTCCTTCAGTCTCCAGCCCTTGATAATCACTATTCCACTGTTTGAGTTTTGTTTTGTTTTGTTTTTTTTTAGATTCCACATCTAAGGAACATCATACAGCATTTGTCATTCTGACTTATCTTACTTAGCATAACATCAAGTTTCATCCATCTTATCCCAAATGGCAAGATTTCCTTTTTTCTCATGACTGAATAGTATTTCATTGTGGGGTGTGTGTTTGTGCATGTGCGTGTGCGCGTGAGAGAGAAGCAGATCTCACATATTTATCCATTATCCATCAATGCACATTTAGGTTGTTTCCATGTCTTGGCTATTATGAATGCTGCAATAAATATGTGAGTTCATATATCTTTTTGGTAACCTGTTTTTCCTTCTTTTAGATACAATCCAGCAATTCTACTTTTAGGTATGTATGGTAGGTTTTTTTTTTTTTTTAATTTTCTTAAGAACCTCCATATAGTTCTCCCCAGTGAATGCACCACCTTATCCCAACAGTATGCATGGATTCCCCTTTTTCCACATCCTTACCAATACTTAGTTTCTCTTGTCTTCTTAATGATAGTCATTCTTCTAGGTGTGGGGTGATATTTATTGTGGTTGTGATTTGCATTTTCCTGATGATTAGTAATGTCAGATACCTTTATATGTGCCTATTGGCAATTTGGGTGTCTTTGGAAAAATGTCTCTGGTGCCTCTGCCCATTTTTTAATTGAATTGTTACTGAGTTCTGTAGGTTCTTTATAATGTTTGGATATTAGCCTCTTATACGATGTTTGCAAATATTTTATCTTATTCCATATATTGCTTTTTCATTTTGTTCATTGTTTCTTTTGCTGTGCAGAAGCTTTAAATTTGATGTAGTCCCACTTTTTGATTTTCTTTTCATTTTTTGTGATTTTGTTGTCTTATCCAAAAAAAAAAAAAAATCCTCACTAATACTGCTGCCAACAAACTTCTATTTTCTTAAAGGAGTTTTACCATATCAGGTCTTATGTTTAAGTCTTTGATCCATTTTGAGTTAATTTTTGTGAGTGGTGTAAGATAATAGTGCAATCTCACATTCCTGCATGCCATTACCCAGTTTTCCCAGCACCATTTGTTAAAGAGATTGTCCTTTCCCCATTAAATACTCTTAGCTCCCTTATAAAATACTAATTGACTGTATATCCAGCGGCATAATTCTGGGCTCCCGGTTCTGTCCTAGTGGTCTATGCCTCTGTTTTTATGCCACTATCATACTGTTTTAATTATAATGACTTGGCAGTATAGTTTGAAATCAGGAAGCGTGATGCCTCCAGTTTTGTTCTTTCTCTCATTACTTTAGCTACTCAGCCCTTTGTGGTTCCATATTATATTTAGGACTTTGTCCTGTTTCTGTGAAAAATGCCATTGGGATTTTGATAGGGATTGTGTTGAGTCTATAGATGGCTTTAAGTAGCATGGATATTTTAACAATATTAACTCTTCAGTCGATGAACACAAATGTCCTTCCATTTTTGTCTTCTTGGATTTCTTTCAACAAAGTCTTGTCATTTGCATTACATTTTATTGCTTAAATTTATTTCTAGATATTTTATTGCTTTAAATGCTATTGTTAATAAGATATTTTTTTCTTTTTCAGATGTTCTATTAGTATTTAGAAATGCAACTGATTTCTGCATATTGATTTTTTTTTTATCCTGCAACTTCAATGAATTCATTGATTAGATCCAGTGATATTCAGTGAATTCATTGATTAGAACCAGTGATATTTCTTTTCAATATATAAACTCCTATCATCCGTTGGGGTACCTAGGTGGCTCAGTTGGTTACAAATCTGCCTTCAGCTCAGGCCATTATCCTAGGGTCCTGGGATGGAGACCCATGTCTAGCTCCCTGCTCAGTGGGAAGTCTGCTTCTCCCTCTTTCTCTCCCTCTCCCCTTCCTTATCCCTGCCCCCACCTGTGCATGCTCACTCTCTCTGTCAAATAAATAAAAATCCTTAAAGGATCATATCATCTGTTTATAACTGAAATTTTAATTCTTTTCTCATTTGGATGCCTTTTATCTGTCTATAGTATAGTTCAAGTCCATTTCCTTGTTATTTTCTGGCTGCATTATCTATCCATTGTTGAAAGTGGGGTATTGAAGTCCCCTACTATTATTGTATTGTTGCCTGTTTCTCTCTTCATACCAGTTAGTATTTGCTTAATGTATTTAGATGCTCCAACGTTGGATGCATATATATTTCTGATTAAGTCTTCTTGTTGGATTAAACCCTTTATCATTATGTAATGATCTTCCTTATCTCTTGTTTCTGTTTTTGACTGAAAATAATTTTGTCCAAGCATGGTGACTTCCACTTTCTTTTTGTTGCTTCTTATATGGAGTATTTTTTCCCATCCCTTCATTCTTAGTTATGTATGTCCTTAAAGCTGAAGTAGATCTCTTTTAGGCAGTATATGGTTGGGTCTTATTTTTTCGTTTTTTAAATTCATCCAGCTACTCTGCCTTTTGTTTGGTGAATTCAATCCATTTACATTTAGTTATTGATACATAGGGACTTAACTCTGTCATTTTATTAATGCTTTCTGGTTATTTTGTATTTTCATTGTTCCTGTTTCTGCTTACTTTTGTTAATTTGTTATTTTCCATGGTGGTATGCTCTGTTTCCTCTTTGTCTTTTGTGGAGCTAGGTTTTTGCTTTGTGGCTACCATAGGGCTTACATAAAACATAGACAAAACTGCCCATTTTAGGCTTGTAGTAACATATCTTTGTCTATAATAACTCTACCTTTTTACTCCTCCCTTTTATATTATCTATGTCATGATTTACCTCTTTTTATATTGTTTATTCATTAACAATTTACAACAGCTAGTTATTTTTACTATTTTCCATTTACCTTCATACTATTGTTTGTTGGTTAACACACCATCCTAATAAAGAGTTGTAATTTTCTAAATCTGACCATTTTTCACCTTTACCAGTGTGTTGTGTTCTTTCCTTATTGCTGATTAGCATCTTTTTATTTCAGCTTGAAGCAACGCCTTTCAGGCACATCTTTTTTTTTTTTTTAAGACTTTTTATTTATTTATTCATGATAGAGAGGCAGAGACACAGGCAGAGGGAGAAGCAGGCTCCACGACAGGAGCCCAAGGCGGAACTTGATCCCAGGACTCCGAGATCGTGCCCTGTGCCAAAGGCAGGCGCTAAACTGCTGAGCCACCCAGGGATCCCCCTTTCAGGCACATCTAATGGTGATAATCTAATGGTGGTAAACTCAGTCAGCTTTTGTTTATCTAGAAAGGCCTCTATTTCTCCTTCATATATAAAGGATAACTTTGCCAGAGAAGTATTCTTGGCTGGCAATTTTTATCTTTCAACACTTTGTACAGGTCAGGAGAATGGAATGACATATTCAGTTTCCGCTGAGACTACACTGATAGACTAATGGGGGTTCTTTTGTAGGTTTTATTCTTTTTTTTTTTTCCTTTGGCTACCATTAAGATTCTTTTATCTTTTATTGTTGACAGTTTCATTATAATGTGTCCTGGAAGTCTTTTTTCATTGAAGTAATAGGGTGGTCTATTATTGTGAACCTCTATGTCCAAGTCTTTCCCCAGGTTTGAGAAGTTCTTAGCTATTATTTTTTCAAATAAATTCTGACCTCCTTCTCCCTCTCTTCTCCTTTTGGATTTCAGATTATTCTGATATTTGCCTTTTGTTGAAATCCAACAGCTCATGTAATATAAAACTATTAAACAAAGGAACATTAGATACAAAGGTTAGGACAATGTTCTCTCTAAATGGAGTAAGTGGGCCTGAATCCAAGAGGAACACACAGAATTGTTCTTGGATTAGCAGTGACTTCTGTCTCCTTGTCTAGGTGGTGGGTACATAGCCTTCGGATTACCATCCTTTATAACATTCAGAAAATTCATAAGTAGCATTTTAAGGTATTCAATATTTAACACAAATCCCAGAATGAAAATTGTATAGAGAATTCCATATGCAATACAATTAGTTATACAATCAAAAATATGTAAAGATTAAAGACAAATATGCCAAAATGCTTTTTAAAAAACGCATTTAAGGAATAAGATCAACTAGAAAATTTTCACTTAATCTATTTTTCTATATTTTATTACTTTTATTCAATAAGTAGCCATTTTATAATTAAAATGATTGTTTTGGATCATTCTATGATGTCACTAAATCTAATATTTAAAAAACATTTTTTTCAAAACCTCAGAAAATTATGCACAAGAATAAGAAATGAGTAGCACCTCTTCTCCTTCCCTATTGAAGGATAAATGACTACTAGTATTCCATGAAATGTTGACCTTGAGAGTTGCTGCTACTCATGTGCCACAACCAACTCACTTGAGAAGTCTAATAGTTCATCTTTCATGATATCTCTTGTAACCATTCCTCCTCTCATTCTTAATAAATCCTATTTAGGGTAATCAGGTTGCTCTTCTCATTTACCTCCTTGAAATTATGCTGTGTTCCCTTATACAAATTCTTCTCAACTCTGAAAATTGTTTTATTCACTGACTCCAAAAGCATGCATGGCACCTCTCCACCCCAGTGTCTAAGCTGTGTTTTTCCTACTAACTCTTCTCCACCTATCCATCCTTCCAGGACTAAACTCCAATTCTTAGACCACCTGTTTTTTTCATCCTCAGAACTTCCATTTTTGGCCTTTATTCTTTGCTGCTTTACATTAAAAGTACCGATACTTATTATAAGATCTTTAAAATAGACTTTTAAGAGCAGTTTTAGGTTCAAGACAAAATTCAATTATTTTCATATATTCCCTTTCCTCACACAAGTAGAGTCTCTCCCATTATGAACATTCCCCACTATAGTGGTACATTTGCTATAATTGATGAACCTACATGGACACATCATCATCACTCACAGTCCATAGTTTACAGTTCACCCTTCGTGTTGTACATTCTGTGGGTTTGGACAAATATGTAATGACATGTATCTACAATTATAGTATCATACAAAGCTACCCTAAAAATTCTGTGTGAGACTGATTCATCCTTTCCTCCCCATGGCCCTTGACATCCACCGATCTTTTACTATCTCCATAGTTTTATGTTTTTCAGAATGTCATATAGTTGTAGTCACACAGTGTGTAGCCTTTTCACATTGGCTTTTATCACTTGCAAAATGCAAGTTTCTTCCATGTCTTTTCATGGGTTGGAAGCTTATTTTTTTTAGCTCTAAATAATATCTCATTATCCAGATGTACCAGTTTATTTACCCATTCACGTACTGAAGAATATCTTGGATGCTTTCAAGTTTTGGCAATTTATGAACAAAGCTGCTATAAACATTCATGTACATGTTTTTGTGTGGTCATAGTGTAACTCCTTTTGGGTAAATACCAAGAAGTGTGATAACTGAAAGATATGATAAAAGCATATTTAGTTTTGTAATAAGCTGCTAAACTATCTTCCAAATAGACTGTACCATTTTTGCATTTCCTCCAGCAGTTAGTTTATATTGCTCCACATGCTGGCCAAAATTTGGTGTCGCCAGAATTCTGGATTTTGACTATTCTAATAGGTGTGTAGTGGCATCCTATTGTTGTTTCAATTTACATTTCTCTAACAACCTATGATATGGAGCATCTTTTTACATGCTTACTTACCATCCATATAGCTTCTTCTTTGCCACTTTTAAAGTACTTCTTTGTATCTAATTTTGTCTGTCAATGTCTAAGCATTAAATTGCATCCATCCACCCACAATTCCCAGCCCAGCTAACCCATAGGTGCCTGCCTTTCATGCTTTAGAATAGCATTTCTACACCCATCAGGGGATTTTTTTTGAGATTCTGAGGTTTCCTGTAAGATGTAATTCAATTCCAGGTTAGCCTTTCAGAGTCAGTTATACATCATTTGTTCTATTACTGGAAACAGAAAGAATACAGGTATAGGGAATATAGCCTTGGCTGATCCAGGGAGTAAGGACCATAGAACAGCCCAAAAGATGGTGCAACAGAAAAAAAAAAAGTGTGGTAGAATTAAAATTAGATTTCAGGGTAAAATCTGAAATGTAGGATGGTGTAAATTAATGGCTTAAATACATCTGCTGTTCCTAAGTGACCCTGTGCCTGATAAGCACCTCAGCATCTTCCTTTTACTGTTCTGCCACATGAGAAAGGTGGAGCTGAGGAATCATTTACTGTCACACATGCCATTGTATCTGAAACAGCCTGGAGCTGTCCAGCTCTCCATCATGGTACTGCAGAGGGGTCACAGCTGTCTTTGTCCATGAGAAATAATTCTAGCCCCTGTCTGTAGTTTAGAATTTTTTTTTTTTGGTTTTTGATATAATATATAACCTTGTCAAATTGTTCTACATAAACCAAGCTGCTTTTTAAAATGTGGAAGACTAGAAGATAAATGGCTTTGCTAATCTGTCTACGTCTCTGTGTAACACACAAAGCATGCCTACTTCCTGTGAGGAAAAGTACTGGGCCCAAGTGCTCTGACTTCTGGAGGGCACTATGCCTCAACTGCTGCAGAAGGCATGCATTCTTACCGAAGCAGAGTCAGAAGAGGAAGGGTATCACACTAGGATCAGGTGTAAGAACCTGGTGTCCATTTTTGCATGCCCTCTAATTCTCACCAAAAGCACTGTTTATGAATTCATAAGATGGATTTACCAAGCAGAAGGGGAATAGGTTAATGGAAACATAAAGTTGTCCTTTCTAACATTAGTCTCAAGTAATGTGTGCGTTTGCTAATACGAAGTTTAAGTCTCTCACATTCGTTGTTTCCTTTACTCGTAACCATCCTGTGAAATAGATATTACATGTTTTCTTCTGCAAGTGAGAAAACAAACTTGCCTGGACTCTTGCATAATAGTTGGTGATGAAGGCAGATTCCACCCTCAATCCGCTTCTCAATCCACTGCTGCTTACACTAGAGCATCCTGCCTTTCCATAGTTTGGATTCTTTCAGTAATGAATGTAGATCTTCCAGGCATGAATTTATATAAACACTTTTATAGTGTTGGGATGTATAACATAACCCTCCCATGCCAACTTAGAGCAGCCAGTTCCATAAGATCATTTTTCACTGTGGAAAGCAGAACTTTTTAATCTTCTCTTCCTTTTCCCTCCTCTCCCTTCATTCTGCCCCTCTTTTCCTTTATTTGTGGAGGATGCTAAAGTATTGCTCATAGGAGAACTTCCTATTTATAGCACTTCTCTATTTCTCTATCTGGAAACCAGTTTGTGCTCTACCTGTTTTTATGAATTTTGGTCACATCATTTCTTGGGCTTTGGCTTTCCACTCCATTAAGGTTTTTAGTTAAGCATAGAGCCTGCCCTCTTGCTCTAGTCCAGGGTAGACTTTGCTTAGGTAGAAGATACCTGTGTGATAGCTCATTCAGATTGGCCCTTCCACTTCAAGAAGCCTGGAGATCCCTCACCCCAGGCCCAACCCACACAGTACTTCTATTCACTTGCTTCTTCATTCATTCTCTTGCATTATTTAGGTGTATGTATGGCCATCCTCTGTTTAACTGTACGCTTCACAAAGACAAAGGTAAAATTGTATTTCTTTCTGATTCTCCTTACAGTGCCTAACCCAGTGTCTAAAAAATAAAGCTAAAGAGCAAGCATTTGCAAAATGAAGAATTACATATTTTTGGCATTTCAAGTCCATTTTCCAGTTTCAGGGTCTAGAGCTTTAGGGAGCCTATTGGCTGCAGATTGCTGCTGTTTTACCCATAGGTATGAGTGTGATAGCCAGTTTATTTCTAAGCCCTTGGCAACAAGGTCTGGCATCTTATTGGTTACTATGGCCACATGACTTAGATAGGATCACACTCCTAGGATTTCCTCCCTAGAGTATGATTAGTAGGTCAAGTTTTTGATCTTTAACATATAATTACACAAGTATTTTCTGAATTGTCCCAAGCTTGTTCTCCCAGAAGTTTGTATCCTATTTATATTCTAATTTCCATGGCCTATGAGATCTTCCTACCATATATTGCAACATCCTGATGTTTCACTTTACCAAAGGATTTAGGGTCTGATATAAACATGGACGTCATAAGTCATTCCCTTCTGTAAGCAATTTATCAAATTGATATCAACAAAGAAAAATTCTAGATTCCAGGTAATATCAGGGTTCAGTACATTACTGAATCCAGTAAAGTACTGATTCTTCCTTTCCATTTACCTGAGACATAGGAAGATGGGTTGGCTCTGACCTCTCAGAAAACAGTAACTCAACCTCTAATTATATCCACATACAGCATGCCTATCATTTTATCTTCACATTAATTAAAGACGATTCTAGTTTTGTCTTGAGTAAAAATAGTCCTATTGGCTTAGATTTATAGAAATTTCTCAACTACTCAGGTCCAAATCTTCATGATATAGAATGTTGTATCTGATAATGTTAGTGCTATTTTTGACAATGTTCAATATGTAAAAATGATCTGCAGCTTTGACTAATTCAGCCAAATCAACAGCTTTAGACAGAATCCAAAGGCCAGTTTGGGAGCACTGCCAATATCTATTCCAAGGGATTTTAACAATATAAATCCTCAAATAAGAGAAAGAGAAATATGAATCATCAGGCGATTTCCAGAAAACTGAGTGGAGCGTAGCTCAAAAAAAAAAATTCAAGGGAAAAAAAAGCAAAATAAAAATATGGCCAGTATAATAGTTCGTAGGTTCAATATTTACCAGTTTGTGTACCATCTGAGCTATTTCCTTTAATCAACCATGCACATGGCACTTTTATTCTCAGGGGACATTATCGCCATGACAACTTTATCAGACTAAACACTGAAACACAGCTCTTGGAGTGATCTCAATTTGGGTATGGTTTAGAATATTATTTATGTAATTCTTTTATCAACATACTTGGTGTGCCAAACAGAGATGAGAAAAAATTTTAAATGACTATTAAAATCACAATAAAAAATGTAAAAACTTTACAAAGAGAAAAGGAATAAGCCATTAGGCAGAAAAATGGGCAATCAAAGGAGCTATTGCGCTTGGCAGATGGAAAAGCAGCAGGTGCCATGGTGTGATGGGACCTTGCTTCCCATCATGCATGCTCTACAATGATGCAGGCTGACAGGGAAGGGAATTAATGTGTCGGAGCAGGTACTGTCTGTCCATTAGCTGATTCCCAGTACGTCCTCACAGACTGCTACTCGTGGCTCTTTGATAAAATGGTTTACAATATACAGCTCTGAAAGTTGTACGGGGAAGGACGGCTGTGAGTGACCCTCCCTGCAATGCCTCAGCTTAACAGAATGTGAGTGACCAAGTAAACATTTCTCCACCCCAAACTGGGATTAGCAATTTCAGCCCATGAATAAATTATCCGAGTACAGATGCTATGAATACATCAAGGTGACCAAGGGCCACAGCCTCTCAGTGTGGGGGATGGAAGAGGACACTGATGAAGGGAATTCTCAAGGTAACAAATTAGCTCTCAAACAAATGAGTCTCAGGAAGGCTATAGGATATGCTCACCTCTCTGCTTTCAGAGGGGAAAAAAAAAGGCAAATTATGAGGAGTCCACCTGAATTGGTGGGTCAGTTTAGACAGAGCATATTAGGCATGTAAACACTGCTGCGCTGGAGCTTCATCGTGTCTCAGGCTATTTCCTTCTGTCTTCCTTCCTTTTCCTTTCCCTTTCAAGCCTGAGATTGTTTCAAACCTGTAACACAGTCACCTGTGAAATTTCAAAATAAGAATGAAATAGAAGAAAGTTTAAAATTAAATGTGTACAATTGATAAGATTAACTGTTTCCAGATCTTTGTCCGGTAAACTAATTGAATTGACAAATTGTTTATTAGCCTTGGCTGTTAAAACAACTAGATTAACAAAGGGTAGACCCTTATTATTGTTTTCTGTCCATCTCCATGACTGACTTGGAAAGCCAAGCATGACTAGGCTACTCATTATGTGTAGTCATCAAAGGAAGGAGGAGTGTGGACTGGCGCATATATATATATATATATATATATATATATATATATATATATGCCATATATTCATATATATATATGAAAACTGTAGAAATTATGTAAACATCGGAGAAACATTAACAATCTAGGGATTGAATTCTAGCCTTCCTCATCTCCTAGTCTAAGTAAAGGGCACATTAGTCTATCTCAAAACATCCTGTATTTTTTTTCTGCATACATGTCCTATTGCTATTAATAATTTTCATTTAATGTCTGTCAAACCTCACTAGATTTTAAGTGACATGAGGAAAGAAACTGGATATATCTTGCCTCAGCACCTAGCAAAATAGAGTTACAAAATGCTAGTCACATGGTAGAAACTCCATAAATATTTTGGGGGGGGGAAAGGAGGGGGAAAGGAAATACTAATGTAGAAAGAAGGAAGGAGACCAAGAGAATATCCAAAAGATGAGAAATAATCTTCATCACCTTTCTTAATCTTCTTTAGAAGTCTCTCTAAAGGCCTTAGATGCGAAACAAACTTTTCATTAAATAAACAGAACAAGGAGGAAGAGTGAGAAGACTATATCTATGTCGACAATGACAGGATGGACATCATTAAATGGTGTCCAAGGACATTTATAGGCAGATGTGCACATCCTTGGTCTTGAAATTCATTTTATAAAGAAACTGTGGAAGTGAAAATATTTCAGCCAGACTAGAGTAAGTTTTAGCCTCTGCAGATGTCAACCCAGAGAACTTAAAATTAACTATGAATGTCTTTGGTTCTTATCCCAGATATCGGGAGTGAGGATCTGTATTTGGTAGTGGAATATGTTTAATCTGGATCAGATCATTGTTATTTACATCCCTCTTTAAATTATGAGCATACTGACTATGCAAGATTATACAAGGTGGTGATGACACACTTTTAACGTGAAGATAGACAATGATTCCTGTGGGATTTATGATAACCAATAATAACACCTAAGGTGCACAGCATAGCACTTAATAGTTACCAAAATTATTTAACATTATTCAACCCTTAACATGATTGATTAATCTTATTATATAACCCTTCTGAAAGATGATTCCAAAATGAACTAACAATTGCTAAGAAAGAGATGCAAAATAGGGTCTGGAAGCTATTAAAGAAGCAGGACTCCTATTTCCCTTCTGCTTCAACTCTCAATAGGGAGAAGTTTTGACTTTTGCCAGTTGCAACTAACTACCTGCTAGCACAAAGCCTTCTACTTTGGACTAAAAAATAGAGATAAGGTAATAATTGTTAGCTAAATAGCCAATCTTGTATTAGTTTAACCCTGCAAGCCCCAATCAAAATTGTTTTAAACCGACCTTTGTAACCTTGTGGCTTTTGTCTCTATAAACTTGCACTCCCCAGTCGTAATTCAGAGCCCACTTTTGATTTCGGACAACTCTGGGTCACCGGGATTGCAGTCTCTAAAATCTCAAACACTTTTGGTTGCTTTACAACTTTGTTGTCTCCTTGGTTAGCACCCTTAACAGGATTAATTTACCCTGTTATTTAATCCTTAATAGAACAATTAATTATGGGAGTAAAGATTTATCAACCATTTAACATTGGTAAAGTTACTTCTCTATCCCCTAGTTTTTTCTAAGACGATCATAAAAGGTTGATCAAAGATTATATAGGACAACACATGGAAAATACTATCTTCAATAAGTGCTAATCATTATTAATGTCCTTATTTAGAATACAGACATCACCAACTAGAGTTTACAGATCATTAAAAAAAAAAATCTCCAAAATTTAAGTGAGTTCATTGCCTATGAAGTGGTAGTCCCAGTACTTTCAAATTCTGAAATCGTGATACTTTGTACTATGCCAATTTTATTCTGAGCTACAGTTGACTTTAAGGCCTTACTTTGAGGATGTGTGGCCCCTCTGAGTTATCCCTCATTACAGGACCTGAGGGACAGTGACTTGGTGTGGAGCCAAGGCATTGAGGCAACAGGAACAGGGGCTGGGAATACCAGGCCGGCTGAAGAGGTCACTCGATACCAGCTGTTACCCAAAGCCTCCAGAGAGCCTGACACTTTGGCTTTCCTTCATTTTAGTTCCTGTCAATTTCAAAAGAGACAAGTTTCTAGGCCCGAAATTGATGTGTTTGTGTGACTATTCCAGGCTGCTGAAGTTGACAGAGTCTGAAACTGATGAAAGTAACCAATTTGTCAATTTCAGCAAAGAGACTGCTTTGAAGGCAGAGATTGACTAAGTCTGTACCTTTTTCTGCCTGATTAGAAAATTTAATTTCCCCCCCTACTTTAAAATTTTGTGTTTACTCTCAGAAGATATTTTGGACTGTCCTCTAGGTACAACCTGAATTGGCCTGACAGTTTAAACAGATGGTCAATTCTACCAAAATTCAATCTAGTATATTATTTAGCAGAATGTTGTTTCCCATTGTATTGACTGATCAGTTTATTCATAATGCTTTAAAAAGTCATAAATTGTGGAATCACTTGAAACTCTGATGCTGGTGAGTTTTGATGTATCTCATGAAAACCACAGAGCTTGTACTGATTTTCCAATCACACGATCATCTCAGTCCAGACATCCTTACTGCATCTGTCAACTGTCTAGTTTTGACAAATTTTGGCTGATTAAATTAAAATGGTTTATAGAGGCTTAAAAATATATTAGGGAAAGCTTTGGAATTAACAGAACTGGAATCCAGTACTTCTATCAGTTCTGTAAACTTGTCCAAGTTATCAGCTTTTATTCTTAGCCTTTGACCCTATAATAGGAGATTAAACTACAGCAGCATTTTCTAAAATGTGCTCTTTAGAAAAGGATACTTTCACAGAACATTAATAGATCTAACAAAAAATGCGCGATTAAATAAATAACTTAGAAAAACATTAAATATGTTTATTGACAGCAGGATTTCCCAGAGTCTTTTTATCATCTCAACACGTTAACAAATATGAATGTCAGGCACAAACCCTGGTGTATAATAAAATTAACTCTACTTTAGACCCCATTCTGCCAAATTGATAAGACTCTTCAGTCATGTTTGGAGACTTGATTCTGAAATCTCCAGGGGCAGAAGATATGGGTAGTCTGTCTTGTCCTAAATCCTTAATCCACAAAGTTTGCTCCTGGGATTGTCTACATTAGGGATGTAATGGGAAAGTTAGAAAATATTTCAGGTTTTTCAGGCCATTCAGATTCTTTTAACAACTCAACTTTGCTACTACCAGTTTTGTCCTTACAGTGCAAAAGTAACCAAAATGATATATAACCTGTACATTTTTTCTTTTTTTAACATTTAAAATGTAAAATCCAAATTTAGCTTGTGGGCTATGCAAAGAACAAATGGTAGGCTGGATTTGGCTTTCAGCCTGTGGTTTGCCATCCTCTGGTCAAACTGGTTCCTTGATACTTCTGTGCCATGCTTGTATCACAGGAACTTGCAAGACTGTGTATGGTCCCATCTGCCTAGACATAAACCATTCCCTCTTGGGGTCTTAGCATCACAAAATCATCATCTGTGTTCAGGAAACAGGCAGAAGTTCTCTTTCTTCCAAGACCTCCAGATCCCTCTGAATATGTCCAAAGATATTGCCATCTTTCACCACCTTTTCAAGTCCCAAGGAGTTTATAAAGAAATCAGTCTCCTTTTGCATTTTGACAAAATTCCAAACTTCCCTCCCTCTCTGGGCGATTTGTGCTTTCCAAACTTCATGGACCTCCTGAGGCAGTGAGGACAGGTCCCGATTCAATGTGATAAATGCAAAGCTACAGGAAAGGAAAAAAGTATTTAAATCTCTCAAAATGCCATCCTTATCACATATGTATTATGAATACCCCAAATGCCATGCAACATTTTCCAAATGGCTTTGACTATGAAATGCTTTTTTAGGACATCTTATGGAAGAATTTTCCAGTGGCTGCACTTTGAGAAACAACAGCCTAGAAGTTATTTAAAGTCCCTTATAAGTAAACTGCTCTAATGAGGACCCAGTACCCTACAAGAACTAAGAAACATAGTGTAGATCTGGGTTGATGTTACTGTAAATTTGGGAACTGTATTTTATCCCCAGACTTTTCTCTTCCCACTCTAATCCAAAATTTTCTCATGTATAATAAGTTTTGCATATTTAGGAATATGTTTCTTGGTGGAGCAGGTATCAAGAGGTTCCTAGTTATGACTCCTGCTTTTTATATATTACATTACAGCTGGATGGTTGGCTATGTATACAGAGATGGATGATGAATGAACTAGTTATCCCCACTTTAACTCCTTTTGTCTTCAGCCTCTTTTGCAAACCTCTGTTTGATTTGACACAATGGTCAAATCTTTCTGGTGAAGAATTATCTCCAACTAGACATTTTATATAATGTGGCTTCCTTATAAATTATTAATCTGTGTGCAGAAGAATGCCCTTAGAATACTTGGTCCCTGGACTTTTAGATGATAAAAACAAAAGAAATATAGAAGCAACTTAATTCTTGAAATGAATTGCTCAGTTCCTCTGACATGATCCCATCCACTTGTTACTGAACTGGGCCCTTGGGCTCTCTAAGCAATAGAAATTGACAAGTGGCCAATGAGAGTTTCAGGCAAGGCTTTTTTGGGACTTACACTAGAACACAAGAAAGATAGCACAAAGGAAAGAATCCTCTGGCTGATTCCCTGAGAAGAGGTCATGGAGAGTTTTTTAAAGGAACTTAAGTGGGGAAAGAGTGACCTCTAAGCATATAGAGGCAGAAATTTATTAGCACCTGCACAGTTGAAAGTCCTGCTTCTTCATGTGTCACTAGTTTAATTAACATGTTAAATCTCCACCCCTGGGTGTGACTTTTAGTATTATATTATAATGAGTGCAAGTTCAGCACTGGGCTCCATCTTGATGCAGACTGGTTTAGTCTGGTCTTTGCCAATCTTTGTAGTAAACATCCTCCTTTCAGCAAGCACCATCCCCACCATCCCTCTGTATTTCTGCAAGATCTACGACTTAAGAGCCATAGTTTTAGCTTTTTTTTTTTTTTTTCTTCCCTTAGAGGCAGCCAAAGGATGTTGGGCTTCACAATCAGGGTTGAGGGAATCTGAATCCAGTCTCTGCTCTGTCTCACTCTGATCACTGTTTTCTCTCCTGGCTGTGTCCCCACTTGATACCACCTATAGTTAAAGCATCTGTGGCTCTCTACATATAGAACTCTCCACATGGAGCAACTTTAACTTTGTGTAGCTGACTCCAAATGTAGATTTCTTGTTCTCAACTCCCAGTATCTGGTGTATTGACTAATGGAGTCATTCATCCATTAACTCATTCAACATCTACTGAGTGCCTATGAAGTGTTATAGGGTGCACAATGGTGAACAAAAAAGACATGGCCCCCACCTCCATGAACTGGAATACTTAATTGGAGAGATAGATACTCCACAAATAAGTGAACAAAAATATAGTTCAAATCAAATAGCCTCTGTACATAGGGAAACCAGCCATCCTGGTTTGGCTAAGACTGTCCTAGCACTGAAAGACCCTCATCCCAAGAAACCTGATTCCTGGGCAAACAAGGATGGTTGATAATCCTGCAGGGGTAAAATCCAAGTGCTATCA